>NC_072413.2:88566647-88874829 GCF_028858775.2 Pan troglodytes
TGTGGTGCGGGGTGCCCAGATGTAGAGAATGAGAGAGAACCTGCAGGGACACCGATCCTGCAGTGGGCATGCTCCGCTCCTCTGTTTATGAAGAAAGACGCGGCATCACATCTCACTGGCTCCCCCGAGGGGCTGGGCCGGCAGCTTCTGCTTCACTCAGAAGGTCGCTGGCCAGCATTCAACTGGATCTAATCAAGACTGAACTGGCAAGGGTGGACCCCAGGCATACTGTACATGTGTGCACGTGTGTGTGCATGTCCAAGATTCCTTTCAGGAGCAGTCACTGTTGTTATGGGCTTGGGGTCACCCACTGTCCCCTGAGGGATGGACATCTGGCAAGAGAATCAGGTTTCAAACAGGCATAAAGAGGGGACGCTTCACATTTCTCCTGAGAACCAAGGTGCGGCATTTGTTGTTAGACGCCACTGAAGTCTCTCTGGCTCACACATGTGATCACATCTAATTTTCCCACAGCCCGGTGGGATGAACACCATCATCCCCACATACAGAAAGAAAAACTGAGGCCCAGAGAATCGACATGACTTGCCCAAGGGCCCCAGCTCCTCCCTATGGAAGCCATTTCTAATTCAAGCCACTTCTGCTCCTGACACTTATCCAAGAGTGATTTTGCTGAGACCCTTCCTGTGCACGGTGGCTTGGTGGACATCACATAAACCATGGCAGGGAACAGGGCTGGCTACAGCCCTAAGCTGAGAGCAGAGTGGGGCTGTGGAAACAGGAAGGTTGGCAAGTCTGGCAAAGCCAGCCCCAAATGCTTGCTATAGCTGGGATTAGCAAGGTGGACTGAAGAAACGTACGAACATCAGAACCCACTTGTCCTCAGGAGCCTCATTTCCCTCCTGCTCCCTAGACGTGGGTGCTCCTTGGGTTCTGTCCTAGGCCCTTTCTCTTTCCTGCTCTCTGGAATTTATATCTCAGGCAGTCTTGTCTCCTCCCATAGCTTCGGGTACCATGTACCAGCTGCTGCTGCCCCCAAAACCATCGCCCCAGCCTGGCCATGCCCCAACCTCCAGACTTACCCTGGCTGGAAGAGGCAACCTTTCCAGGAAAAAGCCTGGTCAGCCCACCTCCACACAGCCAACCAGACTTGCCATCACCCTTCGTTCAGTACCTCCCCTCCCTCTGTGTCCCCTCATGTTCGTGAAGGCATCTTACCCAACCAGGCTCCTGAACCATGTGCCTGAGTCAGCCTCAAACCCTCTGGTTCCCTCACCAACCCTTGTGAAGTCTCCCTTTTCAATACTCCCACCTTGGACTGTCAACGTGTTATGATAAGCTAAGTCCAGACCTTAGTGTCTCTTACTTTTCACCTAACCTATCCTCCACAGCTTCCAGTGCAATCTCTCTAAAATGCAGACCTAATCACATTCACTCACTTGTTTAAACTGTATCTTGAAAAAGTTCCAACCTGCAGAAAAGCAGCTAACATAATGGACATCTCTAGACCTACCACCTACATTTAACAACCATTCATCTTTTCTGTATCTGCTTCATCTGTTGGAGGCAAAGGCTAGTATTTTAAAGTAAATTGCAGGCACTGTGACATTTTACCCCTAAATACTTCAGGATGAATCTCTAAAAAATAAGGACATTTCCTTATATAACCATGTAACCATATCCCACCTAACAAAATGAATGGTACCTCCATTCCATCATCCACTAGCCTTTCCACACTCAAACTTGCCCGAATGTCCCATGCATAAGCCACCTTCAAAAGCTGGCTTATTGCCTATGTCAACTCCACCTGTCTTCCCACTTGTGGGAGAGTCTGCGCCTCTACTCGGCTGCCAGCACTTGGCCCACAAACCACGAGCACAGACCCGCACCTCCCTCCCCCAACCCCTGCCGCACCATACCCTGCACATCTGTCTATCAGAGTCTCCTTGACAACCCTTATCCTCACTTGTATATGTTAACGTCTCTCCCTATAGCCTTTCAGTACCAGAGGGGAGGGACTAGGATAGAGTCATGTTTACATCCTCAGGTCCTAGCCCAGTATTGGACTCAAACTACATTATCTTACATGTATCATCCCATTTAATCCCTCCAACAATCCTAGGAGGCTGCTATGCTGAATCAATAACTGGTGACTGAGTAAACGTAATGCTTAAAGGTAAAGCTCGAAGGACACAGGCATGTCTCGGAGCTACCACAGGTGCAGCTCCAGGCCACCGTAATCAATCAAATGTCGCAATCAAGCAAGTCCCAGGAACTTTTCGGTGTCCCAGTGCATCTAAAAGGTGTGTTTACACTACAGTATGTCTATTAAGTGTGTAATACCATTATACCTAAAAAAAGTGCATAACTTAATTACAAAACATCTTGTTGCTAAAAAATGTTAACAATCATGTGACCCTCAGCAAGTGGTACGCTTTTTGCTGGTGGATGGTCTGGCCTCCATGTTGATGGCTGCTGACTGATCAGGGTGGTGGATGCTGGAAGGTGAGGCGCTGGGGCAGTTTCCTACAATAAGACAACAGTGAGTACAATAAGACTCACTGATGGACCCTTCCTTGGACAAAAGAGCTCTCTGTAGCATGTGATTCTGCTTAATAGCATTTTACCTACAGCAGAACTTCTTTCAAAGTTGGAGTCCATCCTCTCTAACCCTGCTGCTGCATTATCAATCAAGCTGATATAATATTCTAAATTCAACAATGTTCACAATGTCTTCACCAGGAGTAGATTCCATCTCACAAAAACACTTTGTTGCCTCATCCACAAGAAGCAATGCCTTATCCATTCAAGTTTTATGAGACTGCAGTAATTCAGTCACATCTCCGGGCTCCATTCTTGCTCTCTTGCTATTCCCACCACGTCTGCTTTTGTTTCCTCCAACAAAGTCTTGACCCCCTCAAAGTCATCCATGAGGGTCAGAATCAATTTCTTCCAAACTCCTGTTAATGTTGATATTTAGACCTCCTCCCACGAATCATGGATGATCTTAATGGCATCTAGAATGCTGTATCCTTTCTAGAAGGTTTTCAGTTTACTTTGCCCAGATCCATCAGAGGGATCACTATCTATGTCTAAATTGCTCCTTGATCCATGGGCTGTAAAGTGGATGCTGTGTTAGCAGGCATGAAGATAACAGTCATCTCCTTGTACAGCTCCAGCAGAGCTCTTGGGTAACCAAGTACATTGTCACTGAACAATAATATTTTGAGAGGAATCTTTTTCTCTGAATAAGTGTCAACAGTGGGCATAAAATAGTCATTGAACCATGCTTTAAACAGGTGTGCCATCATCCAGGCTTTGTTGTTCCATTTACAGAGCACAGGCAGAGTCAATTTCGCATAATTCTTAAGGGCCCTAGGATTTTCAAAACGGTGAATGAACACTGGCTTCAACTCAAAGTCACCAATTGCATCAGCCCCTAACAAAAGAACCAGCATATCCGTTGAAGCTTTGTAGCCAGGCACTGACTTCTCCTCTGTAGCTATGAAAGTCCTAGATGGCATCTTTTTCCAATAGGAGGCTGTTTCATCTACATTAAAAAACTGCTGGGCTGGGCACAGTGGTTCAGGCCTGTAATTTCAACACTTTTGAGAGGCAGAGTTGGGAGGATTGCTTGAGGCCAGGAATTTGAGACCAGCACGGGAAACATAGTGAGATCCCTATCTGCACAAAAAACTTAAAAAATTAGCGGGTTGTGGTGATACGTGCCTATAGCCCTAGCTACTTGGGAGGCTGAGGCAGGAGAATCACTTGAGCCCGGGAGTTCAAGGCTGCACTGAGCTATGACTGCGCTGCTGCACTCCGCTATGACTGCGCTGCTGCACTCCAGCTTGGGAGGCAGAGTGAGACCTCAAAAAATAAATAAATAAAAATAAAAATCTGCTGTTGACTATAGCCGCCTTCTTAGCTGGATCTTCTGGATAACTTGCTGCAGCTTCTCTATCTGCACTTGTTGCTTCACTTTGCACTTTTATGTTATGAGACAGCTTCTTAAACCTCATGAACTAACCTCTGCTAGCTTCCAACTTTTCTTCTGCAGATTCCTCACCTCTCTCAGCCTTCAGAGAACTGAAGAGAGCTGGGAACTTGCTCTGGATTAGGCTTTGGCTTAAGGGAATATTGTGGCTGGTCTGATCTTCTATCCAGACCACTCAAACTTTCTCCCTATCAGCAATAAGGCTGTTTCGCTTTCTTATCATTGGAGTATTCACTGGAATAGCACTTTTAATTTCCTTGAACAACTTTTCCTTTGTATTCGCAACTTGGCTAACTGGTGCAAGAGGCCTCACTTCTGGCCTGTCTCAGCTTTTGACATGCCTTCCTCACTAAGCTTAATCCTTTCTAGCTTTTTTTTTTTTTTGAGACGGAGTCTTGCTCTGTCGCCAGGCTAGAGTGCTGTGGTGTGATCTCGGCTCACTGCAACCTCCAACTCCCTGGTTCAAGGGATTCTCCTGCCTCTGCCTCCCGAGTAGCTGGGATTACAGGCATGCGCCACCATGCCCGGCTAATTTTTGTATTTTTAGTAGAGATGGGGTTTCACTGTGTTGGCCAGGATGGTCTCGATCTCCTGACCCCGTGATCTGCCCGCCTCGGCCTCCCAATGTGCTGGGATTACAGGCATGAGCCACCGCGCCCGGCCAATCCTTTCTAGCTTTTGATTTAAAGTAAGAAACATGCCACTCTTCCTTTCACTTGAACACTCACAGGCCATTGTAAGGTTATTAATGGTCCTCATTTCAATATTACTGTGTCTCAGGGAATAGGGAGGTCCAAGGAGAGGGAAAAAGATGGCGGAACAGCTGGTCAGTGTAGCAGTCAGGACCACATTTATTAAGTTTGCTGTCTTATATGGGTGTGGTTCATGGTGCCCCCAAACAATTACAATAGTAATATCAAAGATCACAACAGATGTAATAATAATAAAAGAATTTTAAAATATTGTGAGAATTTCCAAAGTGTGACACAGAGACACACAGTGAGCATGTGCTGTTGGAAAAATGGCACTGATAGACCAGGCACGGTGGCTCATGCCTGTAATCCCAGCACTTTGGGAGGCTGAGGTGAGCAGATCACCTGAGCTCAGGAGTTTGAGACCAGCCTGGCCAATATGTGGAAACCCTGTCTCTACTAAAAATACAAAAACTAGCTGGGCATGGTGGCAGGTGCCCGGCTACTTGGGAGGCTGAGGCAGGAGAATCGCTTGAACCCGGGAGGCGGAGGTTGCAGTGAGCCAAGATCGCACCACTGTACTCCAGCATGGGGAACAAAAGTGAAACTCCATCTCCAAAAAAAAAAAAAGAAGGCACTGATAGATTTGCTCAATGCAAGGTTGCCACAAATCTTCAATTAGTAAAAAATGAGTATCTGCAAAGTGCAATAAGACGAAGGGCAATAAGACAAGGTGTGTCTGTGCCTGTACCCTCCTCCTTCACAAGCCCTTGGGGTGACTGACTAGTTGATGTTCTGAAAGACTCAAAAAAAGAAAAAAAAGAATGAAAACACTAACACCTGGAAAGGTATTTTAAGAGACAGTTGTTATATAAATACCACACAGATGAGAAAAGGGAGGAAGCCAACTGGAGGAGGGAAGGGAGAGATCACGTGTCGTTCATCAGTGAACGTGGTGGGCAGTAAAGCAGGCAAGGCCCATGGGGTGGGGAATTTCCTACTGGGGCAAAGTGGTCTAGAGCCCAGGAACCCTGGCAGAGGCTCCCCTTTAGCTAAGGAGTTCTCTAAGGGCTTTTCCAAAGCTCTCAGTGACTTGGAGTGTTCTGGACATTGAGGCCCTCAGACCTTGGTTGGTTTGTTCCATTCTCTCCTTTCCCCAGGTGATTGCTGAGGCCTCCGGGAGCCAGGTAACAGGGAAGGCCACCTCCTGACCCCAGACTGGGCTTGCACCAAACGCTCTGGGTGGAGCCTCACACAATTGCACTCTCATTCCTTGGTCAGCTGCACTCATCAATTTGAAAGGGGAAGGCGGGGGCGGGGAGGGGTGGTCTCCAGGGCCAGGGCCCAGAGCAGGCATCCGTGGATGTGTGCAGGGGAGAGAGGCCTGCCTTGGCTCCAGGTCAGCACCCCGCAAGAGCCTGAGGGTTTTAGACTTGGTGATTCTTGGTAGATCTGTCTTCCTTCCTCCTAAGCAACCCCACCTTGGCAACATGAGTGCCAAAGGCTAACCTGGAAACTTCTCTGTATCCAAATGAGCTCGTCTATCGACGCTGAGGCTGGCAACTCAGGTACGTCCTGGGCTCAGGGCAGCTGTGAGTGCAGGCATGCCACACAGCAGGGAGAGACACATCTAGGCGGGTAAGGGGCAAGAAGAGACACAAAGACTTCTTTCTAGTGGAGAGCGAAAGAGAAAGGCGCCAAGCTCAGTGGATGCTGCATGACCACGAGACCTAGAGCTGGGGCTGTCTGAGCCTCGGAGAACAATGAGAAACTCCCCCCGTCCATCAGAGTGGAGACAAAGTTCTCTAGGGCAGCGTTAGCCCTGGAGGAGTTCAGAGAGCTGATCTCTTTTACCTCCATCCCCACCCCCATCTCAAGAAGGCAGGTGCTAGTCTCCCATTTTACAGATAGGAAGAGTGGACATGAAACCTTCAAAAGCGATGGAGTCAGGATTCCTGGTGGGTTGGCCACTCACTTCTCTGGACCCTTGGTGAGTCCCTTCCCCTGTCTGGCCTCCGCTTCCCCATCTGTAAAAGGGGGTGATTAGATTAGGGCATTTCAATGGGATTCTCAGTCTGCAGTGCCTCTAACTCTCTGGTGAGTGTCAGGTCCAAAGGTTTCCATCTGCAACCGGTCCGTTTTAGGGCCTCAGCCTCGATGCTGGGAGAGACTTCTTACAGGATATTCTCCCTAGACCTTTGGGCTCAGTGATTTAAACTCGGTCTGAAGGTCCAGATCACACGTGGGGTTGACACGGCCCAAAGAGAGCCCCTGAGCCCTCAATGGGGAGTCTCTGGGACCAGCACCAAATGGTGGGAAAGCAATTCAGGCCCAAGATGACTTGGAAGCAGCAGGCCCAGTTGGCACAGAATGCCACATTCTGAGTGACAGCCATCCCCTCTGGCTGAGTTCAGAGGCAGGCGGTGTGGGGGATGGGGGTGGCTGAGGAACGAAAGGCAGCAGCAGGGCTAAAATCCAGGGAGGTGGGAAGTAAGGAGTGGGAATCGGGACCAGTATCTGAGAACACAGAACAATCCACAGACGTGAAAACGAAAGGCCTGATCCAAGCTAGGGAGCAAAGCAGGAAGGAGGTGGAACCTCAATGTCAAATCACACTGAAATAACGGGGCAGAATTTCCAAGAATAAATGGTTCGGCTAGAGTATGTCAGATTTTAAATGATTTTAGATCATAATTACTAATGACAGACTGAACTGTACTGCCCGTAATTAGTCATCTAAGACTCCAAGACAGAAAACAGAAATAAACACGGCATTCATTTTTTTCCTTAAGCTGAAGCAAAGGAATGCCTAGTGACAAAAGGCACCGCATGCTTGCATTTCAGAGCCTGCCCTGGGCCCATGAAGCTTCTGGGTCTGTGGCTTTAGTCCTCGGGGAGGACAGGGTGGCCTGGTGCCATGCCTCCCTGGCCAGCACTGAGAAAAATGCTGCAGTGGTAGGAGAAATCCAAGCACCAAGCAGAAAATGTCTGCAGAGACTATCCCTGTGCCAAATGATGTTGTTTTGAGCAGGAGGGTTGCTGGGGAGAGGTGGGCAAGTAACCAAACAGGAGTCATGTGGATGGACGGCAGAGGTTCTTATTCCCAGGGACATTCCTTTTACTCCAAGGAGGACACAGATGCTCAACAAGGAGAAAATATTATAAGCTAAAAAAGTGCAGTTTCAAAAGGATGTGAGGAAATAGCTTACATCATAAGAAAACTTTCAATTACCTGATTCTCACCTCACACCTGTTCCACCAGTACCTCCCCCCACTCAATCCTCTCCACTGGGTTTGCCCCTCTGATGGGATTTGACAGGCTCATCTTTAATTGGTTATTGCCATCGCTATCACCTGCAGCCTCAAAGACAAGGTGGCAGGCACTGCAAACCCAGTGAGACCCGCGTGGTCTCCATATCTCCTCCCCAGAGGAGCCCGCCCTCCTTAAGGCAGTGGTGAAAGCCATGAAAAGGCCTCGGTGCTGTGGAAAGCAGGGGAGGCTGCTTTCATCTAGGTTTGAGGTAAGGGTGGAGGCAACAGAAGAAACTCCCTCTCCCTGGACCAGGATGGGAGGAAGATCCTGCCTTGCACAGACACTGTGATCACAACCTACAGAGGGAACCGCCATATGCAGGGCTGAGGATGTGTCCCAAGTCACCATCCAGGGATGAGAGTGTGTCCCAACAGACGACTGGGGAGTGACTAATAGAAACCCCACTAGTTGAGAATTCATCTGACCTGAGGGAGGAGGGGCCTGATGTCTAGCCTAGAGGGCAAGCTCCTCTGTGGAGGAGGGCAAGAGAGCACAGGGGGTCTGGCCCAGGAAAAGTGCAAATCCTTATAAATCATCATTTTGGTTTCTGGTTGGGAACTCAGTCTGTCAAGAGCGTGATTAGTGTGAGTCTGTTTCTCAGAGGGGGATCTTGTCTGAGTGAACTGAGAGAACAGAAGGACCAGGCCTTGGAGTCCTGTGAAGCCAACAGACACCTGAGCCTAGACATGCCTGCACCTGGACATGCCTGCGCCTGGACATGCCTACACAGGGACATAACAGCCCTCAGGCAGGTGCCTGCCCCCTGAGCCTCTCTCAGCTGTGATTGCACATGTGGACAGAGAGCAAGCAGCCAGGGACACACATGTGGCCAGGGGAGACTCTGCAGGCTCCAGCAGGGCACTGTTCCACAGTAGTCTCTGTCGAAGGATAGTGACGCCCATGCCTCCCAAATGGGATACAGAGTCTGACAAGGACGAGTATGCTTGGGGACAACAGGGCTGAGTGTATGAACTTGGGGATGGTGGTGACTCCCTCCACCAAGGGCCCTCAAGCACAGGCTCTCCTCCAGCCTTTTCCCATGTTCAGGCCCGGAGTCAACACTGCAGATCAGCCTGGGGACCCGGCTGTACCCAGCACACTGAGTGAGAGCCCCCCACTTACAGCCTAGCAGGGCCTCCCTGAGGTCTGGCTTGTAATACACTGACATCCCACTGTGCTGGAGTGTTCCATTAATCAGCCTGACCAAGCCTCGTGATCTCATGTCAAATCACATGGCTGCATCATCCAATCCTGCCTCGAAGTCATTTCCCGCACTCATTTGGTCAGCAAAGGCTGTGCCAAGGCCAAGCCAGCAAACACTCAAAGCCTCTGCACCAAGGCAGGAGCCCTGGCTGGAGAGAAACAGCTGGTTCTGATGACCTCTGCTGAAAATCCAACACTTTCTATCTCCGCCTGGGAGCAAATCACCCCAGGGGCCTCCACCAAGGCACTCTCCCACCCTTTTCCACCTCAAAACCAGGGCCCTGGCTCTGCAGAAACAGGCAGCAAGTCACACTCAAAAGCGAAGCATCGTGCTCGCGGCCAACCACGCACCGAGATATATTCTCATTTCGGCTCCTCCAACCAGTGAAAGTCAGTCACGCTGGTGCAGAAAGGGAAGCTCCATGGGGCCAGGAGATGACTCACTCACTGTCAAACAGACGCAAAGGATCTCCCAGCCCAGGCGCGACCTGGATTACAGAGAATGACAGCGACACTCAGAGCTGATATTTGCGGAGTGTGAGGCACCCTGCTAACTCATTTAACCCGCACAGCAACACCACCGGGCACTGTTATTACTCCCATTTCACTGTCGAGAAAAATGGAAGCACGGAGAGATGAAGGGACTTATCTCGGGGTACGCAGTTAGTAAGCGACACAGCTGGGACTGGAACCCAGGCAGCTGGCGCCAGCACCGTGCTCCTGATCTTTCCACCGCCTGTCACTGAAGCTCTGGGTTCCTAAGGGACCACACCAACATACGATTTCATGACTTTCTTGTTCTGCTTCTGCTCCTAACTTACAGGTGACCTGGGGGCAGATGACAAACAGCAGGGTCCCCATCAGTAAACAAGAAAGTCCCCTCTCACTGTGTACTAGGAGAGCACACGCAGCAGACACGACATATGAGGCTTCAAAGTTCTTTGTAGAGAAAGGTAATCCTTAAGCCAAGTATCAATAATTGTTGAAAGGGCTTCACACAGCTATCGAAGAAGCTAAAACTATCAAGCAGCTATCGAGAGTGTGTGTCACCAGACAGAAGACAGAGCAAAGATCGAAGATGAAGTGTCCAGTAGGGGGCATCCAGTAGGAGGCACTACTTTGTCCTCGGCACTGTGAGTTGGAACTGCAGTTATAGCGAGTAAAGGCAAGAGAGAAATGAGGGCCTGTGCACTTTTCAGGGTCCTCTCAACAAGCACATGGACGCATTGGAAGGCTGGGCACTAAATACTTCATAAGCCTTGCTCTAGAGGAAAAAAAAGTTATTCTCCTCAATTTGGAAAACATTTTTTAATTATGAAAGAAAGCAAAATACAATTAACAGATGAAAAGGCCTTCTCACTGGACTATCATGAAGTTTTGTTTCCTGCCAGTCATTCTTTCTATGTATGGAAAGAAAACTGATACTTCGGATGAAAGAGATCCACGTCTAAAGATGGCCATTTGAAAGGGGGAAGGGTATTTCAAGTCTATTTCATCAGCTTAATTGTGCCTGGGCCTTATCCAGAGGAACAGAAGGGATCAAAAGATGTCTTTTGAAGACGTTTCTCCAAGGGAAAACTGCAGATGTGCCAATGCGTGAGCCTGTCCTGCCTGTCTGGATCCTGGGTAGCCCTCACTAGGCTGATGGATAAACTGGACAGACACACAGACACCGAGTGCCAGTTTCTGGAGAAGCCCCCTGGGAAGTTCATCATCTTCATGCTGAATCTCTCCTCCCACAGGGACACAAACTGGAAAACATGGTGCCAACTAAGAAAATAGGAGACAGCAATTTTTCCCAAATCTCAATGAACAGATGGACAATTTAAGAGACGAGAGAGAGAGAAAAACACCAGTGTTTTATAATTTAGCAATGCCAGGCAAGCCGAAGCTCACCTTTTTCCCTCAATTCCAGCCCTCTCTGCCATACTTCCAGCTCATCACGCATAATGGGATGAGATGTTTTCACACAGCAAACAAGCATGTAAACTGGAAGACAGTTTAAAGAAAGCTCCGACTTCAGGCCCCTCTTTGAACTTCAGAAGAGCCACCTTCTCAGAGTGGTGTCGTTAGTCAGCAGTGTCGTTAGTCAGCCTTTGGAGCTGTTAAAACAACTGAAAATGTAGTCATAATCCATAAGACATATCCACTGCACCTCACATCGTGGGGCCGTCTCCCAAACCTACCATCAATCTGCCGCACCTTCGGGTATTTCATAAGAAAATGCATTTTTCAAACAGCTCGGCCAATCTCTCTCTGCAAGTCTTCTGCTACTAATGTAGTCCCTTGAAATAGAACGGCAGCGCCACTCCTCAAGTTTTTATATTTGATGTTATTCCAGATTTCTGATGTTTCAGAGAACAGAAGATCATAGAGGAACTCCTCAAAGACAGCCTGTGTATGAAACCTTTAGCCTGCAGCCATCTTGATTGAACTAAGAGGTTTTCTTGTCTCACAATCCGTCCACAGAAGACAAACGAGCACTTTTGGGCCCACCATGCCCGGAACAAAAAGCTTATTCTATTATTAGATGGACCCCTTATGGTAACCTGAAAAATGTGTTTTTCCACCAAGCAGCGCTCCTGATCCAAGCTCCCTGCCAAATGCTTCTCATGCTCCACTCCACTCCCAACCCACCACCCCTAAGACCCCTCCAGATGAGGCACATGGCCCCCAGCGTACTCTTTGGGCCAACTGCCTCAGCCCAACCCCTAGCCACCGCCCGTCTCTCCTCCCCATCACTTTCCCCTTCTCCTTGGTGAGCTTCACCAGTGGTCTTTCATCACTACTTCCTTGGGGCGGGGGTTGGGGGGCAGTGCATGAAACACAGCCCCTCTGCCATCTTCTCACAAAGGGCTGATGGCTTTCTGTCCCTTTCCAGGCCCTCAGCCTTGCCTTGGAAACTTCGTTTAAGGGGATGGCCCCTTCATGCTTTTAATCTAGATTTCGTCACTTCTCAGCATTGGCTGTGAAATATAATGGCCTCCGTCCTAGCCTTGGGGAATGCTCATCCTGCAGGTGGACGCAGCAGTTCTCCTCCTTCCCCACTGCAGGGTGGGGGCTCCATCTCACTGCTGTCCCGATGCTCTTTCCATGGTTCTCAGTGCATGGTCCCTCTCCGGCTCACGGTCCCTCTCCGGCTCACGGTCCCTCTCAGCTCACGGTCCCTCTCTGGCTCATGGTCCCTTTCCGGCTCATGGTCCCTCTCTGGCTCACGGTCCCTCTCGGCCCACAGGCCTCTTCAAAGCGGCCTCACCCCACTTCACTCCACTTGCTGTCCACTCCGCCAAGCCCTGGCTGACCCCCGCCATCTGCTTCTGCTTCACACCTTTTCTCAACCTGTCAAAGGGACTGGAGGCGGACCCGAGCCTCCTGCTAATATTCTCCAGCACACATTTGTTCCCTAGCAATACTTCCCATCCCGGCCTTATCAGCTCCCCTCCACGCAACCTTCTTGGCTCCCTTCCATGTTCTCTCTCCTGAAAGCTCTTGTTCCCTTCTTACTTTCCAATCTCACACTTGCCCTCAAAAGCCCAGGCTGACATTATCAGAGGGCAACCAGATGTCAGTGTTTGCACAGCCTGTCCCTGTCCTGGTGATTTTGTCCTTGGCCTGGGAATGACTGTCCAGGGATGCTGGTTCTCTGCTCCTCTGTCCACCATGAGCCATGCTTCTCTCCTCTCCCCACCCCAGAACATGGAATAACTGCTTTGGAAAAAGTTGCTCTATGTTTCTTTAATTCATTTTGCATACTGGGAGCTAAAGGCTTTTTAACATAGCACACGAATAAATGTAAATTTATACACTTATGCAAAAATAATACAAAAATATGCCTTTAGATTTTCTGGAAAAAGTCTGGTCAGTCTATGAATTCCTCCCCTTGTCAACAACATTACTTGGCAACTCCTTATCCCTCTAGCACGCTGCTCCCTTAATACCTGCCCATCCTCAGCAATCTCTGCCTCCCTTGTCTTGTGCTAACTCATTATTGCTAATAAACACATGATTTCTCTGCTCCCTTCTCACTACACATGAATTTAGACACATACATGAAGGCTAAAGCTATTAGAAGATCGTCCGTTTCCTCTGGGGTTGAATTTACATTTCTCTTGTCAAGTCTGACCTCTGATTTACTGTTCATGAATACTAAAATCACTCTTGCTTTTTAACAATACTAACAGGTTTGCATTTCTGCTTAAGCCATAGCCCTCCTGCAAGCTGCTGATCTGGCACCTGCTGCCACTTACAACTCCTGGCATAACTGTTCTCTGCCGTCACATCAGCCACCTGACCACCACCTGTGACACAGACAATGAGGCTTCCTTCTCCCTAACAGCCCCCACTGACTGCTTGTCCCCTGGCTCCTTGCCTTCCTCTCTGAGCATCAGGGCTGCTGCAAGCACACTTTCTACCCTCTCCCATGACCCACGACCTGTCTCCCAGTTGGCTCCTTCCCTTGGAGCCTCCGTAGTTGGCTCTTTGATGCTCCCTAGGGCTCTGTTCTTTAAACTCCTTCTAGTCTTGACCTTCTGACCCTGGCCTCCCTGGCCTCCCCCTCGCCACTCTCCCTGTGTGCCAGGCAACTGTCAACGCTCAGCTCTGTTTCCGCCGCTCTCTGCCACACAGGTCGGGGCCCTGCCTCCTCCCTGGGGCTTGACCTGGTAAGACAGCCTCTCATCTCCCTGCTGACACCTTCCTCTTAACTCAGGGGCTTGCAAACCAATCCACCTTCTGTGAGGGTAGAGACAGAACCTTTTGTGACTTAGCAAGAGATGTCAGTTCTTGGGTTTAATCTGTCTGTATGTTGTATTGGTGCGGTTATCCTCATTTATATAGCTGAGGAAAATGAGGCACCAAGAGGGTGAATAACCTGTCCAAGGCCCCACAGCGAATGGGGCCAGAGCTGTGATTCTAACCCAGGCCAGCCTGGCTCCAGGGCCTCCTCCTGGGCCTCTAGGGTATACGTGAAGACCCCTTCCTCCCTTCCTCCATCGAAGGGCACAGAAACACAGCTTCCCTGTGTAGCTTGTAGGGAAGAGGACAGAGAGGGAGTGTGATGTCTCAGAGCTGAAGAGCCTGTGGGGTCCATGGGCTGCCCCTCCACAGGCACCAGAGGGTCCTGCAGCACCAGTGGGAGGGGGACCTGCCCTTGGCTGCATGGGGCTCCCCCTGGCTGTGGGCTGGGCTCTTGGGGACAGGCTGGGGAGAACACAGGCCAGGTGCATCATTTAGAAAATCACCAAGAAGGCGTGCTCAAGCTACCTTCGGGAGCCACACTGATCAGTCACTGGGCAAAGTTTCTGACTGCGAGACTCTAAACTCCTCAAATCTGTAGTCTCGCTCTTCTCAACCTGCCTCCAATCTGGATGGTTTTTCAATATCTCAGGATCCACGGAGAGAGGTTTTAATAGTTTATTATGATGACCCCTCTCTACTGGCAAGATCTCCAAAGCAGCTCATGTCTCTGAGCCTAGTAAGGCTCAGTCATTGCCGATGGACCCAGCAGGCGGGGCTCACCATGGCCCTAGTTTCACTCACCAGTTCCCTCGTGCTGGGTCAACTGCTTGCTCCTTTCAGAAAGGAAAGCGCCTGGCATGTGTCAGGCATCTCAGGTGTCTTGAAAAGCTCCAAAGGTGAAACAGAAAACTCTCCCGGTGCGATTTTCCTATTTGATCTTTTGTCTCATGTGTTCCCCTTGGGGATGAACAAGAAATACTTCCCTGAATAATTCATAGTCCCCGAGATGGAAACATGCAGCCTCTTTTTAATAAAAAGGCTGGGACATGGTGGGGATTGTACCTCTTCTAGATGCTCTCAGCAAAAGCACAGAGCTCTGACAAGCTCTTTACAAATTCCTCTTCTAATAGTGAGAAAAAAATTAAAAGCCATGTAGTATTTTTAATCAAACAGACTAACATTTGGATAATATGTAAAATTATTTATAAATCTGTAGGGGGCCACAGAAAACTCACAAAGGGAAGTTGGAAAAAATTAAGTAGCTGTAATTATGGTAAGGTTTGATTTCTTTTTAAAACTGAAAATGACTGTCTTCAGTTTCCTATTTCATGAGCACCTACTAGGAGCCAGGAACTCTGCTAAGATTATTATGTAAATCATTTCATTCTTTCTCACAACATCCCACTGGGGTAGAAGCCCAATTCACCTAAACACAACAAGGCGCCTAAAGTTTAAGTGACAAGTCCGAGCTTCCCCAGGAGTCAGGACCAGGGCTTAGTTCGAGTGCAGATGTAACTCGTAAGCAGTCACTCTTTCCATGGGGCCTAATTCCCAGTGCATCAGCATTCTTCTGCTGGAAACCAGCAGTTAGTGCCCAGCCCCTTTCTACATTTTGCAACATTACTATGAGAAATGGCAAGATAATGAAGGCTTTGGGATGCTTCGGGGAACATTTTACTTATTAGTTACAAAACCGCATCCTATTAGTCTTGGACAGACACAGCCTGTCTAGTCAAATGCCTTCATTTTGCAGAAAGGACACTGAGGTGCTGAGAGCTTAGGGGCCTTTCCTGAGGTTAAAGAGCAAGCAGCTGATGTCACTGGGACCAGAACTGTGTCCTCAGACTCCCTGTCCAGTGCTCACTCTTCCATATCACACACCACCATCTGGTTATGGGTGCTAAGCCTCCACGGGTGCGGACACGAAGGGCCCTGAGCTTTATAATAAAAGGCTCTTCTTTCCTGCGGTTCATGACATCAGCGATGTCTACTGCTAAAAATGAAACAACAATTCAGAACCAAAGCCCAGCATGCAGGCCCAGGGAACGTGGCACGGCTTTTCACAAGCTCCTCAGACCCTGGTAACTTGTGAGTTTCAATTCAGACCCTCGCAGGAAGATGACAGAGGACTGGTGAGGCAGCTGCACTAACATACGTTCATAACGGACAGAACCCTCCTGAGCGAGCAGTGTCCCCACCTAACTGAAACCGACACGGCCAGGTGGCCAGCTCCAGGGTCTCTCAAGAATGATCCATGGCAAGGGGTGGGGGCAGCAGAGCAACCCCAGGCTTTTGGCCCAGGCTGTAGACAAAGGATGTGCACTCATTGAGCGCCGCCACACCCCTGCGCGGTGCAGACACTGGGGTGACTCATCTGCCTCCCACCTCTCAGGGCAACACGGCCAGACACCCCCGCTGGTAGGATGCTCCCTCCCAGCCAATGGCCTCAGAGACATGCTGGAGTCTCAGGCTCCCTTAAGGCAAGAGAGCCTCCCAGTTTGTAAAGTGTTCTGATTGTCATCCTGAAGTCTCCCCGGGATGTGGAAACCCCCGAAGGTGGCTACTGCAAGCAGCGCAGAGGCTGAGATGACAGTGACAATGCCCCACGGCCACAAGAATGTCTTTATCAAACCCAGAGCCACAGGGTGGCTTAGACTGCTGGCCAGGAGACCACAGCACCTAACAGGATGTCGGGTAGGGCTGCTGAGGCTATGCACAGCCAACTCTGGGGGTGCCATTTGCATAAACTATGGTAGAAACGGTGCCCTCTGGCTTCAGGCCATGTGACAGCCTGGCAAGCTAACTGCATGGGGCCTTTGGAAGCAGAGGAGGGTGGGAGGGTCATGTGCTACCTGCCGCTTCCAAGGGCTGTCCCCATGCCAGAGTAGGGGCCGCCGCCGGGCTCGCGGACTCACCAGTCGCTGCATGCTCTTCACGTGGGTGGGGCTGATGGCTAAGGCCTCTTCATACCACCGCCGCGCCTCGTCCATGCTTCCCCGGAGCTCAGCAATCTGGCCGCGCATGTAGAGGACGTTGTGGGACATTGGGAAGAGGTTGGCAGCTTCTTGGGTACAGGCTGTGGCTTCTGCAGGCTTCCCGATGCCGATATAGACTTCAGCTGTGAGGAGACAGCAATGATGGCACATGTTTTCCCGGTGCCCCTCTGAGGCCCTGTGAGCAGCCACCACTCTGATGTTCGTGTTCCCTGCACGGGAGTCTGGCGGGGCGCGGAGCCAGCTGATCCCTGCTCCGAGTGGAAACAGCTGCCGCTGACAGTCCCTCCTGCCCGCTCCTATACGGGGACTGGAGTCACTCGTGTTGTGGGCCTTGCAGGGCAGGCATAGGTCACCACCAGGCAAGGAGCAGTGAGGCCTGCCTAGTCCCTGCCCCAACCTCTGAGGGCACCCACCCTTAGGGCCCACCCGGGGCTCCTCAGTGTCTGGACAGAGGCTGGCCCGGTCCAACCCTTGGCTCTGACCCCCATAGAAAAAGGGCCAGAATGAACAAGGGCACAAGCAGACCAGAGGCACCCAGACCCTCAGAGGGCAACGGCTCTGCAGCCTGCAGCCCCATCATACTTCTTGGCATCAGGAGAGTGGGTCAGAGGGCAGAGCCGTTGCCCTCTGAGGGTCTGGGTGCCTCTGGTCTGCTTGTGCCCTTGTTCATTCTGGCCCTGAGGCTTCAGGGACATCTGAATCACCCCCCACCCCTCTCCAGGGCCAGCAGGGCCTGTCGGGGCTCACGGACCCCTTCTCCCACCTGCAGGCCAGACCCTTCCTCAGCACTCTTGTCTTGACCACTGGCGTATCCTGCAGTAAAAGAGGTTTGCACCCCTATCTCCCAGTTATGTGTATGTTTGTATGAATTAATATCTTACATGTCATATGATCCACAACAGCACACAAAATAGAAATGTTAAAAGAACAAAAATAAAAAAAGAAAGTTTAGGCAGGGTGCGGTGGCTTGTGCCTGTAATCCTAGTACTTTGGGAGGCCGAGGCGGGCGGATAGCTTGAGGTCAGGAGTTCGAAACCAGCCTGGCCAACATGGGGAAACCCCGTCTCTACCAAAAATACAAAAAATTAGCCGGGCGTGGTGTTGCACACCTGTAATCCCAACTACTAGGGAGGCTGAGGCAAGAGAATCACTTGAACCTGGGAGGTGGAGGTTGCAGTGAGCCAAGATCATGCCAGCCTGGGTGACAGACTGAAACTCCGTCTCAAAAACAAAACAAAACAAAAAACACCAAACAACAACAACAACGAAAAAAAAAAGAAAGTTTTACTATTTTCTTTGTGCACCTTACCGTGTCATCCCCTGGAGCCCACTTTGGAAACTGCCTCAATTATGCAGAGACTCCCCTCCCTGCCTCCTGCCCTGGCCATGAGCCTGTCCTCCACAGCTGCTGCCAGGTTAACCCTGAGGCTAACCTCTGGGGCGGCAGCCACCTGCTCCGAAGCCCTCCTTCCCTGGGGCCTGGGGCTTCCGCGCCTGCCCAACAGGCAGCCAGGCCGAGGCCCTGTGCTCTGATTTTCTGCACCCACCGGAATATGGGCTGTAAGCAACATGAGGGCAGGGATGGTGTCTGTGCTGCTCCCTGCTGCATCCCCAGGGACTAGAACAGTGCCTGGCACATAGTCAGAGCTCACTGAATCGCTGAATGGATGAAAGGTAACTAACAACAGCAGTAGCTAACACTTATTAAACATGTGCTTTGTACCTAGAGGCCTTCTCAGTTCTCATTTTATCTGCATGGTGATCCAGTAGGTACTATTATTTTATCCCCATTGTCTAAATGAGGAAACTGAGGTGCAGAAAGCGTGAACACCCTGCCCAAGTTCTCAGGGCAAACTGGAGGCAGAGCTGGGATTAGAACCCCAGCCACCTGGCTGGGAGCCTGTGCTTGCAGCCCCCACAGAGAACAGCATCTCTTCTGGCCCAGGGTGACATCCGACTCCTCTGCAGGCCTTGGGAGCTTGGCGCACTGCCCTTATCTGCTTCCTACAGCCTCCCTGAACCCCCGGGCTCTGGCCTTGCTAGTGCTGCTTCTGCACACACAGTGGGTGTCCCTGTCTCCACACTTGTGCCAGTTCTGTGGCCTGTGCCTGTAAAGCCGTCACTCCAGCCTCCTTCAGGGCCCAGATGGATCCCGCCATCCCAGGGAGCTCTCTGACCACCCGCCTCAGCTGAAAGGAAAGCCCAGCCTCTGCAGCTCCTGATAGCAGGGTCCCTGTAAGTATTTTTGTGAGGTCTTGGGTATGCCAGGGATAGCCCTGGCAGGCGCTGGGGCAGATCCATCTTTCTGGCTCCCAGCTTCAGGCCCGGGGGCGGGGAAATGGCTGGTGTGTATCTCATGGCTGTGGTTAGTGGCGATGCTGCTGACCTTTGACCTCAATCAGCCTGGCCGGTCCCTCCCTCGAACACCTCACATTCCTGGTGATGATATTTGTACCAACGACTGACTCCCCAGGCCTTCTCTCCCCAAGAGAAGGCTCTGGAAAAAGCGGGCCTCGCCTGGCCCAGATGCACCCAGTGCCTTCTGTCTGTACTTGTGCCTGCCAGTCCCTCCTTGCCAGAGATGACGGAGCCCAGGGGCTTGTGGAGGGGCATACTGGGTGACTCCTGCAGACACAGAAACTCAGGCAATTCCAGCACCATGCACTGAGCCCTGAAGGTGACCGCCCAGCCACGCCTGCCTCCTGGTCTCAGGAGACTCAACTCAGACGGTAACTCCTGAACTTCTATACTCACAGGGGACTCTATAGGGACAAAGAAGACATTTCTCTGTCCTTTAGTTTGGACCAGGCAAAACCTCTCCCTTCTGGGAGACAAACACCCTCCTAATGACACCATCGGGCTGTCTGATGCCTTTCAGTAACACAGTTCCCTCAACGCCCTCACCAAAGAGTCAAATGTGTGCCCACTGAGGTTTTGGTTCTCGAGTGCGGTGGCAACACAGGGGAGCAGGACAGAGCGTCCCTCTCATTGCACGCCTGGCTCCTGCCTCACTGCCAAGCTGGGAGTGAGTTCACTTCCAAGATCCCAGTCCTGGAGATGCTATAGGCTGGTGAGGCCGCCCAGCCTCTCCCAGTTAGAGCATTATGAACAAAGGCTGACATGGGAGAGCAGGGATGAACATGTCCAGAACAAGAATCAACGTGGAGAAAGCCGTAAATGCCAATAAGACTGTGTGCATGTCATTCCTGCTCTCCAGGGGTCCTCCATGAGACCAAATGTGATTCCAAGTATCTCATTGGTCGCCAAGCCTGCCTAAGCCTCAGGCCTGATGCTCTCGCTCCCTTCACGTGATGGGGAAATGGGAGACACAGACGGAACCAAGTCAGGATCATGACGGTAAGGGAAAGAATCCAGCCCCCATGGCACTTTTCAGTGCTGTGGAAGTTGCTGGAGGAAACCTATGGCTCTGATAAGGCCTGTGACCCTGATGGATGTGACAGCAAAATGCAAGGCCTAGGGTTACTCCCAAATCCCTCCGTTTTCAGCTCAAAAGGAAAGACTGAAGGCACGATGTCCTGCAGTGATTTTCAAACCATTTTCGCCAGTGAAGGCTGTTTCTTCCAAAGGGATCTTACCCCAGGATACAAAAGACTCCTAAGAGTGGGCAGTGTGGCTACCTCTTGTTTGCCCCCCTCTCTCTGCCTCCGAGGCGCCACTGGGAACACTAGGGTTTCCAATTTGCAAGCCACAGTGTCATGAGAACATGGAGGACTTGGTTCTTGGCCCTGCGCCTCGTGTGTGGCCTTGGGCAAGTCAATCACCTTCTCTGGGCCTGTCCACCTGTCAGGTGGGGGGGCCTGTGCCTGGCCCATAGCTCTCCCAGGGCAGTGGCAGGCATCAGACAACACAGGAGTGGCAGGGATCAAGACAAGGCCGTGCCAAGGGATCAACCCTAGGCTGAGCGTTTTCCTGCCACATCCGTCAGGAGCACAGGCCTTATACCAGTGCCATAGGTTTCCTCCAGCAATTTCCATTCACCAGGAAGCCTGGAGCCCAAAGCGAGTCACAAATGGTGAGGGTAAGTAACTCTCAGTCAAGCCTAAGCTCTCTTGGAGACCGCAGGGTGAGGAAGCTGAGGTGCAAAGAGATAACCGGACTCATTTGAGCCCCGCAGCTCTATTTTGCCGGGTCAGAGTATTTGGGGGATCCAGGTCTAGCCTTTCCATTTCATCATGGCCCCTTAAGACAATGACTCTGAATAGCCATTCCCTCTCTAAGAGGAAATTACACTTGCATGGGGCACAACGTCTTAGGCTCCAGGAATGAAGCTTTAGTGGTGGGGTTTCAGACACCAATCAGGTAGTTTGAGATGGAGTTGGAGATAAAAAGGAAAGGATTTCTAAGGTTTCCCACCACCCGTGAGATCACCCCAGGATGTAGCCTTCTTTGCCTAGGCATGTGGCTGGGCCTCTAGGACAGAATGAGGCCACAAGTATTGATTATGAACCTGCACTACTTGAAAAGCCTTCTTTCCTGGGAGTCCATAGCCCAAACAAGGACCACATATTCCTCCCAACCTCCCCAGTAGCAGAGCTGGGGATTTGATCTCCATCTGCCTCCCTCATCTTCACTGGTTGGGAACTCAGGAAGAAAAGAATATCATTTATACTTTCCCAAAGCCCCTCACATAGAAACAGTATGGCTTTCTCGCTAAACTGTAGACAACTCCTAGCCACAGTCATTTCTGTATCCCTCAGCAGAGGATCTACAGGCTGGTCCCCTAGGACACAACTTAGTAGGTGCTCAAGAAAAGTCTGCAGATTACTGAATGCTGGGTGTGGGTCAGAGCAGGGCAGCCATTTCTGTGGCACAGATCAACAAAGACAGGTGAAGGCCAGGGAAGCAACAGCAAATGAAATCTCCCTTTCCTTTCACCAAGGAGTGAATTCAATTTAAAAAAATAAAGGGCCTTGTAAGCTTATTAAGAGATACAAGAACTGGTACCAAAGGAACAGCAGCACAGTGAAACGGGCTCTGGGAACTCAACGCCATCAGCTGCCAACAAGAACACACTTCAGCGCAAGGTCAGTGCTCCAGCTGCAGGGGAGGGTCTGGAAGGTCACTCTCTGAAGAGGTTCCAGGGACAGATATTCTGTCCTGGCCGCTGGTGGCTGACTGCCTCTCACCAAAGGCAAGGGGTGTGGATATTTCCTACCTTATTTTGAGAGCTCCATAAGCTCTGAATGTTCTCTTAGGAATCCTTGGTTTGTCCCTGCTACTGGGTTACTATGAAAAATGTTGTGGATAAAATCTCCCCACCGTGTACAAAGCTTATTTGGCATGAACATAACCCAAATGCTTTTGCTTGGCATTTAAAATTCAAAATTAGGGCCCTGCCGCCTTTCCAACCTCCTCTTTTGCCTCAAATGCCTTTCAGCTTCCCTCTGCCCAGGACCCCCCAGAAACCCAGGGCAAGCACTTTTCACCCTTCCATTATTCCTCCACCTGCGTGTGCTCTGGGACACCCCTCGACCTCATCTGCCCTGTCACAGTGAGCCGCAAGTGTGCCAACCCTCCTGCAGGGCTGGGTCAAGCCTGTTCCTTCCTCGCACCCTAACTCTGCCTTGCGCACAGAGGGCTTCCTGGAACGGTTTGCTGAACCAGACTGGAGACGTGATCCTAAAAGGGCTGAGCTACGCCATGAAGGTTTCTCTCTCAAGGTGAAGTGGTGTTCCTGGCTGGGGGACCTGGTGCTAGATGCACCCAGAACCTCACGCAGGTCTAGTTTCCTCATTCATTCATTCATTCATCAAATGCTTGTCAAGCCCCTGCTTCATGTCAGCTGCAAGGGGCTTGCCCTGGGCTTGGCTGTGCAGGGTATGCACAGGCACTGGGCTGAGGAGGCTGACAACCAGCCTGCGCCCCACTGCAGGCTGTATGCCTGGACAGGGCTGCGCCAGCCTGGAGGAATGCAAGGAAGCCCTTTCCTTCTCACAAAGGTGTCCTCCACTAGCCAAGGCTGCTCTCTCTGGGGGCTTAGTCTATTCAGAAGGGACATCTTTCGGAAACGCACACAAAGGAACAGTCTAGGCTGGAGGCAGCCCTCAGAACGGCCCCGAGATCTTCTACCTCACCTGCGCCTGGCAGAGAAACGTGACGGAAAGGACGCATGGCAGTAGGTACCTCCCGACCTCGCAGCTCAAGCCGGCAGCCTCCCTGACCCCTCCAAACCATGTCCTTTACCCCTGACCCTGCCTCCCTAAAGAGAGATGCTGTGGAGGGCAGAGGGGTCCCACCTGATCGCAGGGTGTCTGCTAGCACAGAGGGTGCTCCTGGAGCCCACCTTCTTTTTCACATAAAAATCAGCACAAGGGCCAAGCAGAAAGGGATCCTGTGTCCTGATGGGTCTCCTGTCACCCTTCCAAGCCCTCAAGGCCTAGAGAGGCCTTCAGCTCTGTCGGCTTTCACTGGACTTAGCCTTAATTCTTTCTTTGTCTGAGAAGGGTTAGCAAGTGGAAGGAGGCAGTGATTTTGTCTTCAAGTGCCGTCCTACCCTGAACTTCTCTGGGCCAGGCCCCATGCTGGGAAATGAAGTCCCCAAATTGAGCACAGCCCAGGCTCTGGCCTCATTGAAGGCCCAGCCAAATGTCTTTGCCAGGGTCGGGCTGTGCAACTGCCATTAGTCTCTGAGTCTGCATCTGGCTGTGTCAGTTTGTCGAGAGGGATCCCTTCTCCAGGGGCTCCGTGGCACAGCAGGATGAGCTCCTCCTCCCCTAGCTGCAGCAGTGACAGGCGCTAGCCCTTCCTGGCCTCAGCCCTGCTGTTCTGACTCCTGACCCATCCCCTCGGCTGCCTTGACACATCACTCAGAGAGAAGTCAGAAGCCAGCCAAGTGGACCCCGAGCCTCTTCTGGCCACCAAACCAACAACTCATCTGTGTCCTCTGTTCTATCCACTCTGTGTCTCTTCTGCCTTCGTCGCTGAGAGCCAACCCCTCTGCCTGTGCCCTGGACCCCACCACACTCTTGCTGGAGGAATTCATTTCACCTCCACACATCCCGCGTCTCTTCTGGATGCCGAGGGCCTCATTTTTACCTGATCATCCCTGTGGGCAATCAATGTGCTCCAATGGGCTTCAGCCTCCTCAGTCCCTACGCAGCTCCGCACACCCAACCAACATGCTCCAACGGGTTTCAGCCCCCTTCAAGCCCCAGGCTCCCCATCACATCCCTCATTGCTGCTCCAGAGGGATTCTTCTTGCAAGAACTGTGCACCTTCTGTGCCTCAACTTCCTCACTTGCCATTTGCTCTGCAACCCACACCAGATGGCATCCATCTCCACCACGCCACTAAATCCAGTCTCGTCACCATCACCAACATTCCCATACATCAGGTCCAGCAAATGCTTTTGTCTCTACATTCCCAACCTCTCAGCGGCACTGCCCACCGGCCACATCCTCCTTAAAAATCGTTATTTTAGTAGTTGTTATGTGTTTGCTGTTATGTGGTTGTCCTAACTCTCTTCATTTAATAGAAGACACAGAGGCTCAGTGGGAGTGGGAATAGCTTGCCCAGGTATTACTGCTAGTGTATGGCGGGGCCAGGGTTGTAACTGATGAGTCAGACCCAGGTTCTCGCCTTCACCGCATGGGCTCCTTCCTGCCCCACTGGCTGCCGCGATGCCGTCTGCGCTGCTTTCCTCCCGCCTTGCCGACCACTCCCCTTCAGTTGCTGTGGCTCTTCCTCTGCTCCTCAATCTTTTTTTCTTTTTTCAAGGTGGAGTTTCGCTCTTGTTGCTCAGGCTGGAGTGCAGTGGTGCAATCTCGGCTCACTGCAAGCTCCACCTCCCAGGTTCAAGCGATTCTCCTGCCTCAGCCTCCCGAGTAGCCGGGATTACAGGTGCCTGCCACCACACCTGGCTACTTTTGTATTTTTAGTAGAGATGGGGTTTCACCATTTTGGCCAGGCTAGTCTTGAACTCCTGACCTCAGGTGATTGACCCGCCTCAGCCTTCCAAACTGCTGGGATTACAGGCATGAGCCATTGCACCCGGCTGCTCCCCAAGCTTTAAATGTGGAGGGGCTCAGTCTCAGTCTGGCCCTTTCACTTCTCCACCTACATTCTCTTCTTAGGCCATCTTAGCACCTATCTTAGGCCTTTAAAGGGGGCTTTAAATCCCAACTCTTAAAGGTATGTTTCCAGCCCAGATCTGAAGTGTAGACCGGAACATCCAGCCGCCTGCCTGGCATCCTGACTTCCTTGTCCTCAGGCACCTGACGCTTCCAAGCTCAAGTGGGACTCTGAAGTCTCTGCCTCCCTGACTCCAACTCATCAGTTCTTCCCCAGGCTTCCTCATTGCAGCAAATGGTGTCACCAGTCACCCACAGACTCAAGCCCCACACTCAGGTTTCCTTCCGTATTCCTCCTTTTCCTTCACCCCTCAACATCCAACCTACAGCAAGTCCCATCAGTTCTGCCTCAGAAGGCATCTCAGGGTCCCCTCCTCTTCATCTCCATTGAGACCGCAGACCAAGCTGCTGTCCTCCACCACCTGGACCAATGCTCCCAATTTCCTGCTCTGCCGGCGTCCACTTTGACTGCCTTCCATCCATTCTCCACATTGAGCTGGAGTGATTTTTTTTCTGGAGAGGGGCCTTGCTATGTCGCCCAGGCCGGACTCAGGCAATCCTCCCACCTCAGCCTCCTGAGTAGTGCCCAGCTTGGAGTGATCTTTTGAAAGTGGTCCTTTCATGCTCCTGCTTCAAGTCGCTCAGTAGCTTTCCAATGATTTTAGGATTAACCAAAAGATCTTAACATGGCTACCAGGGGTGCTGGCATGACCTGAGCCTGGGCCCTTCTCCTGGCTCCCCTTGGCTGCTTTACTGCTTACTCCTCAGGGTTCATGCCCCAGGGGCCAGTATTCCTCTAACACTCAGAGCTCAGGCTGCCCCCAGGGCTTCCCACATGCTGTTATATGCCTCCATCGTCCCTGACCTGGTGCTAGTCACTGCTGAGGTCACTGCCCAAGTGTGTGCAGGCTCCCTCTGGCTCCCCTGGTTGGGGGAGGCCTTGTGTTATGAGGGGTCGCAGGGGCCTACAGTGCTCCCCCCAGCACTTGGCACAGGGAGTTAAGTGCTTCTGTCATTGTTCTGTTCCACATCTGCAAACGCCATGAAGGCCAGGAGCTGTGTCTGTCTTCATAACCAAAGGACTGCAGTGCCTCGCTCCACTGTGGCAGGTGGAGATGCTGGACGATACTGTGTTGACAACTGAGTGCCTACTGTGGGTTGGAGCTAGGGTTCTGGGGCCACACTGCTTGGGTTTAGATTGTGGCTTTCTAAATCTTTAGCTACGTAACCTTCGGCAAGTGACCTGATAGCTGTGTCTCAGTTTCTTCACCTATGGAATGGAGTGAATACTGGTATTTATACCTCATAAGGTTATTATGAGGACTGAACAAATTAAGACATATTAAAGTCCTTGGAATAGCAACTGACACATCTACGGAGTGTGGTAAACGTTAGCTGGACAGGCTTGACCCTCAGGGACGTCGTGTTCCCTCTCACAGGCGCTCCCTGTACAGTGACTGCACACACCACCTGTCTGGGAACTGTCTTCATCTCGTCACGAACAGGGCAAGGCTACGGGATTACCCCTTTACCCTGCTGATGCAACCTCTGGTGCCTGGGAGGAGTCTGGGCAAAGGGGCCAGGCCAGGCCAGGCCAGGGCCAAGGAATTTGTGAGAGTATTACAGCCTTAAATTTCCAGCAGAAATCAGAAAATCTGATCTTGCACATCTAAGAATAGCCGCTGGTTTCAACCATGAGAGGTGCCAAAGTGAAAGCTGTAATTATTAGTAAGTAACAAGCAAAAATTAACCACCTACCGCAAAGTCATTTTTAGCTGCCGTCCCAAGGTGGAAATTGAAAAATGGGCACCAAGAAGCTGTTTGGTTTGGAAAAGACCCTGGCTCAGTGCTGAAGGGCTGTGGACATGCAGATTTCCAATGCCAGCAGTAAGGTGTGCACTCAAGGAAGATGAGGAATGGCTCCTGAGGAACCATGTCTTGAGGTGCCACATCCCATGCTCTAATGGGGCTCTCCTGACTTCTGCATAGTGAGACTGCAAAGGTGCTCACTTCTATCCAGCCTGGGCTCCCACATTGCAAAAATGGAGAAAATAACCTTTCTCTGACTTTCTTTACAGAATAGTATATAGACAAATGGCACTGGAAGATACCTGGAACTTTTAGGAAAAGAAACCATAAACATGAATAGTTGCTTTCCAAATATCATGGGAGGCACAGATGCCATAAGAAAAAATTGATAAATTTATTTTTAAAAATGGCAAAAAAGACAAACAAAAACTAAAAAAAAAAAAAAAAACAACCCTTGGAAGAAGATGTTTACAGCACCTATTTCAGAGACAAGGCAGATTTTTCTGACACACAATAAATGCTTAGAAATAAAAAGGAAAAGCTCAGTATCTAAGAAGATAAATGGTCAAAAGCTATGGACAGAAAACTGAAATACCATTTTCTACTTGTCAGACTGGAAAGATCAAGGATTCTGAGAATTCATTGTGTTGGCAAGGGCGTGAGAAAGTGGACATTAGCACATTGTTGACTGGAATGTAAACTGGTACAATTCTGTGGAAGGCAATGGACAAAACTTATCAAAATTAAAGAGTACACACCCTTTCATCCATCAGTTCCACTGTTTAGAGTTTATCTTACAGATAAAAAAAAATACACAGTCAGCCCTCAGTATCCATGGGGAATTGGTTCTGGGACCTCCCTTGAATACCAAAATCCATGGATGTTCTAGTCCCTGATATGAAATGGTGCAGGATTTGCACCTCCTCCTGTGTATTTTAAATTATCCTATGCACATCCTCCTGTGTATTTTAAATCATCTCTAGATTACTTAAAATACCTAATACAATGTAAATGCTATTTAAATAGTTCTTATACTGTATTGTTTAGGGAATAATGACAAGAAGACAAAGTTTGTACTTGTTCAGTACAGACAGATTTTTTTCAGATATTTTTAATGCAAGGTTGGTTAAATCCGTGGATGCAGAACCTGAGAATGTAAAGGGTAGACTGTGTATAAGGATACTTATTGAAGCATTATCTGTAATGGCAAAATACTAGAGTAGGGGAGCTCAAACCACATAAGGTAAAACCAGACAGTGCAGTGAAAGCTGTTTTCTTCTAAATTTACCTCTTAAAAGGCTATGTGAAGGTATGATATGATTCTACATCTTGACTCAAGCAAAATCATTGCTTTGAAAGAGTCAATATGGCACAAATTGCCATAATAATCTAAATGTTATCAGCTGAATTTAAGATTCAAATCTAAATGTTAATCAGTAGAGTATTGGTTAAATGATGGTCTAACCATACAGTAGACATACTCTGTAGCTGTGACAAAGTATAAGTCACCTTACAGGTGCTGATGTGCACTGACCTACCAGGTAGCACATTCAGGGGGTGGTGGGGGACAAAGTACAGCATGTGAGATTTCTGGAAGATGCACAGAACCGGTGACAGTGGTTGCCTGTGGCGGGGGTGACTGATGCTCAGGGATAAGAGGGAGCCTTTTCACTTTGTGGCTTTTCAATTGTGTGCCATGGACCTATGGAAGGGAGCACCTATCATACAGAAAGTGGGGACCTGCTATAGAGGCAAGCATCCCTCATCTCCTGGGCCTGTCCCCTTACAAAGCAGCTGGCGGCACAGGTGTCCTATTCACTATCTCCTTGTCGTATACATGCACAGACAAGTGGCCTAGGGACCCTCTGCTACAATAGATTTCTCTGCTGGAAATCCAAGGTCATCTCCGAGTGACCTTTCCTGCAAGCCTCAAATCTGGGTCCACCTCCACTGTGGGCTCCCATCACGAGCTCCCACTGTACTCAGTTCACCAGAAAAAACCACCAGGAGAGAACAGGCCCACAAATGCCACTCAGACACCATGGCTTTGGGTGTCAGGCCTTGATCTAACTAATTTCTTCTAAACCTTACAAAACTTATGGGCTCTGGCAGTATTGTGGGAGCTGATGATGGACACAGGAAACAGAGGTTACCTGGTTTCCATGAACTGCCAAAAAATCGAGTCACATTTATTTTGCCTCTCAGAGCAGTGGAGCTCAAATCACATAAGGTAAAACCTGGCAGTGCAGTGGAAACTGTCTTCTAAATTTTCCTCTTGAAGAACTATGTGAATATATGATACGATTCTAAATCTTGACTCAAGCAAAGTCATTGCTTTGAAACAGTCAATATGGCACAAATTCCAAAAAGATCCTAATTGACTCCATTCATTCGTCCTACACGCAATGCTCACCGTATGCATACAGCACAGTCTGCTCAGGGTTTACAGGGTCGACAGTCACTTTCCATAGTTCAATTCCACCACCTTCTAGAATAGTAAAGTCACACCCATTCGCTAGGAAGGAGAACTTGACTCTGTCCTATGGGCCATGCAATGAGAAACGGATCTTGTGTGATTATATTAAAATTCAAGGACAGCTCCAAGAAGGCTGGGCACAGTGCCTCACACCTGTAATCCTAGCACTTTAGGAGGCTGAGGCAGGCGGATCACCTGAGGTCAGGAGTTCGAGACCAAGCCTGGCCAACATGGTGAAACCCTGTCTCTTCTAAAAATACAAAAATCAGTGGAGCATGGTGGCAGGCACCTGTAATCCCAGCTATTTGGGAGGCTGAGGCAGGAGAATTGCTTGAACCCAGCAGGCAGAGGTTGCAGTAAGCTGAGATCACACCGTTGCACTCCAGCCTGGGCCAAAGAGTGAGACTCCAACCCCCCGAAAAAATAAAATGAAAGGATAGCTCCAAGCTGAATCTTAGCCATTAAGTTCTTCAATATTCTAATAATCAGCTACAAAATTTCCTCCCCAACAGTCACGGCAGGCCACGCAAAGTGGGGCAAAGTCTCTGGATAACTGAGTTGGGGGCAGCAAGACACCAGACAGAGCTCTCCTGGAATATGTTGACTTTCAGGTCATTAAGTTTTCTGAGAAACAAGCAAGAGAAGCACCACCTTCGAGGTCAGGGGGGCTAGTTCCACCCTGGAGGGATGGCCTTCAGCCCTTCTAGTGTTTTAGACTTCAGCTCTTCAGAAACCCAACTTTGAGACCAATTTAAAAGGCAACTCTGCCCCTACACCAGCCCCACAAGTTCAGGTTTACCTGGCCTGGACACTAAACCATACTCCTTCCCTTTCTGTTCTCTGTAGTTGTTGTTCATGGGGGTAACTGACTAGGACAGCCATCAGAGTTCTCAGCCAGGAACTGGACTTTTGCATAAGGGAGCTGTGGAGGGGGCGTTACTGCTACTCCTTGGCCCTCAGAGCCAGAATGTCTGGGACCTCTCTAAGAAAGAGGCCAAATGCTGCAGGCATCTGCAGCAGAGAAGAACAACTGCGAATTCATGAATCACCCCTCTTTTGTACTTCTGCTTAGAAGAATATAATTTGTTAATTTACGGTAGTCGTTATGGTGCAATTGAAGATGCCAACACAGAAAAGGCTGACTGATCTGGGCTCTGCGGCATGCCAAGGCCAGGTAAATCCAAACATGTTTTCAATGCGAAGGCCTGCCAGTGGTGTCAAACAGGGTGGAATATCATACGATTAGCCTTGGCAAAAAAGGAGTCAACAGAGGGACAACTGGTGGATAATAAGCACCCTTCTCAGCCAAATGTGGGCTTTCACCACACACTGTAAGAGTCAAGCCTGAGAAGGCCCAGGTAGGGCTATACAGATGAAGTGATGAAACCTGAGGAGGGGAATTACCTTTTATGTTGAAATATAAATATGTAAGTAAATCCACAGCCATTATTTCTTGGAAGCGCAGTGTAGTGGGATTCTCGTTATTAAAATGCCTGCACAGGCCAGGCGCGGTGGCTCACGCCTGTAATCCCAGCAATTTGGGAGGCCAAGGTGGATGGATCACCTGAGGTCAGGAGTTCGAGACCAGCCTGGCCAAGATGGTGAAACCCCGTCTCTACTAAAAACACAAAAATTAGCTGGGCGTGCTGGTGGGCGCCTGTAATTCCAGCTACTTGGGAGGCTGAGGCAGGAGAATCGCTTGAACCTGGGAGGCAGAGGTTGCAGTGAGCCGAGATTGCACCACTGCACTCCAGCCTGGGTGACAGAACAAGACTCCGTCTCAAAAAAAAAAAAAAGCCTGGACACTGCATTTATTTTTGGGCTTTTTAGTGGTGCAGAAGCATCGCTGAGCCAGCAGAGTGCCCTGGGAACTGGGGAAGGGGCACTCATGCCCCGCTTCCAGGCCAGTCTCCAGGTCAGAGGCTGTTGCTGTCTCTCTATGAAATTACGGAGAGAGCCATCAGAGAGGGGCAGAGGAGCATAGGCTCATAGGGGCACCAAACACACAGCCCCTTCCCTGGCTTTATAAAGACATCTGTGTCCTTAACACCTCCTGGCCCTCTCTCAGGGACTCCAAGAATTCACTGTCAAGGTGTGCCAGGCATTGCACTCATCAACCCTGGGAGATGGGTGTTATTCCTAAGCCCATCATACAGAATTGGAAACTGAGGCTGAGTTAAATACTTTAACTCAAATCTACCCAGTTGGTACAGCTATGACTCCAAGTCACTCACAAAGACAGTCTCTACAGCACAAACCCTGCAACCCACATGGCAAACTCCCCAAGAATCCTTAGAGTCAATCCAGAAAACTTTCCTAGATGTCTGCTCTGTGCCAGGGCACCGAGGCAGGGGAGAGGGATTGGGGGATACAGAGTCACTTGTGGTTCCTGAAAAGAAGTAGTAACATTTTGGTGCATGGCTGTGAAGCTTTGATCTCTCCTCATGAGGGGTGTGGGCTAAACAGACAAGCGCCCAGGCTCTGGCACAGCAGCGGGTTGTGGGTACAGGCTCTGGCACAGCAGCGAGTTGTGGGTAGGGCGGAGGGTACCTGCATGGAGCCAGATCTGTGCCAGCGTCATCCAGGGGTGCAGCGGGCCCTGCTTAGGGGCACTGCTCTGCAGAGACGAAGCCACTTCCGACAGTGCCTGCTCCACTCTTGAGGCTGCTACCGATGTGGCATGGACGGAGCCTGTGAGAGGTTTTTGAGAAGACTCTATCAGGAGCGAAAGAACAGACCCAACCAATCAACCCCTTCCCACACAGACAAGCGCGGAACACACACACCCCTTCCCCCATGATGTTTCTAAGATTTGCTGTCCACAAAGAAACGTGGGCAATCACGGCCTGGGGCCTTAGTTTCCATCCTTGGGCTTTAGCTAATCTTTTTGTCAACAAACAGAGCACATGCCCCCTCCAGGAGCTCAGCCTAGCGGTGTGAGTGCTGGCAGATGGGGGGCCAGATACACAGCTGTGATGATACTAGCGTTTAAAAATCAAATAAACGAAGTGCTATAAGGGGACATTACAAAGCGCCCCTGTAAGGGCCTAAACCTAGAAACTTAATCGGGGTCGGGGGAGGAATATACTTGCCTCCTGGGGTAGCATTTGGAGTAGATGTACTGGCCATTCTCAAGACAAACCCAGCAACTTCCCGTTTCATTAGTGCAAGCCTGGCCTTGGAGAGGTGGGCTACACCCTCGGTTTAGAACCATATTCTAAGGCATGACTTAAAAACTGCAGAAAAAAGCACACTTTTGCCCTGTGTATAAGCAGATGTCTATCCTTAAGGTTAGACTAGCAGGGAATGGGATGGAACGGGTTTGTAGCAAAGACTCCTGGGGCTCAGAATATGCACCTGCCTAATTATTCTGTAAAACCTGCTGTCCTGAAAGGCTAAGGAGAGGGGTCAACCAAGCATGTTCACTAGTCAAGGGTTGGGGGAGTGCACAAGTCAAAATGCAAAACTCATTTCTCTTCACGTTGACCTCTCGGAGGATCGGAGACCACCTCCTTAAACAGAGGCTTGCTTCCCATCTCTTTCCAACATTCACTCTTGGAGATGTGGTTTTAGAATCAAGAGCAGGATTCTCTTGATTTCAAGAGAGCAGTTGTTTCAAATTTGAAACTGTTAATATTTCTATTCGCCTGCATCATTCTTAATGATCCATCAAACTTCATCAAAAAGTTTAGTATGGAGATAAACATACCAACATTGAGAGTGGTAACTACCAACTCATCATAAAGTTTAAAATAGTAATAATCTATAAAGAAAAATGCTGACTACAAAATAAATGGAGTTATATTCTTGATAATACAAAATTGTGAGCATAAAAATAATTTCATTTGCGCTTTGGAATGCACCCATCGTCTATAAATTTAAAGAGTATTCACGGCAATAGATGCGCCATCCATATTATGTTTTGATTGCTCCAATATAATGGTAACATGGATGCTTCTAAATGCACCTGAATCCTTTGGTGAGGACTTGGTGGATGGAAATCAGAGCGGGCTGACAGTGCCCACAAGGATGACCAAGAGGACAGCAGCCTCTGGAAAGGTCTAACAAGTCCTGCTGCACAATACGGAACTCAGAGGCTGAGTTAAAAGAGTCTAGTGGCCGGGCGCGGTGGCTCACACCTGTAATCCCAGCACTTTGGGAGGACGAGGCGGGCGGATTAGGAGGTCAGGAGATCGAGACCATCTTGGCTAACACGGTGAAACCCTGTCTCTACTAAAAATACAAAAAATTAGCCAGGCGCGGTGGCGGGTGCCTGTAATCCCAGCTACTCAGGAGGCTGAGGCAGGAGAATGGCGTGAACCCGGGAGGCGGAGTTTGCAGTGAGCAGAGATAGCGCCACTGCAGTCCGGCCTGGGCAAAAGAGCGAGACTCCGTCTCAAAAATAAATAAACAAATAAATAAATAAATAAAAGAGTCTAATTATCCAGGCGTAGTGGGAGGCCAAGGTGGGCGGATCACCTGAGGTCAGGAGTTTGATATCAGCCTGACCAATCTGACCAATATGGAGAAAACCCGCCTCTACTAAAAATACAAAACTTAGCTGGGCATGGTGGCACATGCCCGTAATCCCAGCTACTCGGGAGGCTGAGGAAGGAGAATTGCTTGAACCCAGGAGGCAGAGCTTGCAGTGAGCCGAGGTCGCTCCATTGCACTCCAGCCTGGGCGACAGAGTGAGACTCTGTCTCAAAAAAATAAATAAATACATAAATGAATAAATAATTAAAAAAGAGTCTAATTGATGGTATATGAAGGGGGAACCTAAGAAGTGTGCTAAGAATCTATCCTTGTTTAGACAAAGTATGTCTAACTACTATTTTTTAAAAATCTACATAGCAAAATGATTAAACTGCTGTCAAAATTTCTTATTTGTCACCTTTTTATGGAAAGTAATATTTTGAACTTTGATAACAAGGACTTGATGTAGTTTCCCTGAGATTTTTAGTAGCAATGAAAGTTAAATAAATGAGTAATCTAGAGGCTGTTGCTGCCCTATTCTGCCATTACCAAATTGGCTACCTTCTCATTGGCTTGAACAGTGGTTCTCAACCTTAACTTCACATCAAAATCATTTGGGATTTAAAAAATCATGATGTTATAGCTACATCCCAGACCAACCACATCACTCAGTCTAGGGGTGAGGACTGGCATCTTTGTTAATCACCCCAAGTGATTCCAATGTGCAGCCAAGACTGAGAACCACTCGCTTGGAGAGACCGGAAGCAAATGTTAACGAATATTTGGTCAAAAAAAGCCTGTACACGGGCCAGGCAGCCTGAGCTCTCCTGCTTCCCTGCAGCACAAGGGTCACCTGGGGAACAGAGTTCCAGGAAGATCTTGTTCGCTAGAACAGGGGTTCTTAGACTTTTTGGTCTCAGAATCTCTTCAGACTCTAAAAAAATCATTGAAGACCCTAAAGAGATTGTTTATATGTTATGTCTATTGATATTCACATTAGAAGTAAAAACATGTTTTTTTAACATGTTTTAACAGACATGTTTAAAATATTCACTTACTAATTCATTAAAAATAACAATAATAAATTATTGCTCTGGAAACATTCCATACATTTTCTACCAGTTTGTTCTGTGAATCTTTTGCTACAAGAGTTTGTGACTTTTGGAGGGGCTAATTTTGGTTTTTGGATTAACTGTTTTGTTTGGTCCACAAATAAATAATCAGAACTACTGCCAAAGTTTCTTCTCTTTGTGATATTTATACACAACTAAATCAATTAATTCCTAGCACAATATATTTTACTATGAATAAGGTCTGGCAGATGATGATGATGATGGCGATGATGATGACAGCAGTGGTGGTTGTCAGTTTTAGAGAACATACCATGTTTCAGGCACTGCAATTGGCACTTTATATGTACTAATCTTTAACCAGAACACAAACACTAGTCTGATTCCAAATCTGTCCTCTAAGTCCAGCTCTGATGCCACCTCCTACAGGAAGGCTGCTGTGAGCCTTCCATTTCTCCCTACAATAAGTGAGACTCTCTGGTCCTTGGTGCTTCTATGTGGTTGTCACTAACAATGCACAGACCACATGTTTTAAAGTTAATGTAACTGTCTCCCTTATTAGACCGTGTGGGTCTACAAGATGGGAACTACATCCTCAGGATAGGGATTTTCAGGGACTAACAATACCAGGCCCATACTAGGTATTAGGTAAATGAGTGTGCAGGGAATGAACAAGTGCTGTCAATAGACACGTCACTGTCTGAAATTCAGAAGAGGGCGGCCCCCTCTCTGGATGCACGTGTGCTCTACTCTTCCCCTTTAACAACGGCTCAGAGGCCAGAACCTTCACCCACTCAAAGGGCACTTCAGTGCAGTGCTCATCACTTCCAACAATCCAGACTAAAAATGACAGTGGTGAATAGTTCCAATTAAACATGGACGTTTCCCCTAACGTAAAATTAAAATATAGAGAAGGATAACAGGTTTATTAGAAATAATGTTTTTCTTCCTAGTCAATTTCTTGGTACACACATTTCACCAGAGCAGAGAGCCTTCATATTCTGAACCAGGGATAAATGTTAGGGCACTCACATAATAATAGCACATAACTAACAATAGTGAAATTATATAAGTTGGTATCTACTATTCCTGAAAATAACACAACAAATAAAAGTCTTCCATTGAATTAGTATTGGAAGGAGGGGGAAGGAAAAACATCACTTTAATCAGAATGGATACAGCTGGATAAAAAACAAACCAAGCAGGCCAGGCGCGGTGGCTCATGCCTGTAACCCCAGCACCGTGGGAGGCTGAGGCAGGCGGATCACCTGAGGTCAGGAGTTCGAGACCAGCCTGGTCAACATAGTGAAACCCTGTCTCTACTAAAAATACAAAAAGTAGCGGGGCATGGTGGTGCACACCTGTAATCCCAGCTACTCAGGAGGCTGAGGCAGGAGAACTGCTTGAACCCCAGAGGTGGAGGTTGCAGTGAGCTGAGACTGCGCCATTGCACTCCAGCCTGGGCAACAAGAGTGAGATTCCATCTAAAAAAAAAACAAAACAACAACAACAACAAAAACCCTGTACTGTATTTTATTGTTTCATAGAACTGAAATGGTAAGTGACTATACAGACACTGGATTTTGACTTATATAGGTAAACAGCTGGAAACACTGGCTCTAACCAGCACATTTTTAAAGAACCCCTTTCTTTCTCACCACGGCAAACATGTTCCTGCATCGTACATCAGAATGAGAGCACTATTAACTTAAGGTGGAAATGGGCAAACTGAGGCTTGAAAAAGGAATCAGAAGTTAGAATATAGGACATATTTCCAATTTGAAATCCAAGGCTCTGCAGAAATAAGTTTCCAAATAATCAGGTTCAACAGGTAAGCCAGGGAGAGCACCTGGGCCACGGTGCATCTCTCATCTGCCACCCAGCTTCAAGAGGTCCCGCCACTGCCAGAGCCCACAGGACTGTGTGCTGTGCAGTGGCTGCCGTGCTCCGTCTAGGAGACAATGCGCCTCTCCCCGCAGTCACAGGACACAGGGGCTCTGAAAAGCCACTGCAAGACCCACTGTACCGAGGGCTGACGTAGGCAGGTGAGAGCTCGCTCTGAAATCTAGCACAGGTCTGTCGTCAAACGGCCCGAATGGTGCAGGGGCATGTGACGTCCAGGAGCGGAGGCCATCTGCATTTCCACAAGCCAATGGCTTTCCTTGCCCTCCCACCTAGATCCTCAATCGAAAATGTTATCTTGGACACCTGATACAGAGGCAAAGTGCCACCTGAAGAACATTCTGAGCCAGGGTTTCCTTCTAGGCTCCTCTCTCCATCACCATGCATGGGGGTAAGGAGGGGGGAAGGCAGCCGAGGACCTAGAAACTGTGATGGGAAGGCATTTCCTCATGGGCCAAGAGGACCAGGAACCAAGAGGAACCAAGGCCACTGATCTCAGGGCACCATGAGTCCAAGCTCTGAACCCTTCCTGAGGTTTTCTGACCCGTGCTCCTATTGTACACTGAGGGCTGTTGAGAAACCCTGCCTGCCCCAAGTAGGACACCAGGACGGCTAGCTCAAATTGCCTTTGCAGGTGAAGCTTTTCCAAAAATCCTTTTTCCAATGCACATGACACCTATGGTGAATTTCACTTAGACCTCAGCTGTGGCAATCACATGTGAGCCCTCTTCCACCAAAGTCATCATCCAAAGGGATCCCAGCACCAATAATTCTGTTAAGAAAAGGCACAGGCTGGGCGCGGTGGCTCACGCCTGTAATCCCAGCACTTTGGGAGGCTGAGGTGGGTGGATCACTTGAGGTCAGGAGTTTGAGACCAGCCTGGCCAACATGGTGAAACCCTGTCTCTACTAAAAATACAAAAAAAATTAGCCGGGCCTGGTGGCGGGTGCCTGTAATCCCAGCTACTCGGGAGGCTGAGGCAGGAGAATCGGTTGAACCCAGGAGGTGGAGGTTGCAGTGAGCTGAGATGGCAGCATTGCACTCCAGCCTGGGTGACAGAGCGAGGTTCTGTCTCAAACAAAAAAAAAAAAAAAAGAAAAAGACAAAGGAAAAAGCATAACTGATAAATTAAATGGCTTAGTTATGCTTCATATCCCTGTATTTGTCACACGCAAGTGTTGCCGAATAAATAGGATATATTATATTCCAGCTCTCCTTCTAACTATCTGGTGGCCTCAGTTAAGTGGCTGCAGTCTGAAGGACCCCTCGCCTTCCCTCTCCCCTCACAGCACATAGAAGATGAGCTGGATCTCTCTCAGATGGAATCCTGCCCACCCGGTGACTTGGCGAGCATTCCAGTGCCAGGAACGATGGACAGCCACATTACATGACGTGTGAAAAACATCCTCTACCAAAAGATGTCAGCCGACCACCTCACATGAGGCTGGCAGGATTTGGGGCAGCTCCTTGCTTCCCAGCCCTGGAGAACTCACTCCATGCCTCATGAGTGTGAACATGGGGGAACGATGGCACGTGGCCGCACCCCAAGCCCCGTCTCTGTTTGGCACCCACATTCTTTCTGCCTAATGCTGCAGCGGCAGACACCTGCCCTCCCCACATTTTTCTGACAAGTAGCTGAGCCACTGCAGTCGTGGGCATGCAGAAATCACCTGCTGCTAATGAATTTCTGCTGTACCTGTTTTCCCTTGACCCTGAAATGATTCCAAATTCTCTGTCAACTTATTCACAATTAAAACAATAGGAAAAAGCAGCAGTTCCATCTCTTAAAGAACCTGAATATTAAGCAGCAATCTGAATGACTCAGCATTCTGTGAGCTAGCTTTGCTTTAGAATTTTCATTTCTTAACAGGAAAAAAAAAATTCTGTTTCTCAAGATAGGGCTTGGAAATAAATCAGTCCAACACTGCAGACTGCTGGCAGCTCTGTGCCCTTCTGTCTCTGTGTGTCACCTGTGCTTGAAGAACCAGAATGTCCTGGGGGCTGAGGACGGGAGGAGGCGAAGGAGCTAGTGATGACTCTTATTTCTTGAAGGGAGAGGAAGAGGCATGAGTGTCCACTCTCACTTCGGCCCTCAAAGCAGGCATATTTCTCCATACCTTTTAAAAAACATAACTGCTGTCCCCTCATCTCCCTGGTGCCCGGGAGTTAGGACAATTCCCATCTTTGCTGTAGGGTAGTCCTGCTTTCTGAGGAGGCGACTCCAGGTGGTGGCTCCTTGCACCGCGCTGTCACAGCTCTCCTCTCCATCTGCTCCTTCCCTGGGAGCTGCCCTCGCGCCTTGTGTCCCCCAGTGTGACAGCAGGGGCGGGGCCGCTGCCCACCCAGTCCCACCAACCATGAGGGCTCCTGCTGTGGGTTCCTCTGATAAATAAATCACCTTGGTCACCATTCTAGTAGACACTTCCATTTTTCACCAAGTGAAAAAAGGATTAAGACTCATAGCCCCAAGACGGGATCAGTTTCCCACTGACTTTAACAGAATATCAAGCACCGTTTAAACCTGACAGCACATGTCTTGTCCTGAGAGGGCGAAGCTCTTTCCAGGGAAGGACCCCAGTAAGGCAGGGAGGGCCGGGGACATGTCATCACCGGTGGGCATGCGGGGCTAGCGCAGCATGCTGCTGGTGGGTGCTGGCAGGGCCAGGTGGTCACACAGAAAGCATGGAGGGAAGCCGTTCACACGCATGCAGGAAGGTGCCAGCTGTCAGAGCGAGCCGCTGCCGGTGGCTCTGCGCTAGAGACAGTACCTTCTGGAGGACTACATTGGGCAGATGCTTCCATCTCCACCTGAACCCTCCCCGATGCATATTCATGAGGCTGTGTCTTGGGGTGGAGGTGCCTTCTGCCTGGGGAAGGCTCTCTGAGCCTCCAAGTGCCTGACTGCCGGCGTCCTGGGGAAAGCCTCCCAGGTTGGGATGATATTCTAATGCTGGACACACTCCCCAACTTCTACCTGAGTGCCACTTACTGTTGGCTTGTCAGTCTCCTATCATTCCACTCAATCTTGTTTAAAGAAAGATACTACAGAACTAATTAAGGAGAATTATATTAAATTTAGTTTAATTAAAATAGCAAAAAAAGGTTCTGTATTAGAGCTGAATTTTAAAAATTACCACCCCTCAAAAATGGTACAGTCATCACAGAGTGATGTTCCCATATGTACCTAGATTTCTTTTAAAGCTACTTTATTCTATTAAGCAGGAACAGAGACTAAAACCGCCTAATTGACTAGTCACTTCCTGATCATGATATACATTCTTGAGTGTTAGAAAATGCAGCTCAATAAAATGCTTGTCATGATGGAAAGAGAAAAACATCACTACTGTCTTGAATTCCTTTCTCACTCTTATTTTATTTTAGAGGTATGTTCTTCATTAACGTGTTTACTCTCTTCTCCCGGTGAATTACTGCTAAAGAGAGCAGCAACTTCACTAGAATCAGTGATAGGAAAAATGGAGCCAAGAACTCAAGTCGTTCTTGGAGAGGGGAATAAAACATCAGCACGGATTTTTCTCCAAAAAAACAACTGCTAGGGCACCTGCAGGGGAGCGCCCGGGTCCTCTAAGAAGTGATGAGCACATGCAGAGAGCCCTGCTGCTTCGCTCCAATCCTGCTCAGCCACCTCCACTCTTCTGGTCCTAGCTGCCCAGGGTGTAACTCAGGGGGAAGGCACCTGACTCGCCCTTAAAACCAGGATCCATGGCTGCCAAATCATAAGGGCGGTGTACATAGAATAACTATGGAATTTACGTTTTTACAGATGAGGAAATGAGGCCCAGGGCGATGCGGCGAGTTGCCGGGTGACTCCAGAGCTGGCCCTTGATGGTGAGAGGAACCTGGCAGGGAAATCTCTTTTATGAAGCACCTAATGTGTGATGACAGCACCAACACATACCTCTTTTCTATTATGGACTGCTTTTAGGCCAGAAATAAAGGCACATCTAGGTTGAGCTGGATTTCAGAGGGTGGAATCAACTCTTAAGGGTGAGGGGCAGTATTTGCCATAAGCTAAAGGCTCAGGTCATTCAAATGCACTGGATCCCCATATCCACCAGCATTTCCCCAAATGCAATCCATGAACACTGATTTCCTAGGGTGGAAAAAACGATTACTTTTGTTTGGGAACACTGGGTCAAAGTGCGGGACTTCTCAGAACATTTAATGTGGTTGAGGTGAACTATGAAGCACTAGGCAGGAGATGGACTGTCGCCCAAATATATTTGACCAAAGAGAATCAGTGGTCTAAGAAACATCCTTTGGCAGATGTGACAAGTCACTAATGACTTAAACACTGCCAAAAGCACTGTTAGGCTGGGCGTGATGGCTCACGCCTGTAATCCCAGCATTTTGGGAGGCGAGGTGGGAGGATAGCTTGAGCCCAGGAGTTGGAAACCAGCCTGGGCAACACAGTGAGGCCTCCTCTCTGCCAAAAATTAAAAAATTAGCTGGGTATGATGGCGTGTGCCTGGTGTCCCAGCTGCTCAAGAGGCCAAGGTGGGAGGCTCACTTGAGCCCTGGGGTTCCAGGCTTCAGTGAGCTGTAATCGTGTCATTGCACTCCAGCCTGATCTACTAAGACCTTGTCTCAAAAAGAAAAAAAAAAAAAGCACTGATCCTACATCCAGGGAATTAAGCAATTCCTTTAAATTTTGGTAGATACATTTTTAAGTTTTATGATGTCTGCTTATTTTTAGAAAAATTAACAGTTAGAATTGCTGTCCTATGCAACAATAATGGTTGGATTAATTACAAAAATTTCAAGATCCAACTGGTTCCCTCTACCTAAAATTTACTGGCCACCCGCCTTGGGAAGACGGGGCATCTCATGCTTCCAATCAGTGCCAGGAGTGCTTCTCATCCACCCACTGCACACCCAGAGTTGGCCTTTTTCCCTGCAATGCCTTCTTTTGTAGTCCTTCTCAGATCAATACTGCCTCCTCATATATAAACCCAAGCTGCGCTGAATGCATTAGGATCTCAGGAGGGATGGGCTCCAGGTGGCAGAGTGGGCAGGCAGGTGGCAGAGGGATGTCCACGTCATCTCAGCATTCTCAGCACTCAACAACCACAATGCACATTCCGTGGTGGGGGGAGTGTGATTCTGGAGGCCCTCGGAAGGATTAATAGATTGGTAAACTACTTACTAACTGAAAAAAGGGAAGGAAAACCATGAAAGTATGCTTCTGGAGAGTTGCCTTGGAACAACAGATCAAACCAAAAATTAAAACCAAGAAACAAAACATTTGAAAAATCAAAATTAAGACTAAAAAAGCGAACAGAGTTCTAATAACCTTCCAACTGTAAGTCTGGCTGTCTAGAATCATATTTCCATTCAAGAGTGGCACACATTTTTCCACTAACATTTTTTTTTTTTAAACAAAAGAAAGGCCAACTGGGCATTCCCCTATCCATTGAAATGTTCACCCAGCACATGAAAGCTGACCAATTCATGCAATGTATTTTGTTTCCAGAGCAGGAAATTCCAAAGGGAAGGGAAAAATAATCAAACAAGTGGGTTTTGGGTCTTTCCACACATTAACCCTAATCATGATTCCAATGGTTCGTAGGGTTGGGCTAATTTTCCCTTCTATGAAGTCAAAGTTTTGGAGGGAGAAATTCATACAACTTCAGATCTTGACTATCTGCTTATCCTAACGGAAAAGTTGGGACTTAAAATCATTACAATTTTAATTAAGAAATTCTGCATTTGTCAGTATGTTTTCCCCCCTCTAACTAAATGCTGACTCTGTGGGAGGGGGTGGATTCTCGAGAGCTTCAGTCTTAGTTGAAACACCTGGTTACTGGCTAGACACTCCCTGAGGATGGAAAGATGACTTCAGCTTATTAAGAATAAACAACTGAGCACTGCCCGGGACATACTCCATTCAGCAGAAAGCCCAGTGGGTGCTCATCACCCCAGAAAGTCACTGATTAATCAGACATAAAGTGCCTCCCCTGAAGAGTCGGGACTGCAATCTTCAAAGGCTTACAGGATCACAGGGCTCCCAAGATGCAACATGAAAAATACGGGCAGGTGGGTCTGTTGTGCAGAAAAGAGTGGACAGGGAAGTGGGAACATACCATGTTATTCTAGAATGGGAAGATCCCATTTTCAGACAATAAACTCATCAAAAGTCAATGTAAAGAATTTTTCTAGAAAAATTGAAGTTGGCAATTGCCAGTAGGCATTGTATTAAGAGAAAATGTCTATTTTAAGAAATGCATGAAAAACAACATACACGGTGTTTAAACAGTATCTTCATCTTCCATTTCATAAAACTGGGATTGCCATTAAAGCAAAGTTCAGAACACTTAATATGCAGATAAGTACGGTCAGCGGGTTTCTCGGCGTGGATGGTTTATTTTGAATGGTAATCTAATTTCTGCCCTGGCTTTGTGTGTGTGAAAGCTGAACACAGCGGGTGAGCCATCAAAAGATGTGCACATTAGAGATAGTGGTTCTTTCTGGCAGCAGTTCCCCTTAAGAGCTTTTGTTCAGCATATAACTGGGCATTTGGAACAAAGATGAGCCCTTATAAATCACAGATATAGAGATTAAATTTTCTAGCAGTGCTGGCAGTGAACATTAAATAAATGAGCAAAAGAAAACAAGGATGGGCTCCCCGGGTCAGATTCATATTTAGGTCCTATTTAAGGGTTTTACCAACCAGTGTTCATTTTCACACAGGGATCTTTCTTGTTGCTGTTCATGGACAGGTTCTGGAACTCCCTAAATCTGACTTTCAAAATTTCTGTGTTATTTAAAAGCAAGATTAGACTAAAATACTATTCAATTTCTCTGCATAGTTTCGCGACACAAACCCTACATTTTCCTTCACTGCAAATGGAAAACAGTTTACAGCACTGTTTCTCAAAATGTGGTCTAAAACCCACTGGCATCGGAATCATAGGGGAGCAATTTATAAATCCAGATTCCCAGGCCCCACTTCAGGCCTAGTGAATATAAAGTTGGGGGTGGGGACCAGGGGATCCGCTGCTTTAAAGGTTTTCTGTGTGGTTTTAATGCATGGTAAAGTTTGAGAACCACATGCTGAAAGGGCTGTGGCCCTGATCTGTAGAATACGGCCTTGATGATTATACACTGGTTGAATTCATTTCTAAATTGAAAACAGGAGTTTTTGCGCAAAATGTCGTAATTTGCCTTTTAATAGGATTTTTATGCATTTATATCAACTCCAGGAAAGCACGGAAGGACCCAAGGATTAGAGGCAATATTCTAGAAAAACTTCTATCCGTTCTGCCCAGAAGGTTTCCTTTACTTTGCAAAGAGGAAGTTGAAGCATGGGCTCCAATGCCTGCAATCTCAGGTTTCCTTCTGCCCCGAACAGCTTTTGGATTTTCAAATGAGCAAGATTTCTCTCTGACAAGTCTGATAAAGTTTCCTCTCCAGCTTATCAGTTAGGAAGATTATCAGAAGGTAAAACACGCAAATGAAGTAGGTCTCACAAGAAAGGAAAAACCATGTTTACAGAGAGAGGGTTCCCGGCGGGGACCTGCGTCACTGAATGAATGAGCTGCAGGGGGCCACACAAAGGTATCGGGTTTGGGAGAATGAAGATGAGAAGACACAAACAGGTGGAGAGGAGATTCGGTTCTTGAAAGAGGAGAGGAGGAGGAGGAGGAATCTGACACTAAAAAAGTGAAAGAGAAAAAAAGGGTGAAGGCAAAAAAAAAAAACTTTAGAAACACAAAGAAAAAAATAAACTCGCTTTTAATATACTCACATAAGCTGCAAAGAAAATGAGGTCATGTAATACACAATCATTCCTCTACTTGACAATAGAATACAAGTGCTTTTCGAAGAAAACAAATTTGTTTTTCCACTGGTTATTTAGTTGGTCCGCAACAACACCATGGAATAAAAATAACTCAAGATTTACCTGGGCACAGATTCAGCAGTGTGATCTGCTGAAAATAATACATCTTTAGCCTACAATATCCAGAACATTCTAGAGGAAGCAATTTGCTTTCCAACTGGAAAGGGTTAGGACTTGACTTTACATAGATTTGTTTTTTATGAGAAGCACTTATATACAGTTTACTTGAAAATAAGGTTTTCCAAGGTGCAGACTACTGAGGTGCAACACTATGTCATGGTCCCAGCATTATGACAAGGGGGTGCTAAGCTTTCTGGGGTGGCCTATGGTTGGGGTGTGCTGGTTGGGCACTTTGGGAAAAAAGCCAGTACGGCTGCCTTCATGTCTTACAGCTGGAGAAACACATGGCAACGGGGAGACCACCGCCGCTGCAATTAGAAATTTTCCCAAACAAAGTGGATCAAACTTTCAAGTTAAAATACTTATTTTGCGTTGGATAGGTATTTGTTGATATCTATCAATTATTAAAGATAAATCCCCTTACCCCACATCCTGTTTTAAAGGCAAAGGAATAAAATATTTTTTTCATTCTCTATTTAAGGAACTACCAACTTATTCCAAAGAAAAGACAATGACTCAGAGCTTCAAAGTAAAGACTGTCACTCTATTTGAGTCCTCTTTCACTGGCTGGGACCTATGAGATGGCAGAGGTGGGAGGAAGGGACGCCCAAGGTGATACCTAAGGGGAAGTCATGTTCTATAAGGGGGGCTATTTTAGTTTGACATGTCTGTTTAATGAAACAAAAGTCCACTCTATTAGCTACAGTGGACTTGGCCAGTTCAAAGCTTATGGACGTGGGTGACTCCTCATATTATTCCACAGCTCTGCATATGGACAATTTCAGAGGTAGGAAACCGTATTCCAGTTAACCAACCACTTCCAAAATCATGAACACTGAGGCTGCACTGTATAAGGACCCAGGATATATAATAATAGTATTGTAGTTATATATTTTTAAGCTCTTATCAGTTACACATATATCCTGAAATTTTAACAGGCAAAATAGGATATTAGGGACTGGCCTTAAAATACTCTAGGAAAAGCAAGTGTGGGACAGGAGAGAGAGATCAAATGAGAATGCTGATTGCTAAAACTCACTGGTGGGTAACGGGAATATTAGTATCTCTGTTCTGGCATATTAGAAATTTTTCCATAATAGAAATTAAAAAACAGAAAAAAAATAAATTTAGTTCTGGGGGAAAACAAAACAGATCCAAGAGGACTTGCGGCCTCACAAAGGAATCTGCCTGCACAGCGGGTGATCCTGGGCCTGTGCCCCAGGGTTGGCAGGATCTCGAAAGTGGAAGTTCACTGTGGCTGTGACTGTGGCTGTGCACCCTCACGGATGCTAACACTGCAGGGCTCTGCTTGTGTCGGATGCCTGTGCCCTTTAAAGGGGATTTAGAAAAGCAGTTAAGTGTCGGGCATGACGCTGATAAGCTGCCACCCGCCAGGGCTGGGTTCTCCCAGGCCACATTTGATCTCAGGGTCACTTCTGTTTCACTGGGAACCATTCTGACCTCGGATAAGTTCCTTTTCTCTTTGCCTCTATAGCCCAGTCACTTTTCTAGATGAGCAGTGTTGCAGTGGATATTCAAAATCAGCCAGGCTCTTTTAGCACATGAACTAAAAACGGTTCAAAGGCAAAGGGAGGAAAAATGACTGCGGTCATGCTGGATGGATAAGAATCCAGAATGTAAAATCCATGTGTCATGGAATACTATATGGCTGTAAACAAGAATAAGGCAATTCTCCACAGATGGGTATGGAGGCATCTTCAGATACACTGTGAAGTGCAAAATGGCAGGTGCTCAAAAGCATATATAGTGTGTGGTTGTTTATGTAAAGGGGCAGAGGAAAGATATATATGCTTGTTTGCATGAAAAAATACTGGAAGGGTAAACAAAAAGCTAATAAATACAGTTATTTTTAGGAACAAATAAGATGGATGGGCAGGGATGGAAGCCAAACTTCCCTACAGCACCTTGTGAATTAGTTTTTAGCTTTTGAATTATGTAAATGTATTTCCTCTTCAAATCAAATCAAGGTGAGGGAATAAACAATCTGTGGGTGGTTCGCAAGGCGGGCTCTCCACACAGGTGTGTGAATGACAGCACCTGCCCCTTCTTGACTGCACCATGAGCTGAACCATATGCAACTGGGCTTTATGAATCAAGATGGAGGCATTTTTCCCCATTTTTAGGCAAGCCTTCCCAATGTGTAAGTTTCTTTGATTTACACTGTCATTTCAGAATATTTTACCCTCGTTTACAAATATGATAAGGCCTCCTAAAATGGCCTTCCATTTTTCTGATTCCCTGGTCTCTTGGTTAAATTGTTGGTGTGCAAATCAGTATTTTGCAGCTGCCTGGTTGGGTCGGGGGTGGTGTAGGGCTGGTGGCAGGAGTCTCAGAGGGACTCGCGTGGATGACTCAACAATGAAACTGTCTGTGGCAGTGCCTGGGAGGCTGTGGCTTCCCTGTTGTTGAGGAAGGGCATAGGAGCCCGCGGTCCTGACTCCAAACACCTAGGCTCTCTGGAAGTGAATGGTGGCCCACCCGAGAGACTGGCTGCATCAGTACCACTAAGCAGAGGGGGAGGAGGAAGACCCGGGGGCCAGGCCCAACCCAGGGCAGTGACACCGCAGACTGTGTCACACAGGCACATCTTCCCTAAACACCATGGCATCTGAGAAAGCTGAATCTGAAGAGGGAGACTCTCAAGCACTCTAGGAAAAATGTCCCAACGGGCAATGGGATGAATGAATAACAAGGACCTCATTTATTTTCTGACACTATCTGTTCTCAATGTGATGTGGCTTTAAAGTCTTGGGACCTCCAGGGAAATTAAGGTCCAGGCCAGCTGGAAGGAAAGGGGGTCTGAATTTAGTGTGGCTGTTCTCACAGGATACTTAGGAGGGAGAAAAGTGGGGAGACGGCGCTGGGTAGCCACAGCAGCTGTTTTGAATCAGCTGAAATTGCTGCTGGTGCTATAGTGAGTTTCACTTCCTTCTCTTCCCCATGTCCGAGCCTCACCTTGCAGTGGCTAGTCCTGACAGCCTGACCTCTTTCCTACAATGACGGGGCCTAAACAGGTCCCTCGGCAGGAGCTGGGATGATGCAGAACTCTGCTGTGCTATTCCAGCCAGGGTCTCTGCCTGGTGTGCAGTCTAAGTCCACCAATGACTGCTGAACTGTTTGGAGAGTGGTCAGGCCACTCCAGGGGGTGAGTTTCTCCATGGCTCAGTCCACATTTTAAGCAGCAGCTGCAAGCCAGATTAAACTGCACCAATTTACGATTTGTGCCGCTTCCAGTGCCCAAAAATCTTTTTACCCAGGAGCTGCAGGACCTTTGGATCTGATTTCTCAAGCTGACTTTAAATTTGGTACAAGGGAGCCTAGGGCAGAAATGCAGTCTGCAAGGCAGCTGTTGGGGTGGGCCAGGCTTGAACATCACATCTGGCTCCCAAAGGCCCTATCCCTTTTAGCCCACCTGTATAGGTTTTTCCCAGGACAAGCCCTGGCAGTGCAAGACTCAGAGCTGCTCTCAGGCTTTCTTTGGAAAGGTTCTGGCAGAGCTGGGATGTGGCACAAGGACAAGAAAATAACCTCGTGGTCCCTGTCATGCAGCCAGCCCATAAAAGACCAGGCATACCCAGATAGAGATTAAGTTGTACACGGTCCCCTGTGGGTGGGGGAGAAGGAACAGGAGCAGGTTCCAAATGATGCTCTAGAATGATTTTTGAGGCTCAAAGAAGAGCAAATTTATATGTTTTGTGGGTCTGTCGAGTCACCCAGATTACAACTGAATCATTGGTATGGGTTGAGCATCCCTAATCTGAAAACCCAAAATCTGAAATGCTCTAAAATCGAGATGTTTCTGAGTGTTAATACAACACAAGCGGAAAATTCCACACCTGATTTCATGTGATGGGCCGCAGTCAAAATGCAGTCAAAACTTTGTCTCATGAACAAAATTCTTTAAAATATTGTATAAAGTTGCCTAAATTTAGGCTGTGTGTATAGGTGTATATGAAACAGAAATGGACTTTGTGTTTAGACTTGGGTCCAATCCCAGCATATCTCATTATGTTTATGCAAATATTCCCAAACCCAACACACTTCTGGTCCCGGGCATTTCGGGTAAGGGACACTTCACCTGTGTCCCCACTGTGGGGTCTACTCCCCTGTACTTAGGTGGACTCACTCCCCTGTACTTAGGCAAATGTGGAACACACACACGACGAGGTGTGCAGATTTGCTCATAGGCAGGAAGTGCCTCGGGCTTCCACATGGGGACAGTGGAACCCACCTGCCACCCTACGGGGTCTTGTGCTGGGTGTATGTGTGTTTATATGTGCAACTGATTAGAAAGTGAACCTTGCTTTCAGCAAGGTCTGAAACCCAAAGAGAGAGGGAGACACAGGGAAGCAGAGGGGAAACCTGATGGGGACAGAAACCACCTCATTTTAGTTTCAAATTTTAAGTTCCAAGAGCAAAGGGGGAAATAGATTTCAAAGAAAGCTTTGGGCTGGGCAAATCATATGACCGTCCCCACTGTGAAGAAACACTTGAGAAAGACACTGGAGCAATGCACCTCGGTTGAGTGTTTAAACTATTTGTGCAAGAAATTTTTCCAATCCCAACCCGATCAGTCTCATCCCATGTCACTCGGTCCCAGGCCCCCACATTCTCCATTACACCATTTCGTCCCCTCTGGCTTTTTATTCTCACCTGTCTCGGGATCGCTGAAGTCTGGCAAAGTAATTGTATTAAGCTGTCGTCTGTCAGCAATGGTTCTATCTAAGAGGCTGCTCCCACGTCCAGAATCACTGCAAAACACAGCTACAAATGTCAGTCACCTGCAAAGTGGGAGGAGGGAAGGAAAGAGAGGCAACCAATACTGACTCCTGAAGGCCAATGAATACTTTCTGTGCATTTTTTACGTTCTTCAGCATCTTTCTTATGAAGGAGGCATCCTGCTTCCTGGCTTGGCCTGGGCTGTGATTCCTTTCAGTGTTCACTATCACAAACAGGGCATAAACCACACCCACAGACCCTGGCTAATTTTGGCCTCTTTTATGTCATTAGAAGACACAAAAATGAAAACTTGAAGCTTCATTTTCCATCCACCTTACAAGGGGAAACCGACTGGCATTAGCAACCTTAGAAAGTGAAGTCTTAGCAAGTGAGTCCATGAACACGCCATCCATGAAGAGTTGTCTTCATGAACCAATGCTCCACACCTGCGCTTCTAAAACCCAGGCTGCACGGGAAAATCACCCAGGACATCTCTAAACAACAGACGCCTAGGTCCCACTGTGAACCGAACAAATCAAAACTCCTGGGCTGATCGACATTTTTCACAGCTCCTCAGATGGTTCTAAGGTGCAGCTGCTGGATTCAAGAACCCCTGACCCCCTTTTCTGAGTGTGATCACAGTCATGCACTCATTCTGGGGTCCCCAGAATGTAGGCCTTTGTGCTACATCGTGTGGTTAACTTTCCTGCTGGTGTACGAGCCCTGTCTAGTGTTCCCAAGCTGGAGAAAGCTGGCTGATAGGGACACACAGGGACTGGGAGAGAACATGGCAGGGTTTTGGTGGCAGCCTCCATACCACCACTCCTACCAGCTTCCTGCACTGCCCATCTCTACTGAGTCCCCTCTCTAGCTTGTGCCTATAAAACAGGCTTGACACTGTTCACCCGGTAAAGCCACACGGAAACCACAGCGGGCCTAACAGGGAGAGAAACAGTTAAGGGATCTCATCTAACATGGATTTCTTTTTTAAATTCTAGGAGGCTTGTAGGTAAACACTATTGCTTTATTCCTGTATCGTGATATCCTATCAAAGCAGCTCCAAAAAGAATCACGTCTGTCTCTTGAGGTTTGAATCTTCAATGCTTTTCTTTGAATCTATTTTCTTTTCCAATCTGGGGGCTTTGAGAGTGATTTTTTGTTGTGAAGAAGTTCAGATTCTACAATAAGGAGACACAATTTCCTTCCTTTATGCAGCTGTTGCTAAAGCAGTACAAACAAGATTTGGCATGAAACTTAATACAGTTTACAGGCTGCAATTTCCATGTCCAGCGATTTCTCTAACTACATTAGAGAAATCCACAGGAAGCAGAAGAAAACTTCCTTCAGGACAGACTATTTGTCAGCCTATACTTATTACATCATCCCAGACATGTTTTTTGGAAACTGCTCTTTCAATTGTTTCCATAACTGAGAAACAATACATGTCTGTGAACAGAAGACAACATAAAAGTACATGCAAATTTTCACTCATCACAACACTGAATATTTCTGGCGCAGGTCTGTCCAGGTAGCATTTTTCACATAAATACTACTAAGTACAAATTATCTGAATATTGCAATGCCCCTCCACTTAGGAGTTTTTCAGAAGATTTATCTCAAAATACAGTGAAACGATGACATATTATTCACCACCTTGGGGATTCCAAGACACACGATGAGGTATCGGCATTGCAAAGGAAGGATTTGCCTGGGTTTCTGGTGGTCCAAATCTGAGGTTTGTTTCAGACATTCTCATCTTCCAGGCCTCTCATCTCATCATGTTTTGGTGCTGTCACTAATGAGGAGGTCACTTTGGGCAAGACAGCTTTCCCTGTGCCTCACTGACTTCCCTGATCAGATGAAGATAAGGATTGTTGTCCTACACAGAACTGTGTGAGGATGACATAAGGTCACATAGATGGAGCACTCTGAAGACTTACAACTTCTAGGTACATGCCAGGTGTGTATAAAACCACATACCTACAACAAACATCTGAGGTTAATATGGCCAGCCAATTCCTATAGCCAACTTATCCCTAGGCTTCTGGTGCAATTGTAGGAGGTATGGGGAAGCTGAGTTAAAATGTTAGAAACCCCAAACAAACCATCATCTGAATTTTGAACCTCACCCCCTGACAATGGCACAGGATCCACGTTCCCTCCACCAGCTGGGAAACAGTGTTCAGTTACATCCTTAGTGTGTCTGCCTTACTTCCTTTGGAAAACAGTGTGTACGCAACAATCAACTATTCAACATAGAGATGCTTTTGTTTCCACATTCAATGTTTTCTCTCTAAAAATATTAGGGCTGGGCACAATGGTTCATGCCTGTCATCTCAGCACTTTGGGAGGCTGAGGCAGGAGGATAGCTTGAGCTCAGGAGTTCAAGATCAGCCTGGGCAACATAGCAAGACTTCATCTTTATTAAAATAAAAAAATTAGCCAGGCTTGGCGGCATGCACCTGTGACCCCAGCTACCTGAGAGGCTGAGGCAAGAGGATGGCTTGAGCCTGGGAGACAGACTGTAGTGAGCTATGATCATGCCACGGCACTCCAGCCTGGGCGACAGAGCAAGACTGTCTCAAAAAAAAAAATTAAAAATAATTAGGTATTTGTGACCGATTGAGAATTTTACTGGATGCTTGAAGCAATTTTTAGTTCTTCATTTACATGGTATAGAGTCTTTACCAATCAAGATTTACATTTGACTCCTAGAATACAGGACAAGGGGCAAGGAGAGGCCTTGAGCAACCCTGAGTCTCCCTAACTTGCTCACCCTGGACAGTCTCTCAGGCAAGCTGGAAAGTCACCTTCCTCTCTCCCTCTGGGACACATCTGCTCAAGCACTTCTGTGAACCACCCATTTCCTCCTCATAGCCCAGTCACCTCACCTCTTCTCTGCCGGGCCCTTAGGCTGCCAGGAGCACTTCCCAAGGAGGGAGGCAGGAAGGGAGAGAAAACCATTCCTGGTGAGTGTTGTAGTAGAGCGAAAGGAAACTGGAAGGACCCCAGATCCATGGTATGTAAGCGGGAGATGCCCACATGCGTAGATGCGCACATGCAGGGACTTCTATTCCCTATTATCACTGAATTGTCATGAGAGTTAAAGTTATACCGGCTATTAGAAGCCTCTCTTGGAAATCCTCTATCTTCCACAGAGGTTAAACACGAGAGGCTTGGTGGTGGTGGGGCGGGCTTGGAGTCAGAACCCTGGAGCTCTTGTCTCAGCTGAGCCTCTTCCCAGCTCCTGGAATAGTGCCTGGCACACAGTAAATATTGCACCTAAAAGAAGGGCCTCGGCTAGGAAACCAGAACAGGGGCAGATGAGAGAGGAACTTCTGTTTTTCTCCAGGTCTCTTAGGCCTGGATGATAAGAGTCAAGGTAAGCTCCCAATATCCCGGAGCCTCAATTGTCTCATCAGTAAAATGGGTATGAGATCACACGACCTTGGCCTATTTTATGGAGCTGCTTCAAAGATAGAATGAGGACATGCTTTATAAAAAGAAAAGCTCCACCCAAATGCTGGTGACTGTAAGGATGAAATGGGATCTCTGACTCCTAACTGAGGTTAGAGCAAAGAAATGTGAATGTGAGTATGTGTGTGTTTAAATGCTGTTTGTTGGCAAGTAACTGAAACAGGACTTTGAATCACCTGGAGATGTCACCTCATGGGTACATGATGGAGATGGGTCTAGTAGCAGTGACAAGAGGGGGAAAGAATTGGTTAACAATAAAAAATGAAAAGAAACTGGTTGTCAGCTCAAGAGAGGCAGCATGCCAGTGTGGAGAGAGCTTTGATGTTAGGCCTGGGGCTGAATCACTGTTCTGCTACATATTCAATTGGAAAAACTTGGGCAAGTTATTTAGCCACTTTTAGCTTCAATTTTATTTTCTGTAAAATGGAAGTAACGGTAGCTATCTTGCAAGGCTAATGTAGGGATTGAAGATAACACATCAGTGGCCTAGTACAGTGCTGGCATGGAGAAGTTTCAATAAACGTGGTTATTACCATCCCTGGCTGAAATGCTGTGAGATTCAGTTCAGGGAGCCTGCTGGGACCTTCTGGTGAGATTCTGGTCAGAATTCACACTGTCTTGAGTGGCTGGGTCAATATGCACAAGGACTGAGGGAGCCTTACACTTCACCCAGAGACAGAAGACAAAGCATGAGACAGATTTCTATCCTAAATGCAAGCAAAACTGCAGACCGAGAGAAATAGAATCCAGGCTTCTGAAATGACAAACACCTCGCCAAATGTAAGAGAATGCCACCCACCATTTTGCTCACAGCAAGAGACGCATCTCCAACTGCAGGTGGAACACTATTTGCAAGTTTTCCAACGCTCAGTTTAGTGACTAGCTCAGTGTAATTTTTTTCCCCCTTTAAGCAAAAATCGAGAAGAGGGAACGGGTTGCTGAGAATATGAAGCTAGGGTCTATTCTCAATTTGGCCACTCACTCCCTGCTACTGCCCACGTCTTCCTCATCTTACTGCCCTGGAGGCCTGTGCAGAGCCTGGGGTGGATCTGGAAGGGGGTGGGAAGACTGGGAAACTGGCAGATAGAGCAGGGGGCCCATTACAACCCAGCATGCTCAGAAGCAAGGAAGCCAGGAAGTCAGCACAGACCAGCTCCGGGGAGAAGCCAAATGCTGTCTGCCAAAATGCTTTCTGCTCAGTTTTCATTTTATTTTAAAGAAGCCATGATTCTTAGGCGCTTGTTCATGTGGTTCCACCTTCCTCTAAAACACTGTATGCCCTGATCCCAGCCTCTAGGCTGCTGGAGCCACTGTGGCCCCACTCCGGAGTGTTGCAAGGTGTGCTGTCCCCTGAAAGACACAGCCCTTCCTTCAGGCTTTATGCTGTTGCCAGGGTCACCTCTTACCGAGCAGGCTGGCGGGGATGACTACATTTACATAATGATAAGGGCTACAGGAGAAACATTTATTTCTATCCCAGAGAAAATCAAGTTAAAAAGCCAGACAGGATGCTCCTTAATAAGGGCTGCTCGATTCACCACTCCTCCCTCGAGGCTTTGCGGGGAGCTGGAGGGGGAATTCTGAGTGACCACTGGGGCCTCTACCGCCCACCCCATCCGCCAGTCCCCACCAGACACTGCCTGGAGCCAGGGTCCTCCCCACTCTGGCCCTGAAGGAACCTTCAGGAAACGGAGGAAGTATGGACACAGCCCAGGCATTTGGTTAAGTATTTTTAAAAAGCTTTCCAATTCTGCTATTTTTTTCTCCTCACATTCAATATTCTTGGTTGCTAAGTGGGAGGGAATGTGGGGAGGTGGGAGAGGTGTGGGGAACTGAGGGGAAATTGGCAACACGAAGCTGATGGGTTTATTTTTTCATTTCTAAAGGGGGTACAGGCAAAGGAAAGCGCTCCGGCGCCGAGGCAACCTGCCTGGGCAGCATCTCCTGCTAGCTGGTTCGGAGGCAGACTCCCCCAAATCCTGAAGATTTCATAGGCCAGGAGTGGGGGCTTTCAGGGGAGATAAATATGGACAGTTTCTATTTTTGCTTCCAGACTTAGAAATGTAGAATTTTAAAAAAATTAAAATGATCTTTATTTTGAGAACATATCCACAAAAGGGAAGAGGCCAGTCTCATGATTACCTTTCACCAAGTGAAGGGCGGGTGCGCCCAGCAGCACAGCGCTGCGCCGCCGTTCCTGTGCTTGGGAAGGGGACTTCCAGCTGGGAGGGAGGTGGGGGCTGGGGCTGCCTGGCGGTGGGCAGGGCAGGGGCTGGACAGCACATGGCTTTCCAGGCAGAGCTTTCTTCCTTCCAGGTGCACTGCCCGCAGGGCCTGGGGTCACGGGTCTGTCTATCAGTTTCCAGGGGGTCCATCCCCTTAACAGGGCCCTGACTTTGAACATTTTTTTTTTAACTGCAGAAACATTTGTAAAACAATCTCACAGGGAACCCCATCTCTGTTCTGCTGCCTCCGTAGCCCTCCCTCCCTGCTGGTCTCTGCAGACCACGGCCACCAGCCCACTGCCCGCCTCACCCTTCGTACTCATTTACATTTTAGGTGACATATTTTTAGGCCCCTGACTCTTAAAAGCATGGTATCAGCTGACCAGACACCTTGCTAGGAAAGTAAAAAATACTCTGAGTATTGGAGCAGTTGTGTGAATTCACTTGAATCATTACATCCCTTTTCATTAAATGACTTCACTTAGTAATCTAAACATATGCAAGGGAAAACTGTGCAAGACTTGGAAATGGGCAAATAGGTGGGTGTCTGTCCGTGGAATGCTGGGGGTTGACCAGCAGACCTTCCCCAGGTTATCTGACTCTAAAGGGCAGGCACCGTTGACTCACTTCCCATTGACGGAGCTACTTTACAGCTCTGTAGGGGTAGAAATTAACCCGCGGAAAACTGATAATAAAGCAAGTGAATTTTGTTTGGGGGAGAGACAACTGATGTCACCCTGCAGTAAAGAACCCCAAACGATATCTTTCATCATCTTATAGGATGTTGTTTTTGTATCTACTTGCAAATCATTTCAGCATTCCTGCCTATGAGTATCTGTTCTTCAAACTCTTCTGTGAATAGGTCTTAACATTTTCCTGGTTCCTGCATTAGTTAATAAGGTAAATAAAATCTTTGACATGTGTTTGATAGTCGTATGCATCATGATTTTAACTTTTTCACAGTGATATTTTATGCCAATAGCCACTTCTCTTCTTAGTAGCATGCGGCCTGATGTCTGTGCAGGTCTTTTAAATATTACTGCAGGAACCCCATCTGGACCACATAAATGACTGGTCTATACATAAATTACCAGAAAGATAAGACTGGTCAAAGGAGTTAGGTAAACGGGTGTTAGAGAGAAACTGGATAGAGATCCATTGTGAACTGAGTCCAGTGGGTCACTATGGCAGTGAAAGCAAAAGAAACCCAGGATCTGGAGGCTTCATCAGCCACTGGGAAAACAGCCCCTTAAACATGGAGTGTGAAGCTCCACTGCTATCATCTGCCACTTGTGGGGGCCTGGAGGTGCACAGGGGTGACAGAGTTAATGCCTGCTAAATGCCAATCAGAGAAGGCACTGATAGGCAGGGACCCATGCAAAAGCCACGCAAAGCAGGCCCTGCTGGCCTCTTACCTGGGGTTGGTGAGGTTGTAGCAGGATTTCCATATCTGCAGCATGTGCTTACAAGTCAGCAGTGCCTCGTCCGGGCCTCGGCAGAGTGACTGCAACTTCACTTTGGAAAACAGTAGTCTGCAGTGGGGAGACAAAGGGAGAAAACACCACGGCTCAAGCCACAGAGTCCCCATCCCAACAAGACAAGTGGTGGGCTTAGACCCAGAAGCAACTGTACTCATTTCAGAAAGGGAACGTCCACATGTGTGGTCCAAGGAAAGCGGGATTCCAGAACTCCTGGCTCAAGGTGTTGCTTTGCATAAGTCTCACCACTAACGCAAATGCAAGCACGATGTGACTATTTGTGGTCAGGCTGAAAGCATTAGAGTGGGCAATTTTATTCAGAACACAGGGAATTTATTAAAAGCATGCTTTTTAGAACCAAACCAATTTATTTGTGAAACCTCAAAAACTCATTAAAAGCGAACCTTGGTTTATTTACAGAATTACACAGGAGATTTGACTCAGTTGATATAAATATCTACAGATAACCCTCCACAATGATGCTCACCGTCGTGTGAGCTTCGAAAGCCTGAACGGAAGTCCCATGAAGAGGGGCAGCCTCCGGCATAGGCCCTCAGCTCCTGTGTCTTCCCATTCCTGCTACTGAGGGCCTAGGGCTCGTTCCGCAATCACCTAGGTCTCTCTTCTGTATTTTTGTTACCATCAACTGCTCCACCCTCCATCCAGACCTTCTGGGCACTAAGCTCAGAATGTTCTCTCTTTCGTGTCCCCACAGGGTAATGCCATTTCCAGATTCTACTTATGTTTCTCTGCCGACATCAGCCTAGGTACCTGTAGACATCAGCTCTCCTGGCCCCTGGACTTGTCACCACTATCCTAGTAAAAGTCCCAGTATGAGCCCAGCTTCCTTCCTGGTGTTCTTCCTGTCCCCTGACTTACCCGCTCTCACACATCTTATTATAAAGATCTCCAAAAATCATTCTTTTCCCCAAGACGGAGTCTTGTCACCCAGGCTAGAGTGCAGTGGCACGGTCTTGTCTCACTGCAACCTCTACCTCCTAGGTTCAAGTGATTCTCCTGCCTCAGCCTCCTGAGTAGCTGGGATTACAGGCATCCACCACCATGTCCGGCTAATTTTTGTATTTTTAGTAGAGGTGGGGTTTCACCATGTTGGCTAGACTGGTCTTGAGCTCCTGACCTCGTGATCCTCCCAAAGTGCTGGGATTATAGGCATGAGCCACCGCTCCCAGCCCCCAAAAATCATTTTTGTTCTCACCTCGAGAAACTACAGTGATCCCTTACTTATACTGTCTGTAATAATAAGTCAAAATTCTGTATCTCATCGTTTAAGGCACTCCACCAACTAGCCACTCTTCTTTCACTGTCTCATCCGATTGGACCCTTTACTTCTGCCAATGTAATTCATAGGCCAAATGCTACTTTTCTGGCACAACTCTATGGCTACACATGCCACGTCCCCAACTTTAACTTCTACTCATGCACATCTTTCTTTAATTCTTCCCAAACCCAGCCAAAACCCCACTTAAATAAGTAAGTCTTCAAGTTTTAACCCCTTATCTTCTCTACTCAGTATGTGCCATATTAGCTGGCGTTTGTTGTTAATAATAAAAAGAAGAAAAAGAGAGGGAGGAGCTCCTGCTGACCAAAGGCATCCCACGTGCCAGGCCTTGTGTTTGGCACTTCACATGCTGTCAATGTCCTTGGAAGAAGCTGTCAAGGCAGGTGGTGTCTAACACTCTTCAACAGATATGGAAACTGAAGCTCTGGTGCCCTTTGGTTGTTTTCTGGATGTGATTTTCTTCCTGAGGACAAGAGCCCTGACATCTCTCTCTGCCTCTCTGTAGCCTCACCTCCAGTTCCAAGAATTGTGCTCTGAGTTTGATGGGCCTTAAATCAGCATTTACTCACCGACTACTTTTTCTATAAAGCAAGGCGTTTTAGAGATTTCAGTTAGACATCCAGGAGAATTCCTTCACCCTGCATGATGTGATGTCCTCATTCAAAGGTACCTTAGAGGAGGAAAGTCTCTTTTTCATGTGTGAGAGGTGGAATGAAAGTGGTCCTAACCCATCACTGCCCAAGCTCAGGATGGGTTCACACCAAGCGCCCCCAGCGACCCCTCCAAATGGAACACAGGAAGTCCAGGGCGGTGTGGTGCTCCCAGTGGGGCCACGGCTGCGGCCTCCCCATGCCTGGGTTTGCAGAAGCCTGGAATGATGGCCAGGGCTGCGGCCTCCCCATGCCTGGGTTTGCAGAAGCCTGGAATGATGGGACGAGGGCCAGGTAAAGGGAGGGATGTAGTCCCTGATCTACAAGCAGGTGAGCATAAAGAGTGAGGCTAGATGTGAGAATAGGGCTCAGCTTCTGCTCAAAAACATCCCAAGAAGCGGAAATGCTTTGGAAGCCTTACCAAGACTGCCTAAATGGGATGGCAGCCGCTCAGGGTGCCTCTGTGGGGATTAAAGACACCAGAAGCTGGCTCCTGCTGAAGCCTGCCCAAGTCCAGAACAAGAGGGGAGTACTTTTCCACCAGAATCTCCCACCAAACAGGGGTCAACTGGGAGAGTTGACAAAGGAAGGAGAAGCTGCCAAACAGGTCACCATTGGGTAGAGAGGGTGGTAAGGCGTGATTGCCAAGCAATTGCGGCAAGGGGAGGCCCCACGGAGGACTGTGGGGAGGTCCAGGAAGCCGTGCACGTGCTGCACAGGCTGGAGCTCTCTGGGGGCCATGCCAAGAACTCCCCTCCAATGGCGCCTGCCCCCAGAGGAGGTTCCTGCCCCACAGAGGGCAGTGGGGTGCCTCTAACAGCAATGAACTGTGGTTCCTTTAACTGTACCCAAAGGACAGAATGCCAGAGTGCGTCTCTAAGCCTCAGCTTGGGGGAACAGTTTTGAGCAAGCCTTCTTGGCTGGAAAAAGAACTTCTAATTAACATAAAATAACAGCTTTCAAACACTTGACTCAGGATATGGAATTGAAAAGGTGTGGGCTTGGATTTCAGAGAACCAGACAGGAAGAACAATGGTAGAGTGGCTGAGCACAAACGATGGAGAAAAGCACTTGGAAGACCTCTCAAGAGGAACAGCATGAGAGAGGCTGGCAGAGAAAAGGAGCCAGGGACACAGCAGGGACAAAGAGGAAAGCCTGACAGCTGCTGCCTAGGTACGGCTGGGATGATGGGGCAGAGGCCACATGGGTTTGGCCGGGATGATGGGCAGAGGCCACGTGGGTTCGGCTGGGATGATAGGCAGAAGCCACACGGGTTCGGCTGGGACGATAGGCAGAGGCCACGTGGGTATGGCTGGGACGATGGGCAGAAGCCACGCAGGTAGGCCACGTGGGTACAGCCGGAATGTTGAGCAGAGGCCATGCGGGTACAGCCGGGACGATGGGCAGAGGCCACGCGGGTACAGCCGGGACGATGGGCAGAGGCCACGCAGGTACGGCCGGGACGATGGGCAGAGGCCACGCGGGTACGGCCGGGACGATGGGCAGAGGCCACGCGGGTACGGCCGGGACGATGGGCAGAGGCCACGTGGGTACGGCTGGGACGATGGGCAGAGGCCATGTGGGTATGGCCGGGATGATGGGCAGAAGCCATGTGGGTACGGCCAGGACAAGTGGCAGAAGCCATGCGGGTATGGCCAGAATTATAGGCAGAAGCCACGTGGGTACGGCCGGGATGATGGGCAGAAGCCACGTGGGTACGGCCGGGATAAGTGGCAGAAGCCACGCGGGTATGGCTGGAATTACAGGCAGAAGCCACGTGGGTACGGCTGGGATGATGGGCAGAAGCCACGTGGGTATGGCCGGGACAAGTGGCAGAAGCCATGCGGGTATGGCCGGAATGATAGGCAGAAGCCACACAGGTTCAGCTGGGACAATGGGCAGAAGCCACACAATTGTAGGCAGTACAACGGGCAGAAACACCTGCCCCGCCCGTCGCCAACACTCCTTGGGATGCCCAAGGGAAAGCAGGAACAGAGCGTGCCGCCTTTCCATCATTTCCTCAAACCTCAGCTTGTTTACAAGATACAAAACAATACTGAAAACAAGCAGTGATGCTCGTCATCCTATTTGCTGAACCTGCTTACACACTTCAAGGCTGTTCAAAAACATCTGGCTGGGTGTATGTTACATTAGCACAGAAACGAAGAGTACACAAATAATGATCAGCATTCATTTGCTACAGCTGATACCAAAAGATATAGATTCAATGTGCTGAGGAAACCCTGAGGCAAAAAGAAAATTATGGAAAAACTTGGGAAAAGTTAACATTTAATACATTTCAATATGTCTAACTGTCAACACGATGAAGAGGGCAGAGGAGATGCAGGTGAGACTGTAAGCTAGCCACACAAAGTTCATGATTCTAATTTTTTTTTTTTTTTTTGAGACAGAGTCCCACTCTGTTGCCCAGGCTGGAGTGCGGTGGTGTGATCTTGGCTCACTGTCAACCTCCGCCTCCTGGGTTCAAGCAATTCTCCTGCCTCAGCCTCCCAAATAGCTGGGACCACAGGTGCATGCCACCACACTTGGCCAATTTTTGTATTTTTAGTAAAGACAGGGTTTCGCCATGTTGGGCAGGCTGGCCTTGAACTCCTGACCTCAAGTGATCCACCTGCCTCGGCCTCCTGAAGTGCTGGGATTACAGGCATGAGCCACCGTGCCCAGCCATGAATCTAATTTAAAAAATTTATATATTAGCCAGGCATGGTGGCTTAAGCCTGTAATCCCAGCACTTTGGGAGCTGAGGTGGGTGGATCGCTTGAGCTCACAAGTTCAAGACCAGCCTGGGCAACATGGTGAAACCCTGTCTCTACAAAAAAATATAAAAATTAACCAGTTGTGGTAGCGTGCACCTGTAATCCCAGCTACTCGGGAGGCTGAGGTGGAAGGATTGCTTGAGTCCTAGAGGTCAAGGCTGCAGTGAGCTGAGATCATGCCACTACACCACTCTAGCCTGGGTGAAAGAGTGAGACCCTGCCCCCACTTCCCCCCAAAAGAATTATTTTGTTCACAGACTCATTAAAAACTTACAGAAAATTAATGAAGAAAAGAAGAACCTTGCTAAAATACCAATCTAACTCCATTACTGATGACCCAAATCTAGCATTTCATACAATGCCTTTGCGGTCTGGCTCCTGTCCACCCACATGCTTAGCTACCAAAGGATTTGTCCATTGCCCATCACCTACGCCCCCACTCGAGCCGTGGTCAGCTTCCCCCATGTGTCACTCTCCTCCATGACCCTGGGTGTTTGCACATGCTGTTCCCTCTGTTTGGAATATTCTTTCCATCCATTTCTGCCTTTTAAGCATCTACTCATCCTTCAAGATTCAGGTCAAATAGCAACCACTCACTGAAGCCAGCCTTAAGTAATAGGAGTTAAACCTTCCAAATGGAAACATAATTATAAAAAACACGAGAGCTCGCAACTGTGAAATCATAAGCTACAAGCCAGGAAACTTCTGCTTTGAAGACAAGCAAAATAATAACAATAATAACAGCAGCTGCCAGACACTTTAAATATTTAATTCCAGATTCTTAACGACAACCCTGCAAATGAGGCTAAGTAATTTGCCCAAATTAACACCACTAGTTATTGGTAGGATGGAAATTTAAGCCCAAATCCATGTGAATAAGAAACAGAGAAGGATGATTGAAAATCCCACCATACTGCTGGCACTAATGAAGATAGTGGCACTAAAGAAGATCCATTGCCAAATATTTAAAACTCCAAAATGTGCAAAGCTCTGTGCTGGCTATGTTTAATACAAAGTGGTATAAAATACAGTCCCTTGCTTACAAAAAATTTACAATCCAATTGGAGAAAAAGACTTGACCACTACTATTGGGCAGGATTTCTAGTTTTGGGCCAGATGATGGCCCTGAAACTTGAGTAGGGCTGCAGGTGAGCAGGCATTTGGGCTACCAGGGTGTTGCTCCTGGGATCTTTCATATATAGTTCTTTAAAGAACAATCACATTTGGCTGGGCGCTGTGGCTCACGCCTGTTGTCCCAGCACCTTGGGAGGCCAAGGCAGGCAGATCACTTGAGGTCAGGTGTTTGAGACCATCCTGACCAACATGGTGAAACCCCGTCTCTACTAAGAATACAAAAATTAGCCAGATGTAGTGGCACACATCTGTAGTACCAGCTACTCAGGAGGCTGAGGCAGAAGAATTGTTTGGACCCAGGAGGCGGAGGTTGCAGTGAACCAAGATGGCGCCACTGCACTCCAGCCTGAGCGACAGAGACAGACTCTGTCTCAAACAACAAAACAAAAACAAAACAAAACAAAACCCATAAGTGTGCCTGTATGCATATGCGTGTGCGTGTATATGTGTGTATGTGTGTGTGCGCGTGCGCGTGTGTGTGTTTTGTGACTTGTCTTTCATCTGAAAGTCTGGTGCATATAAAATCTGGTTTTTTGAAGGACCTCGTTAATCAAAGTTTTACTTTTCATTAAAACAAATAGAAATACTATTTTACTGTACTTCTGGAATATTTTAAGAATCTCAAGATAACTCTTGAAATAACAACTATGTTTGGATAGGGCAGGGCTTAGAAAGAAGACACAACTGCCCCTGGGGAAGCTCTGGGCCACGCGGCATCGTGACTTTCCATTGTTCACCTCAGGAAATGAGTCAGAGCGGCACTTGTCAGGGCCAGGCTCAGTGTCTCATGCCATTCCCCAGGAAGACTTCGCTGACTCGCTGGAAACTGCTCCCAACCACTGGACATGCACCTCTAGTAGCTCACACCCTAGTTTAGTTTTAGCCTTGGCCCCACCCCAGTGAGTCCCAGACTTGGGCAGGGGCCAAAGATAAAGTGAAAAGGGCAGATATTTCTGAATTCTGAGCCGTCCGAAGAACTCTCAATGAAAATAAATTAGAGAAGTTCAGAGAAATACTAAAGTAATAATTCCCTCCCATCTTCTGTGTCAGTATAAAAACTGTGCTGATTATATCAAAGAAGAAACACACATATTAATACACAAAACCTTCACTAATTAGGTGATCCGTGAATGCTGCAGTCTCAGGAACTGCTTTAGAGGTAACATCACGGGAAACTTGAACATTTCGTATCTTGTGCTGATCTGCGTTTGCGAGCTCCTGGGCTCTGCATGCCAGGGACCTGCTCTTTCTTTGTTTATCTACTGAATGTAGGCAGGAATGCAAAATGGCTGTGCAGAAAAGCATGCGGGATCTGCTCAAGCGGGGCAGCGGCTGAGGGGGCCCTGGATACCTTCCCCATCTCTTGCTGCCTCCTGTCCAGATCGGGGGAGTTGGAGTGCGGCTGGCTGTCAAATATCCGAAGGAAAGTGAGCATCTGTCACCAGGTAAGAGAAATAATGGATCAGGCTGAAGGGGGCAGGGGGCAAGTCTGTTGAAATTTTAACTTGAGAAGGCTGTTTGGCAACTGGCCAATCAGAATGGTAAGAGAAGTCAAAAGAGATGTGCCAGTAGCACGTGGTGACCGGGAGAAGGCAGATGGGAATGTGAAACCGGAGAACTCGGCTGGGAACAGATAGTCTGAGATCAGCCCAGTGCTGCCCAAGGAGAGGGATGTCATCGAATCCATCGACCCAGGCCCTCGGCAGCGAGGAGGGATTCCTTTCAGGTTCCCATGTGGCTGGAAGGAAACTGATCGCAATTCATTTTCACCACCATTTCTGAGGGCCCACCGTATGCTGCTCTTGGAGCCACTGCTCTCCTGGCTGGGTTTCCAAAGCACCCCAATCTCAGAAGGTGTTATATCTCTGCAAACAGCAGCCTCTGGTCCCAGGCTGAGTCACTGTCACTGAAAATCAATACCGTCGCTGGCCCGACCTCCGCCAGGTGAGCCTATGATGCTGGGATGACAGCTGTGCACGTCCTGGAGCTGGGAGGCCTCGAATCACCCCGAGGCCCCTCTGGCAACAGCTGGAAGGGATGAGAAAGGATGGAACAGTTCATGTGACCATTCCCACTAGATACCAAATACTGCATGGGGCCTCCCAAAATGCACATCCTCAATAATGTCACGTGAATAATCGAATTCCTCAACGGTTACACAGGAAATAAACAATTCTTAGATCATCTGGCTTACCCAATTGCTGCATTGATGTGCTATTCATTGGGGTTCATTAGAAAACATATAGATGTTTCCAATTAACCCAAAGCTGGAAAAGGCCTTGAGGTCCAATAATACTTTGCTACTCAGAGTGTGTCCAGGGCAGGCAGCCTCAGAATCCCCTGGGAGCTTGCAAGAAATAGAAGAATCTCCAGGTTCTCCACTCACCTTAGACTTACTGAGTCAGAATCTGCATGTAACCAGATCACAAGGGGATTCATGCGCAAATTTAACGTCAAGAAGCACCGCTTTCATTCATAACTCTCCATCCTAACCTGCCATGGTCTGATTTTAAAAAGAAAAAAGACTTCCCAGGGAAGAGTTCTCACAGTCCCTGCACTTAGGAAATTCTGTGCTCATTTCATTCCAATAAGAACTGGGGGGAGCATGTCTTGGAAGACATTTTTCAGGATGTATTTTGTTCTTGAATTCAGTGAGAATTCTGAACAACCATTTACATTAAGCCCCCAAAGGAAGGCCACCCCCGCCTGTGTCTTGAACAGAACGCTTCCTTCCTTCTGAAGGGATCCCCTGGATCACATTCTGAAGGTGCTCTAGCCCTGCCCGGGTCCTCCACACATCTCCAGTGAAGGAGCTGGGGAGTCCACAATGTACCCACTGAGGGGGTACCATTCATACTGTCACCCCCATAAAGGGCACCTGCTTGAGTCTGCAGAGCACTGAGTAACCATCCCTCTCCCATTGTGGGTTCCCCAGGGGCTGAAAACTCAAATGTCTTCCAAAACAGGCAAGTGTGATGACCAGAAGTTCAGCAAATTCAAACTTTTTTGAAATGTGCACTGGCCTGACACAACCCTGCTAGCAGATGCCAGCTTATGGGCTGCCAGCTGGAAACCGTGTCTATATGCTTTTCATACATCAAACCTGAGTACCTGGTTTCTGTTACAAAACCCCAACCACATGCCAGCCCCGGTCAGTCCAGTCTGCCAACAGAACCAGTGATGGGGGGTTTAAAGAGCATGGATGACTCCTCTCCTAAGTGCGTCTTCTCTAGGAATGAAGCCCTGGCAAATCACCGGCCTGGGGAGCTTTTTGGCAAACTTCTGTCTGGGAGTTATTTAACCACCAAGGAAGTTCTAGAAACTTAACCACTTTTATTTATCTTGTTTTGTTTTGCTTGAGACAGGGTCTTGCTCTGTTGCCCAGGCTAAAGTGCAGTGGCTCGAGGGTCAAGACCCTCGACCTTCCAGGGCTTAAGAGATCCTCCCGTCTCAGCCTCCTGAGTAGCAGGGACTGCAGGCATGCGTCACCATGACTGGCTAATTAAAAAAAATTTTTTAGTAGAGATGGGGGTCTCATTATGTTGCCCAGCCTGTTCTTGAACTCCCGGGCTCAAGAGATCCTCCTACCTCGGCGTCCCAAATTGCTGGGATTACAGGTGTGAGCCACTGCACCTGGCCCATGTGAACACATTTAATGTCTTCAGCTGCTGGAGAAGGGGTCGCAGCACACAAGGCTGGCACATCTGGGACACTCACACGGCGTTCCTGCCACTCCAGTCTCACCCATCGGTGTGAGCGCAGGGCTGCATCATCCTAACCTAGACTCCCAGATCCACTGTCCTGGAAAAATCCAGGCCACATCTATTTAGCAAAACAAAGTTTCTCAGGGCCAAAGTATGAGGAGGAGATACCTCGTTCTTCAGAACTTAGCAGCCCTTATCTTAGCTGGGAGGCTGTGGTGAGTGGCAGCGCTAGGGCCTGGGCTGTGGCCGTCCCGGGTGGTTTGGCTGCTCCTCTTGGTGTCCTAATCCTCCCTCTTCTTTATGACAGGCAGGAGCTCCTGTTAGAGCTCATATCAGTTACATTTTGCTTCTCATTTCAGTCAAAGTGTCAACAATCTGGAATACTCCCCCATCCTTCTAGCGGTATTTTTAGCACGAACAAACAACTGACATAGTTAGCTGGAATAAATCACCTCAAGAAACCCCAGTTTGGCTCATTTTTTGCTCCCACGTCAGCTATTAATCTCCACTCAGATTGGCATCCAGGAGCCGGCACCTAAGCTGGAGATGACCTGGTCAGGTGCAACTGAAAACACCTCTTGAACCTTACTGCCCATGTTCCAAAGACCTCTCCAGTCCCTGTGAGTGACATTATAATGAAGGGAGCCATTTCATATAATGCCATCTGTGAAGCCAGAGAGTCTACACAGCCAGGGCTATTCCCGAGGGCTACCTGAGCGCATGGTGTTAGGGCTGGGGGCCTGCAAAGCAAGTGAGGGGCCCAAAACCCGCCCCCAGATTTGGAAAATGAATTGAACAAGTGCCTTTGGAACACGAAGTGTCAAATAGCCATCTGCTAAGTACATACGTGAACAGGACATGTTTGAAAGCAAGTCTTCCTGTCAGACTACTCTGGCTCCTAAAAGAAATACACTGTTCTCTCTGAACTGTGAAGCTTTTTGGTAATTTCTGACATTTGGGAAGCAAGTCCCGGGCCTCTTCTGTTCTGCCACCCTTACTCTCCTAGAGGACCTTCTCTCTGGAGGATCTCTCGGTCTTTATTTCTGGCTGAGCCCCCAAGGCCCTGATTTCTCCACATGCCCCAGTCTGAGGAGGGGAGCACAGTGAAGAAATGAGACATTGGGACCCAGTTCAGCAGACAACGGCAGATGCCAGAAGAATGGGAATCCCACCACCTAGACCTAGAAGGGGAAGGGCCTGGGCCACAGTGTGATATGGACTTGATCCATGAAGCTCTGTGATATAGAAATGGCGCCTTCTGCACAGTCAGGAGGGAACTAGGAAGGAAGGGGCCTGGCAGGGCACTGGGAAGCCCAAGCGGCTCTCCAGGACCAGAGGTGGATGATGTGTCTCTCTGGGCTCCAGGGCCACATGGGACTGCACATCCTTGCATCCATCAGCTGCTCCTGTGAATCCTGGCCTGTTGTACATTTCCTGCCTTCTCTGCCTTCATTTCCTGTGTGTTTCTATGAGGGGCTGTTTGGTTTCGCATGGCTTGATTCCACTGTGCCAAGGGACACTGAAGGCAGCACTTTTGTCCATGCCTGGCCTAGAGCTCGGAAACAGACAGCCCTCCTCCCTGAAGGTGAGCGATTCTTCGGAGGCATAGCACGCTCCAGCGTGATTCTGCCTCCACATCTCACTGTGTGCTGCATGAAGACTGGAATGGTGCCATCTCCGGCCTTGGCCCTCCTGAGCCTGGCACCATGCCTGGCTGAAAGCAGGCGCTCTCTACCCATGAACTGGGGGAGATGTTCAAAGGACAGTGAATCTGATCATCTGAAGGTGGCTTATCAATTCTCCCCAGTTGTTTTCAGCTCAGGATCCCCACAAGAATACTTATAGGATAAATTTGGAGATTCTCTTATTTCTCTTCCCTGTTCTCAGGTTCCTTTTTTTTTTCTTTTTTTTTAAATAGTAAACTTTCCTTACTTTAAAATGCAACCATTGCAAATGAACTAGAATTCAATTGTGTTTGGAATATCTGATTTTTTTTCACAGCTGGCTGGGTAACCAGCAGGCACCTTATACCGCCCATTTGCAGAAAGTATGGCCATCATTTTATCAGACAGTGAAACTTGGCAGAGTAGAAATCAAAATGGATAACAGATGAAACATAGGCAGACACAAGCTTAGCTATGAACGAAGAGCTACCAGGCTACTCTGCACGGACAAAGTTTCAAGCATGCATTGCACAGACAGGTATTAATGTTTGTAGCAGGCAGCCCGGGGCCAGGTGCTGGGGAGCCAGAGGTTTCCAGGAAACACCTGCAAGAAGTCTCAAGAGGACACTCCCATACTCTGAATTGTTGAATGAGATATGGGGAGAACTTGGAGATCTTGGAAAGAAAAGCACAAAAATAAATAAACCTTCTGGATGCTATGACTCGCAGGGAGTGGCTTTGGTGTGGGCCTCACCATGGTGCCCCTCCTGGCCCAGCCTCGCCTCTCCCAGCTGCTCGGCTTTCTGAGCCCCCGGCGGTCAGCCAGTGCTCTCTCCTGTGGCTGACAGGGAGGCTGGGATGCCCTGAAGTCTTGTTCTCCAGCATCTTTGGAAAAAAAACTAGAAAAGGGAACTTCCCTGGAAAGGAAGCAGAATATCCCATGAGGATTTAAACTGGGGGACACCAGTCATATGCAAGCCTAGTACTGGTTGTGAAAATGGGGGGAGGGGTTTGGGCCAGCACCACTCCTAATCTCAGGACATGGCTGTCTCCAACCCCGGAGAAAGGAGGATCCTCTCATAAACAAATGTGGCTTCAAATACATTTTCCTGCCATTTCCCCTCTTCCAGTTCTTCTACTTTTGCCTCATAAACCAAATCTTCAGTTTCCAAACAATTTTTCATTGCATTTGCGGGATTTTGTCCCTCTTGACAAGCATCTATGTTTGGTGAAGGCAACAGCACAGAGCCAAAGCCTCACAGAAAGAGGACATCCATGCGCGTGGGGTGCTGGGAGGCTGCTTCCGTGGCTCAGCAAGTCCATCCCAGAAGAACATTGGCTCCGTGATGCAGAGCCGGAGAATCTCAAGAGCAGAAGGGTCCCTTGTCATCTACGAATGCTGGAAACCCTTCTGCAGCCACACATGTTAACAGAGGGAGCTCAGAAAGTTTCATTTCTTTAAAATGTAGTAAAATATACATAACATAAAATTTGCTAATAAGCTATTTTTAAGCGTACAGTTTAGTGGCATTGTGTACATTCACACTGTTGTGCAACCATCACCAGCCTCCATTTCCAGTACTCTGTTCGTGTTGCAAAACTGAAACCGCACCCACTGAACAATAGCTTCCCATTCCCCCTCCCAGCCCTGGCAACCACCATTCTACTTTCTGTCTCTATGAGTTTGACTACTCCAGTTACCTCATATGAGTAGAGTCACACATTATTTGTCCTTTTGTGACTGGCTTATTGCACTTAGCATAATGTCCTCAATTTTCATCTATGTTGGTACATCCATCAGAATGTCCTTCTATCTGGTTTTTTTTTTTTTTTTTTTTTTGAGACGGAGTCTCACTCTGTTGCCCATGCTGGAGTGCAGTGGCATGATCTCGGCTCACTGCAAGCTCTGCCTCCTGGGTTCATGCCATTCTCCTGCCTCAGCCTCCTGAGTAGCTGGGATTACAGGCGCCTGCCACCACGCCCAGCTAATTTTTTGTATTTTTAGTAGAGACGGGGTTTCACTGTGTTAGCTAGGATGGTCTTGATCTCCTGACCTCGTGATCTGCCTGCCTTGGCCTCCCAAAGTGTTGGGATTACAGGCGTGAGCCACTGCACCCAGCCGTGTCCTTCCTTCTTAAGGCTGAATAAAATATTCCATTATATGTGTAAACCGCATTTTGTTTATCCATTCATTCATTGATAGGCACTTGGCTTGTTCCCACCTTTTGGCTATTGAGAATTATGCTGCTGTGAACGCGGGTGTATAGATCTGTTCAAGTCCCTGTTTTCAATTCTTTTGGGCAGACACCCAGAAGTGGGACTGCTGGATCACATGATAATTCTATTTTTAATGTTTTGAGGAACCACCATACTGTTTTCCATAGCGTCTGCACCAATTTTTTTTTTTTTTTTGAGACAGATTCTCGCTCTGTCACCCAGGCTGGAGTACAGTGGCATGGTCTCAGCTCACTGAAACCTCTGCCTCCCAGGTTCAAGCGATTCTTCTGCCTTAGCCACCCGAGAAGCTGAGACTACAGGCACGTGCTACCACACCCGGCTAATTTTTTATTTTTAGTAGAGACGGGGTTTCACTATGTTGGCCAAGCTGGTCTCGAACTCCTGACTTTGTGATCTGCCCACCTCAGCCTCCCAAAGTGCTGGGATTACAGGCATGAGCCACCCTGCCCGGCCTGAGTCTGCACCATTTTATATTCCCACTAGCAATGCACAAGGGTTCCTATTTCTCTACATCCTTGTCAACACTTGTGACTTTGTTTTTTTGATAAAATCCATCCTACTGGGTATGAAGTGGTATCTCATTGTGGTTTTGATTTGCATTTCCCTAACGGTTAGTGATGTAGAGACTCTTTTCATGTGCTTATTGGCTATTTGTATATCTTCTTTGGAGAAATATCTATGCAACTCCTTTCCTTTGCCCATTTCCTAAAGGGGATGGGGTTTTGTTTCGTTTTGTTAGGGTTGTGGAAAGTTGATTTTAAATAAGCTACTGCACCACTAAGTCCCACTCCATTGTGACCCCTGTTGTCTCCCAGGCTGCCACCAACTCGCCTGTGTCCAAAGGCCTCCCTCCCTACTGGTATCCCTGGGGTGGTTACTGTGTGCTCACTCCTTCCAGACATCCTTCAGGTATCAGTGGATCATTTCTCTAGTTTAATGAGATGAACAGCCTCTTTCCTTGTGGTCTAACTTCTTATCAAATGCTAATTTAGTGGGCATGTTCATTGCTTCATCACTCAGCTCAGGCAAAAAATTTGCCCACAACCCCTGGTCAATTTTAATCACCAAAATTGTTTTAATCACTAAATCAAAACATTATTCAATATGATGTTTCAACTTAAACTGAACTTCTCTGAGAGTATGTGTGTGTGTGCCCGAGTGAAAAAGAAACATTAGTCTCACTTGCCAAGTAATGATTTAAAAAAAAATTATATGTATACTCCACTCAAGTAAAGAATGATTATAACTATGTTTCCTAGTTTTTTGATTCCAGGTTAACAGGGGAGATAGCATAAAACTCCTGCTCATCTGGGTTATAAGCTCTAATGGAGCAGAAACTGACTTGTTCACAGCAGTAATCCCCAACATCTAGCATGGCCCCCGGCATGTGGTAGAAACTCAATGCTTCAAAGTCAGTTCGTGGTTACGAGCACAGATGGCGAGGCCAGATTGCCTGGGTTGAAATCATGGCTCTGCCTTTTTCCAGGTGTATAATCTTGGACAAATTACTTAACTTCTCTGTGCCTCAGTTTCCTTATCCACAAAATGAAAATAATAACAAAACTACCCACCGTAGATAGTTCTTGCAAGGATTAGTTAAAAATGTGTAAAGTGCTATTAAGAGTGCCTGTCACAATGCGGGGTATAAACATTAGTGGTTACTAATGCTGAAAGAATGACTGATTAAATGAATGAATGTTATATATGTTCACTTCTTCCCATACAGTTAGTTTCCACTGATGTAAAAAGAAATGTGACTGTCTGATAAAATCTGTGTTGACATGTATAAGAGCTGAGGCCACGGACAGAAGTATTCTAGAAGACCTCTGTGCCTCCAATCAGGTGACTGAGGGTGTGTCTCAATATCATCTGATGTCTTATAGTTATGGGTCAGAGAAAACACTTCAAACACTTGTGCATACAGCATCATGATCACATACTTATATTAGTAATCTTGAGAGGTTTGCTTTGTGGTGACATCTGATGTTTTCTTAAGTGTGCTATTGATTTGATAACCTCTCTGGGAGCACATGAATAGGAGTGAGTATATGTTCTATTTAAATAGGAAACAATAAAAATTCAAATCAATTAAAAATCTATTGAAGAATTGCATAACCACAATTGTCTCAGGGCAAGAAAGTTAAATTCTGGCAGTGGCTTTCCTTAGCAGCCATTGTAAGGCTTGCTGAATGAGAATGCAACCTTTCAGTAACACTGAAGTTCTTAAATGCCACCATAAAAGTATGATACTATCTGATATATATTCCAAAGACAAAAAATAACAAACTGTCAGTTCTTAACCTGATATTTTTTTCTACAAATGAATTTCAATGGCAGAAACACAGTCTGAGGGCCTGATCAAAGCTCTCGCCAACAGTGCCTCATTGCCGTTGGGAGAGACAATTATATACTCCAAATATCACCTATTACCTTCTACCTTTTTGGGCCAATGAGGAAAATTACTAAGTAAAATGTATTAATGAAGGGAAATTTCTACAAAGCTGTACTGCAAAAGATGAAAAATCAGGGCTCTTGTGGCAAATGTAATAGAGAGTGAAACCACTGAATCCATCGGAATTCATGAACACCTTTCAGTATAAAAAAGTGTACTTTGTTAATTTTGTTTTTTTCGGGAGGGGGGACGGAGTCTTGCTCTGTGACCCAGGCTGGAGTGCAGTGGCGCGGTCTCAGCTCATTGCAACCTCCGCCTCCCAGGTTCAAGTGATTCTCCTGCTTCAGCTACTCCCGAGTAGCTGGGATTACAGGCATGCACCAACATGCCCGGATAATTTTTGTATTTTTAGCAGACAAGGGGTTTTGCCATGTTGTTCAGGCTGGTCTTAAACTCCTGACCTCAGGTGATCCACCTGCCTCGGCCTCCCAAAGTGCTGGGACTATAGGCATGAGCCACCGCGCCTGGCCCATTGTTAATTTTTCCCAAACTTACAGTGTGTCGAGATAATTATTACATAATCAGTTAACATTAACTTTTCATCCTTTTGTTTAGATATTTAATAGTTCAGGGGTTTAAAAAATAATTTTTCAACAAAAAGAAGGCAGATTAAGAGGAGCAACAAAAAGACAAGACACATGAAAATGGCAGATGTGAATCCAGCCATAGCATTAACTATATTAAATGTGAATGGACCAAACACTTGAGACAGAAGGCAGAGGTTATCAGACTAAGTAAAAAAAAAAGACCTATCTGCTATTTATTATATAAGAAGAGAGGGAGGCCGGGTGGGGTGGGTCAGGCCTGTAATCCCAGTATTGTGGGAGGCTGTGGCGGGTGAATCACCTGAGGTCAGGAGTTCAAGACCAGCCCGGCCAACATGGCAAAACCCCGTCTATACTAAAAATACAAAAATTAGCCAGGTGTGGTGACATGTGCCTGTAGTCCCACCTACTCGGGCGGTCGAGGCACAAGAATCGCTCGAACCCGAGAGGCAGAGGTTGCAGTGAGCTGAGATCATGCCACTGCACACCAGCCTGGGAGACAGAACAAGACTGTCTCAAAAAAACAAAACAAAACAAAAAAGAAGAGAAGTAATATATGAAGAAAGAATAGCTGGGAACTTCTTGGAAATGATAAATAATACAAACAATACCAATACAGTTTTAAACAGCCCAATGAATACTGAACAGGATTCACCCCTAGATGTGTCATAGCGAAAGTGTACAATAGCAGTAACAACAGCAATTACAAGCAGCCAGAGAGAAAAGACAGAGGACGTTAAAATGAACTACAAGTAAACAAATAGTTGACTTCTTAACAACTACAAAAGGAGCAAGATCACTTGTGCTCCTTTTGTCATTGAGGAGTCAACTATTTGTGAGAAAATGTTTGAGCCTAGAATTGTACATCCAATTTGAAAAACTTCTTTGGACAGCAATGCCAAGTACACTTTTAGATACAGTCTAAGAAAGTCTGCCAGCAATAGACCCTCACTAAAATTTCTTGGGTAATCACTAAAGAAGAAGAGCTAAAAGAGAATGTTTCTTTTCCATATTAGCAGAGAAAAAATGTATCATAAAAATATAATCGATTTAAAAGAAAGAAAAGGAGAGGATACGATATGGAACAAGAGGCAAGTCAAATAGAAAGCATAAATAGCATGGTAGACACAAATATAAATATGTCAGTATTTACAATAAATAGAAATGAACTAAATATTCCAGATACCATAAGCCTGGGTTTTAAAAAATTATCAGTATATATAGGCCGGGCGCAGTGGTTCACGCCTGTAATCCCAGCACTTTGGGAGGCCGAGGTGGGAGGATCATAAGATCAGGAGATCGAGACCATCCTCGCTAACACAGTGAAACCCCATCTCTACTAAAAATACAAAAAATTAGCCAGGTATGGTGGTGGACACCTGTAGTCCCAGCTACTCGGGAGGCTGAGGCAGGAGAATGGCGTGAACCCAGGAGGCAGAGCTTTCAGTGAGCCGAGATTGCGCCACTGCACTCCGGCCTGGGCGACAGAGTCAGACTCTGTCTCAAAAAAAAAAAAATTATCTATATATAATAAGCAGAAGAGTACATCCAAAACGTATTTTAAAAATTCAAAAAGTGGCCTAGTGCGGTGGCTCACATCTGTAATCCCAGCACTTTGGGAGGCTGAGGCAGGCAGATCACTTGAGGTCAGGAGTTCGAGACCAGCCTGGCCAACATGGTGAAACCCCGTCTCTACTAAAAAATACAAAAATTAGCTGGGTGTGGTGGTGCGCACCTGTAATCCCAAGTACTCAGGAGGCTGAGGCAGGAGAATCACTTGAACCCAGGGGGCAGAGGTTGCAGTGAGCTGAGATTGTGCCTCTGCACTACAGCCTGGGCAACAGAGTGAGACTCCATCTCAAAAAAAAAAAAAAAAAGTTCAAAAAGAATGGAAAATGATAGTCCAAGTCTATATATGTGTATATGTATACATGTGTGTATACTCACACACATGCACACACATATATGTACAGATATATGGCTACACATATATATGTATGTGGCCATATGTATATCATACAAAATAGACTTTGAAGCAAAATGCCTTGTATCTTACAACATAATCATAAAAGGTTGAATGTACCATAATACACAGCAACTCTAAATTTATATGCAACTAATAGCACAGCAAAATATAGAAAGGAAAAACTGCTATAACGATGTGGTAAAAAAAAAAAAAAAAAGCCAATCCGCCATCCCAGTGGTAGATTAACATACCTCCTCTCAACAAATGATGAAGTAGAAAAAACCTCTATAAAAACAAAAAAGCTCTGAGTAGCATAATTAACAACTTAAACTAATAAAATATATAAAAATTTCCTCAACAAATGCAGAAAACATTCTTTTCAGGCACACATGGAATATTTACAAGAAGTAACCACTGGGCCACAAAATAAGTTTGACCAATTTCAAATGTATATATAGTCTTTAAACATAATTTAATGAAGTTAAAAGCTCATAACAAAAGATAAGTTGAAAAAACTCATATTTGACAATTGTAAAACACAGTTCAAAGACAACTAATGGATCAAAAAGAAAATAACAGAAATTTCAAAATACTTAGAATTATACAATAATAAAAATTTCAAATATTGAAACTTGTAGTTTACAGCTACAGCAGCATTTAGAGGAAAATTTTTAGTCTTAAATGCTTATGTCAGAAAATAAGGCAAAAAATGAATGAACACCCAACTAAGAGATTAAGAAAAAAAAAAAAAAAACCCAAAATACAACAAGACAGAACTTAGAGAAAACAGAAGATAGAAAATAATGAAAATGAGAACAGAAATTCATGAAAGAGAAAGTAAACCCACAAGTGAGTTGACAAAAAAGTTACTGGTTGTTTGAAAGGATCCATGTAGCAGATAAGTATCTGGCAAGACTATTCAAGAAAAGAAATAAGGTGCATTAAACAGTATTAGAATTGAAAAAAACTTAACCAACAAATGCCATATGAAAAATAAACATTATGAATTATCTTATGCCAATAAAATTTAAAATTTAGATGAAATGGACAAATCCTTACATATAATATATATTACAGCTTATACATTATACATAGCTTAATAAAAAAAAGAAATAGAAGACCTGAATAGACTATAATTATTTTTAAAAAGCATCAGAAATCTTCCCACAGAGAAAAACCCAGCCCCACATGGTTTTACAGATGCATTCTACCAAAACTTAATATTCTCAGAACAAATAATTCCAAAACATGCAAAAAGAAAAAGTACTACTCCAACTCACTTTATGAGGCTGGGCTGACCTTGATGCCAAAATCTGGCAAGAACAGAAGGAGAAAGGAAAAGAATAGGCCTATTTTGCAAATGTACACAAACGCGAAGTTCTCTAAAAAATAAGTAAAGTGAATCCATAAAAAAGCTAATTTATCACAATCAAGTTGGGCTTATTCCAAGTATACAAGGTGAGTTTAACATTTAAAAATATAAATTAATATATAACATTCATAGATGAAAGGAATAAAGTCATATAATCATCTCAATAGATATAGAAAAGGCATTTGATAAAATCTGCTATCGTTTCATCATTAACAAAACAACTCTTAATAAACCAGGAAGAAGGAAACTTCTTTAATCTCTTAAATAGTACCTACAAACAAACCTGTAACAAGCACAATTCTTTTTTTCTGAGGCAGGGCCTCGCTCTGTTGCCCAGGCTGGAGTGTAGTGGTGCAGCCTTGACTTCCTGGGCTCAACTGATCCTCCCACTTCAGCCTTCTGAGTGGCTGGGACCACAGGTACACGCCATCACATCTGGCTACCCTTTTTTTTTTTTTGTCTAGAGATGGGGGTCTCACAATGTTGCCCAGGCTGGTCTTGAACTCCTGAGCTCAAGCGATCCTCCTGCCTTAGCCTCTCAAAGTGCTGGCATTACAGGCGTGGACCACTGCACCCAGCTAAATGTAATTCTTAATGGTAAAACATTGAAGGAATTTTCTCATTTAACTACTAGGTCCTAACTAGTACAGTAAGACAAGTCAAAAAAATGGAAAGATTAGAGAAAAAGAAACAATTTTAATCACCTCAGAAAAAAAGTCATTATGTATGTAGAAATTCCAAACTGAGTTATATATGTCATTAGACTTATTAAGAATTTAGCTGGGTCAAGAAGAATGTGCAAAAACCAGTTACCTTTCTATACCTTCACAACAAGTACATAGTAAATTTGATTACAAAAATATTCTGTATACATATAGTGCATATAAAAGCGTGAAAAATTTTTTCAGGTAACTAGAAATAAGTCTAGTAAAAAATGGGCAAAATATTTATTAAAAAATTATAAAAACATCCAAAAATACTTGTAAAGGCCTAAATAATTAGGGAGCTATAATGGCTATGGATTAGAAAACCTACTGTCATAAATATACAATTCTCCCCAAACTGAGCTATTAAACTAATTCCAAAATCTCCAGAAGTTTTCTGTGGAACTGGACGAGCTGATTTGAAAATTTATGTGAAAGTTCAAAGGCCCAAGACAAGCCATGGCAACCTAAAGAGCAGGATACAGAGAGGGACCCACCTTACATATAATGAAGCTATGACAGTGACAAGACAGTGGCAATCACATGGGACTGGCACGATGGCCAATGGAACAAAACAGGAAACTTAGAAACAACTGCGGACATTTGGTTGATGACAAAGGTGGAACTGTGGAGCAACAGGGCAAAGAATCTTTTCAGCGTTTGATGCTGGGACAATTGAATATCCTATGGGGAAAATCACATTGGCTGGCTCATACCATACACACATAAAACAGTCCATTCTAGGTGGGCCCTTAGGTTTCAGTGTGAAAGATAGCACAAGAGAGCTTTTAGAAGATGATTTAGGAGACTACCTTCATGATCTTGGAGAAGGGAAAGGTTTCTTCAACTAGACATAGAAAGTACTGTCCATAAAGGAAACGACTTCTACTTTCTATTACTTTAAAATTAAGAACTTCTGTTTATCAAAAGACATCATGAAGAGAAAGCAAAACAAAATCACAGCTTGGGAGAAGATTTCTGCAACACATATAATTAAGAAAAAGACTTGTAACCAAAATACATAAAGAAATATTATTAAGGAAAAGACCATCCAATAAAAAAGAAGGAATTTCACATACACTTCACAAAAGAGAAAAGGTGAATGACCAATAGACAAATAAAAAGATGTCCAAACTCATTAGTAATGAGGGATGCGCAACTTAAACTCACAAGGTGACATCATTAACCAGCAACCATTCTGCCAAAAATATGAAGTCGGGCAGCACCAAGTATTGGTGTATGGAACCACAGGGCTCTTGAGCGCTGCTGATGGGAGTGTAAACTAATACAACCCCTTTGAAAAACAGTTTGGAATTATTTGGTAAAGTTGAAGATACACAAATCCTACGACCTAACTATTTCACTCATAGAGAAATCCTTGAACGTGTGCACCAGGGGCCCTGTAAAGAAGATTTACAAGCACTGTTCATAATAGCCAAAACCTGAAAACAACCCACGTATCTATTCACAGTAGACTAAGTAAGGAAATCTTAGTGCATTTACACAATAAATACTATTCATTCATGCAAAGCAAAGAGTCACTGCTGCGTGCAACAAGGAGGAGCCTCAGGAACGGGATGTTAAGCAGTGAACGCAAGCAGCATAAGGACATATTCAGTCTCATTCCATTTTCTACCAAAAGTTTAAAACAGGCAAAACACAATTTTTATTATTTAGGAGTACACGCCGGGTGCGGTAGCTCAGGCCTGTAATCCCAGCACTTTGGGAGGCCGAGGCGCATGGATCGCTTGAGCTCAGGAGTTTGAGCCCAGCCTGGCCAACGTGGTGAAACCCCATCACTACAAAAAATACAAAAATGAGCTGGCTATGGTGGCACACGCCTGTGCTCCCAGCTACTCGGGAGGCTGAAGGATCCATTGAGCTGGGAGTTTGAGAATGCAGTGAGCTGTGACTGTACCACTGCACTCCAGCCTGGGTGACAGAGTGAGGCCCTGTCTCAAAAAAAAAAAAAAAAAAAGAGAGAGAGAAAGAAAAAGCACAATATACATGGTATAGAAACATGAGAGAATGATTAACATAGAATTTAGAATGGTCATTAACCTGTCAGGTGACAGGCAAAAGGACAGGATACAGAGAAAAATCATTGGCAATATTACACGGAAAATCCATATACCTAGGAAATACATACACATGTTTAAGATACGTGTAAGTATATATGTATAAATAAATCTACACAGGAAATTCACAGGTAATATTAATGTTCTTTTTTCTAAACTACGAATAGGCAAACACATATGTTCATTGTATGATTTTAGATATATTTAATAAACATTCATTTGATTTTATTCCATATTTAAGAACAATTCTAAAGGATTCTAAAATACCATATTTGAACATACTTCAGTAGTATTGGTAGTAATAGTCATAGTAATATGAGTTTCTACCAATTATTACGTGATTACCAGGTACAATGCCTCAAATGCACTAGCTAAATCAATTCTGACCACAACTGTCTGAGATGGATATTTTATTATTCACATTTTGTAGATGAGGAAATGAGACTCAGAGAGATTTAGTGACTTGCTCAAGGTCACACAACTTAAAAGTGAAGGATCTGGAGTCCTAAACTCGACTTGTCCCATTGTAAGACTGCGCTCTCAACCACTACAAAAAAAGCCTTCCTCGTTCCTTTCCTTCCATACTGGACTAACCCTATAACACTTCCAAAAATGCCTGCTTCTCCAGAGTAGTGAGCCTATTTTGGGGGTTCCCTGAAGAAAGAATTCCTGATTCTCACAAATCCCTACGGTTAGAAACATCTTCTCAATTGTTGATTCTACTGTTGTCTCAGCCCTGCTTGGAGTGACAAAGTGGCTGAGATGGTACCTCTCAGCTTAGAACTTTTTGGACCCTGTTAAGCTTATTCAAAGTACTTAAACAGCAAGTTTTATCATTTCATGGTGACAGGAATGTAACGCTGGAGGGACCAGCTGCTCCTCCAAGGGCCTTCAGCTGTCTCCTCTACTAACTGCCCAACAGGTGGACGGAGCTGACCCTCACGGAGGGAAGGTTTCACCTCCATCAAGGCCTGACTACCCATCAGCTATGTCCTCCACTCCCAGGCTTCAGGGAGTCTACAGTTCTGCTGCAGACAAGCTTGTCACAGATAATACTACATGGCAGTTGCAACAAGTGCCCACTTAATCTTGTTTCGGTTGGTGTTGAAATGTTTTAGCCAGGTTGGGAAGAAACCATGGGATCCACTGATTACATCTGGCCCCAACTTTTAATAAAGTATTCTTGGGAACAAGTTTCCCATCGCAAAGAAATACAAATATTTAAAAAGCAAACAAGTCACGGACTGCTCTCAGACCTGCTGCCATATGCTTTGCTTTTTTGAGCTTACGGCTTAACATTAAAATAACAGCCTTGCATTCCTCAAATATCTCTACTGCTGTTCCTTACTTCCACTACTTGAAAAGGCTGTCAGCTGCTGTCACTTGGAGGCATTACCATATTAGCCACCACTGTTTACTGCTTACCATGTGGTATGGCTATTAGTTTAATAAGCCTCCTCTTGGATGACACCCTAGGCTATGGAAGAAGGAACCATACCCTGGAGTCCAATGCCTAATGAAAGAGCGTGTGTGTGTGTGCACGCGCGCGTGTGTGTGTGTGTGTGTGCGTGTTGGAGGGTGAGACACGGAATGAAGCTTTATAAATATTGATGAGAGACACTGAATTCAATTGCATCAGGTTGTACTTTACCGATGGTTAAAGGATCGAATATTTTTTAAAGTGCTTTAACCATTTTAAGGTTCCATGGGATAAACAGCTTGGGGTAAAATCCAGAAATATAGTTGGTGTACAAAAGAGCAAGTTTGAGATCTGCAAGAAGTAAAACACTGCAGCAAAGCTCTTTAATTCACTCTGCATAAATAGCTGAGCCTACAAAAGAAATCTCTAGTCAGAGGTTTCCTGGATTATAACAAGAATTCTCTCGATGGGAAGAAGTGCCCTTTTCACTTGAAGACAAAGAAATGTTTGTAATGGAAATGTGTGAACCAATTTTCCAAGGAGAGCTGCTGAAAAGCACTGATTAAAAACACAGCGAGGTGATGAGGCAGTGAAATAAAGCCAGAGCTGACCCACTTAAAGTTTGTGGCTGCACTTCCTTCTGAAAGTGAAGAGAGCAACTCTGGGCCACCTTCTACATTCTTTCCCTTCTCCCCAACCCCAAGCAGTCCCTGCCCCATTACTGACCCTGCAACTCTGTAGACAATCAGAACCTTCCAGCGTGCAGGAATGTTTACTATTTCTGGCCATTGTGTACTGGTTACTAAGCTACTGCCACTGAGGATGACGTGGTAACCCAGTAGCCCAAAAGACACAGTCCTTCTCAACAAAGCCTAACCAACAGGCAATGGATTACAGTGATTCAGAGGAAAGATAAGAAGGTAGGTAGATGATTCTAGCATATGACAGTTTACAGTGATAGTTCTTAGGTTACATATAATATTGATTGTTTAAGAACTTCCATTTCCTAGAGAATAAAACTAAGACACAGAGAGGGAAGGTATCTTGATCAAAATTGCCTAAAATAGGAGAATCACCGAGAGCTAGTGGAAGCCCTCAGTAACTCAGGACAAACAAGCTATAAAGCCCTGTTTCCCAGATTTCACCCACTGGAGTTCAACATCACTTCTGCCATATCCAAGTATATCTGGCAGAAGTTACTTAATATTTACTTAATATTTTTCTTTAAATTGACTTGGAAAATTCTTAATAGCCCTCTGAGCAATAATTTTCATCAAATCACTACATTCTAATGTACATTTAAGAATGTGTAACTAGGCCGGGCACAGTGGCTCATGCCTGTAATCCCAGCACTTTGGGAGACCGAGGAGGGCAGATCGTGAGGTCAGGAGTTCAAGGCCAGCCTGACCAACATGGTGAAACCCCGTCTCTACTAAAAATACAAAAAATTAGCTGGGTGTGGTGGCAGGCGCCTGTAGTCCCAGCTACTAGGGAAGCTGAGACAGGAAAATCGCTTGAACCCGGGAAGTGGAGGTTGCAGTGAGCCGAGACCATGCCACTGCACTACAGACTGGGCAACAGAGTGATATTCCGTCTCAAAAAAAAAAAAAAGGAATGTATAACTATTAAAAATGTTCATCCACAGTCCATCTAAAATTGTCTCATGTGCTCCAATGGTACACATTGGGAAAGAGTGGATAAAGTATTTTAAATAAATAAGGATGACCTTATGTTAGGATGACCTAACAGCCTAAGTTTTTTGTTTGTTTGTTTGTTTGTTTTTTGAGACGGAATCTCACTCTGTCGCCCAGGCTGGAATGCAGTGCAGGGGTACAATCTCCGCTGACTGCAACCTCTGCCTCCCAGGTTCAAGCAATTCTCCTCCCTCAGCCTCCCGAGGAGCTGGGATTACAGGCGCCCGCCACCACACCCAGCTACATTTTATATTTTCAGTAGAAACAGGGCTTCACCATATTGTCCAGGCTGGTCTCAAACTCCTGACCTCAGGTGATCCACCCACCTCAGCCTCCCAAAGTGCTGGGATTATAGATGTGAGCCACGGCGCCCAGCCCTAAGTTTGTTTTTAATATCGGGAAAAAATAACAGTAAAGGGGATTTTATATTATTGACTGCCAGGGTGTCCATGAGGGACTTAGACAGATTGGAAAGAAGGCAGGGGAAGAAGTCAATTTAATAACTTCTGAGTAAGGGAAAACCAAAGCCCAGGATCACTTACATGAAATTTTCTGGGTATTCACTCAGGGCCATGTCGATGATGTTCAGAGCGTCATGGTAATGCTTCTGTGCTGACAGCAGGAGGGCAAGGAGGTGCAGGGAGTTGGCATCGTCACCTTGAAGCTGAAGAGCTTGGCGGACATACCCCAGAGCCTCTGGGATCTGGTTTAAAACAAAACCAAAAAAGGTTTTACACACACACATGCACACGCGCACACACACGCACACACACACGCGAAAGAAGCCATCTTTTCAATGTCTGCTTCTCTTCAAATATCGAGTTGTTTCACATTGTGCCTCATTCACATTTTAAGCCAAATCTTTATGGCAGCCCCAGGATATTAACCACAAACATGAAAGCAGAAGCCACCTTCAAAAGACATTCTGACTGATAGAGTGATACAGGAGACCCTGTTTCTCTACGTAGCTGCCAATACTGCTCCAAGTCTTTCCCTTCTCCCTGAGTAAACACTTTCTCATTCTTTCCACAAAACTGATCTACTTTTGATTATGCCCAAGATGATTTTGCTCTAAGTGGAGACACATACAAAGTGTCAGAGATTTTTAGTGGAATTAAACTGCCTTAGCTGAACTGTTCTCATTTTTTCAAGTATTACTGAAATTAAAGTGCTTAATAAGTTACAAAACCTTTAACAGAGCTTTCCGAGTGATCAGAGGCCTGTGATTCTTTTCAGGTTCCTTTGTCTTGGACCTCCACTAGACATCAAGGAAACATGCCAAAAAAGTAAACAACAAAGGCCCCCACACCTTTCCAAACTACAACCCAAAATAAGTTGATCTGAGAAACAAATTGCAATGCCGCATGCAAAGCAGATGTGTCCAAATTCATGTAGGACCAGACACATCCTGAACCTTTCAGTGCAACAGCTGTTCAAGACTTTCTTCAAAATCATCCAAGCACAAGGGTTGATAAAATACACACAAAATGGGTATTTGACACCCTGGATTCCATGCAGGTTTGGCAGTAACCAGGGAGAATTAGAACCCGAAGCTAGATTTCAAAATAGAGCTCTGGACTGAAGCATTCTTGCACAACCATCCCACAGACGGCTTCCGGTCTTGCTCCAACTCCAGTCCTCTGTGGGGCCTCTTCTCAGCTCTCCTGCTTTTTCCCAAACCCTCAGTAACCTCCCTCCTTAGTAGAAGGCTATGACTTCTCTTTCCCAAACCAATTACTTTTCCTCAATGAACTTCTTTTCTTGATGGATTTAGGTTATAACTGCTGGCTGTGGAGGCTTTCTGCTTTGGAACCATAGAATCACAGCTCTCACAGTTGGAAGGGAGACCATTCACCCCAATCCTTCAGTTACAGGGAGGAAGCTGAAGTCCCGGGAGGTGAAATGGCTTCGGCAAGGTCACCCAGCTATTGAGTGTCTGACAAGAGAGTGATTCCTGTCCATCCTCTCCTCCTGGTCAAACCCCCTCCCCTGGGGAAGCAGGGAAACACTCCCTCGGAGCTCTGGTGTTCTGACACTACATGCCCACAAAGGCTGCTGCCACACCCACAAGGCTCCATTTACTCATCCTTCCCCAGGTGACAACCTACTATGTGAACAGCACTCAACCTGGTATTGATGGGTGGGTCGAAAGGCACAGCATAGGCATGATGTTGATTTGCAGGGATGACCAGAGCAACCAGGGACAAACTGATACAGGGATCAAAATGATGTCTTTAAGGGATAGCTGCCTTGAAGGAATTCAAAGCTGGTTCCTTCATTTAGCGAGTATTCCTGAGTGCTGAACACATGTCAGGTGGCATTCCAAGTGCCAGGGTAAAGCAATGACAATGATGGGCATGAGTTCCTGGAACCTACAGTCCAGTGAGAAAGACAGATACTGAACAAGAAAGCTGGGCAAAAGGAAGAAGTGCAGGCTGCTACAGGAGCAAGGCTTCATGGAGGAGGCGAGAGAAGCTGTCAGCGTAGGGGAGAGATCAGATGGTCAATCAATGCCCACACCTGCTGCAGAAGCCCAGCTGTGAGCCACAGTCAGGTGACAGGACGTTTACAGGGAGGTATCCTGGTTTCCTTAGTCCCTAGGTTGCCAATGGAAGCCACTTCTCAATGCCATTCCCAAGCAACCAGGAAGACAGGTGCATACCTCAGCCCAGGCCTGCCAGGGGAATGGCATGTCTGGAGAGCTGACCTTTGACTCACCCTCCCAGTCAGCACTCAGGAATGTGCTGGGGTTACCACCAGTGTCTTGCACCTGGTGGGTGGGCAGGCATGTGGCCAACATCCCCAGAACAGCTGGGAGGGGATAGGAGGGTTTCAGGAATGGCAGAGGCAGCATCTTAAAGCTGCCTTTGGGAAGATGAAGGCCGACAAAACTTGCCCCTCCCACAAGGAGATAGTGTTAAGTCCCCTTTTTCGAGTAGCCACGGTGTGTAACTATTCATGTTTTCCACGTATTGTAAAGGACCTGGTTCTTTTGTCTCTGCCTGCTGGCATCTTCCTGCCAATCAATGACACCCTTATGACAACCAGACCCCAATCAGGGCTAAATCCCCACCATGCAGCTCAGCACTGGGTTCTGCTACCTGGTTCCTGTTGGCAAGGGACAGAGGCTCTTTGATGACTCCTGGGTTCAGGGTATATGCCATGTGCTGCTCCCCAGGTTGCCATCTGACCCTAGCTTGGGCCCTCCAGCTGTGTGGATTTAATGTCCAATAGCAGAGCCTGCAACTCCTGTGTCTTCACAGCTGATGCTCAAACCAACCAAAACACCAGGCTCTTTGCTGAAACCTCTGAGAAGGGTTCCTGGCTCCAGGTCAGCCTCAATGGAATAAAGGAAGATCACCTACCACTTCAAACTGAAGAGCTGAAGGAGTTGTATCAAGATACAGAGTGCAGCAAGTATAGGAAACATTAGAGAAACTGACCTGTCTGGAGATGGCAAGCTGCAGAGCCAGGTAGAAAGCTGCTTGGTGATCTGTGGGTGACAGGCTGTGGGCCCTGAAAAAGTATTTACGGCTATTAGTACATGGGAGAGGAGGCCATTTTTACTTTCCCTATCAAGCAAGTCTTCTCCACATTTGCATTCTTATACTAAGGGCCCGTATTTATTTAACTATGTAATGCTTCATTTAAACTCTTCTTCTTTGCCCACCTACACATGTAAACCATTTCCCTCTTACCACTGTATAAAGGTACAGAATAGGAGTGCATTTCTGTGTTTTGTCTAGCATCTAAAATGGCAGCCGAAGCTTGTCGGCTTTGCGGAGGGCCTCGAGGTGAAGAATCCATAGGCCCTGAGGTCTGATCTCCCCAGCAGATGAGTCTCTGTGTCATGCTGGGACACAGTGAAGCCATGTGTGCACTTGGCAAGGCGATGGCTGCTTTGGTTAAGTTTGGCTTGGCCTTCCTTAATGCTACTTTATCCAAATTTCTAGATTTCAGAGAAACCATATGAAAATCAAAGACCCAGCTTTGCTTATAAAATGAGGTTTTGGTTTTTGGTGAAAAAAGGGAAGAGAAAGGCACTCATTCAGTCTTTTGAAGCTTCTACAAAATTCCATGCCGTTCACTGATTTATTCCAGATAACTGTCATGTGTAAGAGTGTGGTGAGACGCTAGGCTCAGTTTTAAGAACTGGCCTTTGACGTCAGACAGGAAGGGACCATACTGGCCTTTTAGCTGATTGCAAACGTGGTCTTCTCTGCTTCTATGTGGAAGTCATTTGTATTTCAGCATAAGCAACTCAAAATTTGACTACATACTAGACATAATTGTGTGTTTAACTGCTGGGAAGAGAAAAACAAACTTCTACTTTCTTTAAAAGGCACCATGGAGCAGACTAATTAGGTGGGACCCAGATAGTAAACAAAACTTCATGCTGTTCTGTCAACATTCTGTGATTAAAGGAGGATCTTCTACCAGCAGAAAACAAATTCGAGATAAAAAAGAAAACCAAATCATTATGGATTCAACTGTGGCAAACAGGCCAAAGATGGCTTTCTACAATAATAAGGCCTTTTAATTGGATTGTCTGCTGCAGGGAAGGGAGCTAACAAACCTCCCAGGTGTTTGCCATCCAGAAAATATGCTAAATTCACTAATTTAGGTCATTGTTTATGCAAATGTAGTAGCTCATATGCAGGTCCAGGGTGAGGCAAAGCTAATCTCCGTCCTTATATTAATCTTAGGAGCAAAGCACATAGACTTCCATTCCAGGGGACTCTTCACTTGGCCTCAAGACATAGCCTTAGGACTTTTCTTAGCTTAGTTGAAGAGGCTGAAGCTGATATTGCCTGTGTTACCCTTTTACATGTCTTATTTCTCTTTTTTTTTCGTTTTCTTTTTGAGACAGGGTCTTACTCTATCACCCAGGCTGGAGTGCAGTGGCATGATCACTGCTCATTGCAGCCTCAACCTCCCAGGGCCCAAGCGATCCTCCCATCTTAGCCTCCCAAGGTGCTGGGACCACAGGCGTGCTCCCCACGCCCAGCTAATTTATAGAATTTTTTGTAGACCCGGGGTTTCAACATGCTATCCAGGCTAGTCTGGAACTACTAGGCTCAAGTGATCCTCCCACTTTGGCATCCCAAAACCCTGGGATTACAGGCATAAGCCACCACGCCCAGCTACTAAATGTCTTATTTCTAAGGTCCACTCAGTATATAGCAGCTTTTATAATTTTACAAATATTGGCTTTCCATGAATTTGTACATCAAAGAATATTTTTCTTTGGTGTTTATAAAAGTGAGATTGAAAAATCATGGTTTCTCTCATAATTATTCAGGAAAAATAATACACAATTATGAAGAAATTTTTAGATTTATTTTATCTTCTTTCACAAATAATAAATTTACAGAACCCTCAAAAAGAACTTCTTAGAGTTATAATTTTCTCAGTTCAATTCATATTCTTCACAAATAAATCAAGTCATGGTTGCCTCTATGCAATACCAACCAACTGAAGAGCTGGCAATGATCTGTTGAGTTGAGGGTGTGCATAAAGATAGTTCTGGCTAAAGGCCCCATGCTGGCCTCATCAAATGATTTTTCTCTGTTAACCACAGCACCGTGAAAGGAACAAACCAGAAGTGCTAGAAATCTTGGTATTTCTGGAGTGCATTAGGGCAACATCTGAAGGATTTCCAACTTGGCTAATGATGCATATTCAACTGCCAAATTTCTAATGAGGCACAACTGAAACATACACATTTTAAAAACCTTATTTCTACAATTTGGCTAATGAATTCAACTGACCACTTCACCCTCTGAAGGAAATAAGGAAAATGCCAAACAAAACAAGAAAAAGCTCCCTGTGTTGATCTCAAGTAGATGCTAAAATACTTGCTTCCCGTGGAGCAACTTCAGCAGCTAAGCTTCCTGTGGGAAAGCCCCTTTGGTATGCCACAGGCAACTCGCCGGACAGAAATCCTCAGGCCAGGCAGATGAGAGGACATTAGTGATCAGAAAAATTGCAAGCCTTCTGAACTCTGTAAATGAATCTAAAGCAGCCTCATAAACTCCGTGCCCATATACTGAATACCTGGCTAGACTGCTCAGAAATACCTAAAAGACCTAAAAATGTCACCACAAGGATGCTCACAAAATGCTTCCCTTATCAAAGCACCTCCACATAATTAATTCAGTTTCTCTCCCATGAAGAAGAACCCACTCATCCTTTTATCCACTTACCCACCCATCCACCCAGCCAACCACCCACCCATCCACCTATCCATCCATCCACCATCCAACCATCCACCTACCCATCCATCCACCATCCATCCATCCACATTATGCAGTATCTATAATGTGATGCCAGGCCCTATGCTAACTTCTGGGGAGCATGGAGATGAATCATGCTAGTGCCTTTCCTTAATGAGCTCCCACCCCCGCCCCAGAGGGAGAGACCCAGAATGACCATCATCATCGTGCAGTGGGAGCAGTGCCCAGAGATAGGCATGCTGGGCTGCTACTGGAAAGCATCGCATGGGCTTCCCAGATCACCTGGCTAGAACCCAAGGATGTTGTGGCATCTAACCCAGGGCTCTCCTAGATTCCATTTCCAACATTCTCTAGAGCTGAACCAAGAATATAGAGAAGGCTGATCAATGTTGACTCTAGTCCATAAGACACATATCTTGTAACAATAGTAACTACAGTTTGTGAAGTTATCGACTATTACGCTTCTTGTCCAAGAACAGCCAGCAAATGAGAGAAAGCCAGAACCTTGCTGCCTTGTTTAGCCAACTCTCCTTGAATTTCCCTTCAGTCCTGATTACAGGGGCCATGGGATTCGTGCATTAAGTTTTTTAAAAAGTGCAAACCCTGGTTAAATCTATTGCTCAGGAATCTCTCGTTAGTTACTCACACAGGGTGAGCAACTTGTCCTGGTTTGTCCAGGATGTTCCTGATTTTAGCACTGAAAGTCCCATGTTCTGGGAACACACTCAGTCCTCAAGAGACTGGGATGGCTGATCACCCTATATGCACACATCATACCACACTTAAACTCAAGCTAGGACAGAAAGGGGAAAGCAAAGCAAGATCGTGTACCCTATACCACAATGAGTGATAAACAAACACCACCATGCCACCCCTGCCTCCTGGAGCACCAGGCTTTATGTATACTGTGGGCCATGCAATGAAAGGTGCTCTCAACTGTTTTCAGGATGGCTTTTCTCAGTAGGATGTGAGAGCCTGCAGAAGAAGCAAGTCATATCAATTCAGCATCTTCAGAAGCTTTGCAAACAATATTACGTTCTTCTTCACTATACTTTAGTACAGGGCAAATGAATTGGTTCAGCTGCCTGGGTTGAGCTTATGAGTGTAGGAACAGCTGAGGGTCTCACATTCAGATGCAACCACCCAACCTGGATGTCTTCAAAAATCACCTCTTTGGATCCACTAGAGAACAAATATGTCTGAATTCTGGCTGCAGTCATAATTAAGAGTTAACTTTCTTGTGCTATATCTGCAAGCCCATCCCTTCTTGAATTGTGTTTTCTTTTTAAACAAAAAATGCAAAACATTAGTATAAACAGAATTGTGGGGAGAATATTTAAAACACATAGTAGAGAAAGTACCTCTCATCAAAGTAGTTTTAAATTATCCATTTCCATTTAAGAAGTGATACAAATCATTTTCACTTACTTAAAATCTTTCCCTTAAAGATTTTTGTTAGGACTGCAATTCACTAGAATAGTCCTAGTTAATGTGTACTTGAAATAAAATGAAAAACATTCTATATTTCACACAAATTCTAATTTAGGTTAGCCTTCTGCAATATCATCAGTTAGGTTAGCGGGATTTTATTACTCTTTATTCCCATATGAACTAATATTTTAAAAATCTCTTTGAATTTAAACTTAAGCAAAAGATGAACAAAAAAGAATTCAGGCCAATGGAGCAGCTGTTATATAACATGAAGTTATACTGGCAGCTCAAGGCAGACCACCACTGTGGCTGTTTTTAGAGAGCCAGTAAGATGTGCTGATTTAAGAAAAGTGAAACAGATGTAATGACCACTTTCTTAAGCATCCATGTGTGGGTTTTACAAACTAGGACTGGAGAATTTAAAACTCCAAATCATTTGAAATGGAAATGCTTTCCACACTCCGTGCTGAGGAACATCAACAAAAGCTTAGCACAGAGACAGGAGATCTGTTTGCAGATGTCAGTTGGTACTTTTTGTCAATACCCAGACTGGGGCTGGCAACCTGAAGTAGCTACCGGCAAGCCTGCTAGGAAACAGAAATGAGACGGAAGAGTTTCAGACTCACTGAAACCACTGATCATGATTTCATGAAAAAAGGCATACGGACACCATGATAAATCAGTAGGCAGCCCCAGTTCTAAGGAAAGAGTCTAACGAAGCTTGTCAGGTATTGGGAAGGCCTCATGAAATATTCGTAACTAAGTTTCTAATACAGTTCCAAGAAATCAGTGTAACTCAGATATATTTAAAGTGACAGGATCAATACCCATGCTGGATTTCACATCATGGGGCTATGCTTCCAGATGATTTCATTTTTGTGATTATACCTGTAACAAGAATAAAATGAGGGCAGTGTAGTATGGTGGGGCAGGAGAAACTGTGTTAGAGTCAGGAGACCATGACTGCATACTGACTTCAACAGCTGCGGGACCGGCAGCTCCTGTAACTCCTGCGCCTCAGTCCCTGACCTGCAAGGGACATACTGCCTGTCCGTCTTCCTCACTTGTGTGTGGTAAGCAACAAATTAAATAAGGGATGTGAAGGCACGCTGTGACGCTCGAGCATTTTATAATTGCAAGGCCTTCTCCTAATTTCCTGAGAGGCACAATGACAGAGAGAAGCACAAGGTGTTATGGAACAAGGTGGGGGCGGGGAGTTTGGGGCTGACTGTCTTCACTCAGTATTTCAGAGACTTCCTGAAATCGGCCTTCTCATTCCTTTATACAAAAACCTGCAGTTTGACATGTTTTTTTTTTTAAAAAAAAAAAGCTAGAAAAGAATAATCTCTTCTCTAGATGATGACAAATGTCTTTAATAAAGGACTCATCTCCCTTGGCATACAAAGTACCTATCTTTTTTGAGCTGAAATCACTTTATTAGGAATGAATAAAATGTGCCCAAATGGATAAACAGATTAAGAGTGCAGATTGACACAGCAACAAGTGATATAGCAGGGTTTGCGTGCTGTGTGTTCGGTGCTCAGGACGAAAGACTCTCAGGGGTAAAACACTGTTTACATAATCTTTATAAATATCTCTTCTTTTTATACTCATCATACTTTGGTGTCATTATGTACAGCCGAGTGAAAAGATGAACTCCCACTCACCTCTGAAATGCAAGAAGCGCCTTTCTCTGTAGGACCTCCTGCATCCCTCGCAAAGAAGCTAAGAAAAGGGTTCAATTAGTCAGTGGCATGGGGGATCAGGGAATTTTGACAAATACAAAACCCATCACAAAACCTGTACATTCAACTGGATTAAAAGCAACAATGTCTGAGTGCCTACGTGCCCAGTCCTGCACCAGGCCCTGGAGAAGATAGGAAACAGAGCCCAGTCCTACCCCCAAGGTGCCTGCACTCATTAGGTGTGACTGTGGAACAATGCCAAGGGGACAGTGTGAGTTGGGTGGTCACTCTTGGTACTCCCAGGCATATGGGGGCCATTTGCAAAAGACCAGTTGGGAACTCCAGAAGGAGCACGACTGCCCTCTCAAGTGTAGGCATGTAACTCAGGGGAACGACAAGCTCTATGAGGATGGGGTGGGAGGGTTGCAAGCACCGGCAGTGTTGATTTTGACAGCCTTGCCTTCAGAGTTCCTTCTGCCACTGAGAAGCTGCAGTCCTGGGCCACCGACACTAGCTTGCTGCCTTGAAAGGCCAGCTTGGTTCACACTGGGCAATGGCCAGGACCTTTAACACCTTCATGTGAACACAAGGGATGGGGTAGGCAAACCTAACACTGATCATGGAAAATGAGCTCAAAAGCGTGAGGCCACCTCGCTGTGAATCAACACTTCCCCTGTGCAGAGCATATGAGAAATGGCCCCTTAAACCTGGCTAGGAATGAAAAAGGTACTTTTTACTAGGGCAAGAGAAAAAGTCCTGGAGGAAACCGTTTATGGCTGGAACTGCAAGAGGCCATTACCTAACGCCTCCAACATGGCACCTCCCAGCCTGGCATGAGACTGAGAGCAGTGAAAGGCTGCCAGGGGGTCAATGTGGCTGGAGACCATGGCTAACTTAGAACAGCAGTGACACAGCTAGAGAGAACCTCAGAAAGGACCCAACTGACCCAAGAATGGAAAAGGAAGCCCCATAGGGTCAAGCAACTCTCCCAAAGTTGCAGGAGTAATGAGGGGTAGAGTCTGAAGAATTTACATGGGTTAATATGTGGCATTAAATTTGCCCCTCACTCAAAGTCTACCATGTCAAAAGCTATGTGCTGGGTATTGCCAATGTACCATGTGTATATGGAAAATTAGCAAGTAATCCATATTGAAAAGTAATTAATATGCACAACTTTCCCAGGACCTTTGATATTTTAGGGCAGAGAAAAGAATTTGGAGTAATTTGTAAAATAAATTACAACAAAACCATAATGAAAAAATGAAGTATTATAAAAGCCAGGATAGTATTTCCTCGTAAGGGATAGAAGGGAGTTTGTGATTGGGAGGGGCACACGGAGGGCTCCCCAGGGGGCTGGCAAGGTTCTAGCTCCTCAGCAGGGTAATGACTACAGGATATTTTGCCTTATACTAATTCAAATTCATTAAATTAACCATGTGTTTCTGGGATTTTTGTTTTGCATTCGTGTTATATTTAACAACAACATGATAAAAGAATAGTAACAGTTCAGGAAAAGTTTGTTAAATTTTCTGCAAATATCACTGAAAACTTAAGTATACAAGATTTTTTCTTAGCTAGAATCCCATCCATCAGAACTCTAAGCACGTCCAAAATCACTGCGCCCAAGACCCCTAGGTGTCTTGTGAGCTGCTGCACTGCACATGTACGTATCTACAAATTAAAATGTGCAAATGGAGAAGGGGCATTTCCTGACCAGTCAAGGGAAGCTTCCTGGAAGTGTCTGGCCCTGACTCTTCCACATTCCTGTACCTAAGATCCAGCATCCCTTCACACAGGACAGCCCAGACCAAGTGGTGGGACAGGGGCAGGTGCAAGGCTAGGTGGATGAATCATCCCTCAAAGCCCAGTGAGGTGCCCAGTGTGCCACCAGCATAATGTACCTAAAAATGAGGCCTGGGAGCCCTGGCACAGGGCCTTCCTCCCTGCCCTCCCATTCTCCCATCAGACCAAGCAAAGAGGACAGCAGCACCAGGGGCCCCACCGGATGGCACACCAGAATGCCCCAGCTTCTGCACCCTCCTGAGACAGAAGGGGACTGTGGGAATCCCGCAGGGTAGACTTAGGTAGTCCAGCCCTGCAGCTCAGCAGCTGTGGGGGTGGGACGTCTCTCACCGTCAGTGGCCTGCAGACTGTACGTGAGCCCCAGAGCTAAGTAGCCTTTGGCCTTGAACTCTGACGTTTTCTCTCCCACATCAACGACAGTTTTGGCAAACTTTTCAGCCTCTTCCAACTGAAAAATGAGACAAGTTAAAAACAACAACAACCTGCAGAATTTCTAACATGAGTTCCCATAAGCGTCTGCTGCCAAAATTGGATTTCTGATGAGTCACTTTGAAAATGACTCTCAAATCTCCCAATCCCACTCTGGTGATTCTGTTTTCTTTCTTGAGCTCTCTAACAGTTCGCAGGATTCCTACCTTGTTTTTTCTCCTTAAAGTTTTTCTTACTGCTTATTTGCCTTCTTTTCCAAAGTTGCTTTCATATTTGGTGGGGGTCTATCTTTTTCATCTTTATTTTTTACTGACTGGTTCTATAATGAAGTTGTGCTAGGTATTCAGAAGTTGAACTGAATATATTTGTAAAGAATAAAGTTCTTGAAATGTTTTATGTTTGAGCCTTTCTTTTTTTCCCCCCCAGGATATAAAGAATCCATTTAGGCTTGGATTCTCTTTGCCATGAGCTGTTATAAATTTCAAAACTCCATCCACTTATTTTACAAACCACAACACATGTACCTTGTGCCAGCAGATTCCAATGAGAAAACGTGCACCTGTAAACTACACCCACAATAAGACCTGGTGCACAATTCATTAGAGGCAAAAAGAGTAAGATTTGTTCCATTGAAGTATGGCAAATGTTGATGATATTGAAGTTGGGTGATAAGACACTGGAGTTCATATACTCTTGAGTTTTGTGGTATTTGGAAATTTTAATAATAAAAATGCAAGAAAAAATATACAGAAAAGATTTGTTACTCCTATTTTTTTTTTTTTAAAAAGAGGTCTATTTAAGGCATTTCAAGATGTATATGTTACAGTAATAAATAAAGCCAGAGCTGGGAGGAGGGCAGTAGTCACTGCTGGGAACTGGCACGTTCCAAATGCAAAGGTTGTGTCTGCTCCTCCGCCTGCCCACTCCTGGAACCGCCTGCGCCATCCCCTTGCCTGCTCACAGCCCCAAACTGTCAAAACCCACATGACCACACTATACTTTCACAGCTGTGTGTTTCAGGTGAGAACCTGTGCTTTCAAAACATCTTTTCTACATTTTCCCAAGCAAAATGGAACTACAGTGGAACACTCTTCACTAGGCTTACTTTTCTCCTGCTGGGTGAGAATACATGGAAAAACCAAAGAGAGAGGATATAAGGGTGAACAACCTGAGTTTGTAAGATGCTTCGGTCTTTTTTGAGCAAATCCTTTTTATTGCTAATGTTGACATGAAGTTAAAGAAAAGAAATTAGAACTCTATCGTATGTGGCAATTATCTATACCACCATCTCGGCAATTAGACTGAGTTTTCTATTTTCTACTCAAATGATGTATTTTCTGAGGTACTAGAATTGTTACAAATCAGGCTATTGCCAAATTCAAATTTGAACAAGAATATTTGAAGAAAAACGCGTATGTGAAGGAATAGAAATGAAGACAGTTGAATTTAACATATGAGCTGAAATATAGGGTGACTCCTTGCTCTGTAGAAAGTCCCAGGCTCCCAGCCTAGGCAACAGAGTAAGACCCTGTCTCTACAAAAAAATTAAAAAATTAGCCGGGTGCAGTGGAGCACACCTGTAGTCCCAGCTACTCAGAAGGCTGAGGTGAAAGGGTGACTCGAGCCCAAAAGGTTGAGGCTGCAGTGAGCTCTGATCGTGCACTCCAGCCTGGGTGACAGAGCAAGACCCTGTCTCAAAAACAAAAACAAAAGCAAAAACAAACCAGGTTCAGCCAGGGATGCTAATTCAGTGACGTGTCTCTTCTCAGTCCCACATTGCTTGAATAAAGCAAGATGTATGGGAGTATGAATTATAATTCTGTCTTATTATCATTATTCCTGAAGCACAATCCCATAGGAAAAAACCCCTGGAGTACCCCAGAGTACTCCTCAGTCCTTAGGGGAGTGGATGAGGCCTGAGGAGGCCAGGGGCCCAGGCCCAGGGTCCGTGGCTCTACACAGTCTTGTTTTTGTACAGCTGATGAATCACCCTCGCTTTCTCTCTGTGCCTTGACATGAAAAAAATGGGCAGTCTTGGCCCAGAGTCCTCTGCAGGAGCGGGGAGGGGGGCGCCCCTACTCACCCAGTGCAGGGAGCCCATGCAGAGCTTGGCAGCGAGGAGAGGGATGGTGGCGTCGTCCGGCTTCAGGCGGATACACTCTTTCAGCACCTTCACGGCACGGGCAGACTTGGCAAGAGAAGATTATTTCCGTGAAACTCAAAGTGTTTGACAGAACCGAATACTACAGCCTTCTCAGAGGGGTTTTTGGTCAGGGTGACCTCCTCGTGGGCTTGTCCAACTTTAAGCCCAAGCAAGCGGGGGCCTGCGGTGCATGAAAACCAGAGCCTGCGGCTTCTGAGTGACTGGGGAGTACACTGGGTTAAAAGCCAGCAGGAATGCTTCTCTGGCGCCACCTGAATTTCATTCCATACTTGTGTAGCTATTGGAAAATTAAGAAAAACGTAAAGATGGTGGAAGTTTGTTCTTATAAAAGGTAAATATCTAATTTAAGGCACAGAATACTGGATTTCTGAATTCACTTAGCTCAAATAATCTTCCATCTCAGGCTTCATTCGCTAAATGGCCCAAATTAGCAAGAAAAACAATAGCTATGACCTCTGTTGAGTGTATACACAGCAAGGAGCATGCCTCTAAACACCTCTGGTGTAGCATCTCATTCTCCTGATAACACATCTATGGAGCAGGTGCTGTTCTTACTCCATTTTACCGAGGAAACTGAGCTACTCAGTAACTTGCCTGGGTCACTCAGCTGGGAGAGCAGCATCAAGCTTCTATCCTGCCGTTGGACTCCCTCAGCCCACATTTTCATCCAGTATCATGCACTGCCTAATATAACACATTGCTCAAGATAACCAACAGGTTTCCCCTCCAGGAATCAGCTTAACTCTCAGATGAGTGGAGGTGTCTGTGTAAAACATCAGCTCTAGTTTAAGCCATGTCCACGACACCTGATGAAGTCACAATGACTGGAAAAAGACAAATATTTCAGAATTTTTCTTCTCAGTGATAAGTCCATCTTGGCTCCCCAAACAATTAAATCTGATTGTTCACTGAGAACGGACCACGATAGTTTCCCAGAGTGGCTCAAAAGACTTCCACAAAGTCTATCATTCCGTGCAATTCCATGACATTCAACTCTTTGGCCTTAATAGGAAAGGCATAAAAAACTGCCCATCACAAAAGGGACTCACTTTTCCAGCAGCCATCAGGGACAGAGCAAACTGGTACCACAGGTGGAATTCCTCAAAGGCAAACTTCATGGCTCTTTCTAGGCACTGGTTGGGAAAGAAAAACAAATGCAGACATCTGAGAATCACTGGTGCCACAACTGCACAAGTGTGAGTTTGTATCTATGCATACTAAGGTAAGTCCCATAAAATCTGCTTCCCTTGAATGCTTAAAACATAATCCGCCACCAAACGGCTCCTACGGAGTCCCCACACAGGATGATGCACCATGCCGGTGGCCAGGACAACCCACAATTGACCAGAGCTGTGACAATCCCTGCCCTCGAGTAGCTTTGTATCTGGCACAGGAAAAGAGGCAAATACACCAACAACACAAAGACAAAGACAAACTCAGGAGTGCCCCCAGGGCGAGAAACAGGACTGTGGTGAAGTGATCCCAGGAATCAGGAATGGCATCAGGGAGAACGGAAACTGAGCTGGGCCTTCCCCAGCCCAGCCCCACTATGAGACACCATCAAAGGCAGAAACCACAACTTCTTTATCTTCTCAGTACTGGTGCATTGCCTGCCGTGGTGAGTAATCTACAAACGGACTTCCCTCTCAGTCAGCGAGGAGCCTCTGGTCCCTGCACAGAGTGACATGATGACGTTAGAGCTTTAGGAAGATCGTGGGGGACTGGGGTGAGTGGGGTGAGGTGGAAGACCTTGATGGAGGCAGGCCAGGAACAAAGTGGATAGAATGGTCCAGGGGTTTCAGAATCAAGAAATGTGTCCGAGGTCAAATCAGCAAGGATGGGTCACCTGTGGAAGCATGTGGGGACTGGGGAGGCACAGGAGGTGCCCAGAGTTTCTGGCTTGCATACCTGGGGGAGAATCCATGCCACAGAAGGCCCTTGTGTATGCACGAGTGTGATTGTGTGTGTGTGTGAGTGTGTGTGTGTGTGTGTGTGTTTGAGAGAGAGGGAGAGAAGGGGAGGTGTTTTTTTTAGGAGAAAGGGAGAATGGGGAAGGAAGCTGTCATGAATGAGTTTAGCATGGGAAATACTGAGTTCAAGGCATCATGAGGTAATTTACCAAAGACATTCTGGGACCTCAAGAAAAAGATCTAACAGAAGACAAACATTTGAGAAAAGAGCTGAAGTTACTAGAAGAGATCAGATCAGTCCAGAAGAGTATTCAGAGGGAAGGCAGTGGGGCCAGACCGTGGAAAGGGAGAGAAAAGGAATCTGGAAAGGAGGGCGAAGAAGGGATCTGGGTGGGAGGGCATGCAGCAGTGTCACAACACAGAGAGGGACCCGAGAAGGGGCCAATGGGGCCAGCGGCAACGGAGGCCAAGAAGCCACCACAATCAATAGGGTGACGAGCTCTGCACGTGTGGCTTTAGGGGACATGGGAGGAGAACACAGGCCATGGGGACCAATAAGCAAAGAAAAGATGGAGATGAGGTATGAAGGAAGGATGTGTGGGGTGAAGAAAGGTTATCTATGTGCTAATTTTTCATAGAGGCAACTCAAGCCTCTCGCTAACATGAGCAGAACCAGCATGCAGAGTGAAGACTCTGGGGAGATAAATTAGGTCCCAGAAGACTAGAGAGAGCAAGGTCCCCGGAACAAATGTATCCCTGCTGAGAAGCCTTCTCCTACAGAGGCAAGATCCTCCAGATAAGGAGGAGAGAATGGCAGGTGGTGTCGGGCCCAGCCAGTTTTCTCTGTAAAGATGGAATGAGGTGGGTGCTGGGAGGAAAAGAAAAGAATAATGGCAGGAGGTTTTAAAAAGAACAGAGGCTGCTGGGCGCAGTGGCTCACACCTGTAATCTCAGCACTAGGGAGGCTGAGGCAGGAGGATCACTTGAGGCCAGGAGTTCGAGACCAGCTAAGGCAACATAGCGAGACCCCTGTCTCTACAAAAAAATTAGTAAAAATTAGCTGGGTATGGTAGTGCACACCTGTAGTCCCAGTTACTCAGGAGGCTGAGGAGGGAGAATAGCTTGAGCCCAGGAGGCCGAGGCTGCAGTGAGCTGTGATCGTCGTACCACTGCATTCCAGCCTGGGCAACAGAGCAAGACCACCCTGTCTCAAAAAAAAAAAAAAAAAAAGAAAAAGAAAAGAAAAGAAAGAAAAAGAAAAACAATGCAAAAAATAGAAAAGGTTTAAACAACAACAAAATCCCCCTCCACCAAAGGGGAGAGAAGGCTCACAGCAAGGTCAGCTCAGAGACGGGTGCAACCACGCAGTGGAGCGTGCACCACTGTGTTGCCACCTTCTCTCGTGCTGCTAGGTGGCCAGTGAAGGAGCACAGGAAAATGATGGGATGCTCAGGATTCACGGACAGTCAAGGAAGGAGGGCAAGGAGCTGGGGACCTGGAGACAAGGAGCTGCAGTGAAGGTGACAAATGGGTAAAGGTAAAGTGAGGTGGTGGGAGAGGAGAGAAAAGAATTCTAGAATTTTAAATGATATATACAGAGGTCACACAGTAAATATCACGCTAGTTGGTTTACTGTGAAAAGCTGTTCTGACAAAAACATATTCTATTTAAAAGCAAAGTAATAAGCATTAACAAGCACCTAGTGCTTGGCGATGGTACAGGGTGGGCATCCGAAGACCTTGAGCAAGGTGAGCACAGGCAATGTGTTCAGCTCAGGGCTGGCTGCGGGCCTCATCCTACGCCATGGGACATCGGCAGGAGTGGCTGGGCGAGGCCTCCAGGAGAGTCCTTTAAAAGCAGGGCATTCTCTGCCAGCACACACTTTGCCCTCAGCCCTGCCCCTTCAAAGCCGGAAGTAGGGTGGCCAGGAACACTGAGCAGAAAGAGAAAGCGCGTGGCCCTGATGCCATGAGGCGCTGCAGCTGCTGCACCAGCCTCTCACAGGCTTCTTGCAGGGGGAACCAAATAAATTCCTCTTTGGCTAAGCCACTGCATGCCGGCTTTGTTAATTACATCTGAATATACTCCTCACTAGTGCGGACACCAAGCAGCAGACCTGGAATCTGAACCTGAACCCAGGGCCCTCTTAGCTGCTTTGCTGTACTGAGGAAGGTGTCACTGTGCCTTTAAGGAGCACAGCGGGGAGGCAGAAATGAAAGCAGCATGCTGAGACCAAGTAGGCAAGACAGGGTGGCGGGAGAGACGTAACCCAGGTCTGGGAGGCATGGGCTGGGACTAAGTGGGGGAGGACAAGTGTGATGGAGGATGCTAAGCAGTGAAAAGCCAGCAATGCCTAGAAACTGACTTGGGGATGGGGATGAGGGACGATGGAGGAGGAGGAGAGGAGAATGATCACCGTGGCTGAAATGAGACACGGGAGCCGGTATGTGGAGAGATGGTAGATAATCAAAAATAAGGATTATTCTAACAGCCCTACTCAACCAATACATTGCAATAACACCACCAAGTACTTCAATATACTTAGTAAGTACTTCAACACTAAGTACTTAAACATTTATATGTTTAAATGGTTTTTTTGTCCTCCTTTTGCTAAGAGGAATGATAAATATCAACTGTTTTCCTGATCAAGAAAAGGAGCTCTGCAGCTGAAACAGCCTGTTCTGAATCAAAAAGCTAGATGCTATAAATAAGTATGCACCCTTCTTTTCTTGCATGCCAAAGGCTAACAGCCTCATTAAACTCGGTGAAGCACATTCACCGGAGGTCTAATTGGTATAGAGCTGCGTTCCAGGTGCTACAGGAAAGAAAAACAGCCCCAGTCCTCATCAGGAGTAGAATCACGGGATCCTGTGGCTGGAGATCACTTGGGGAGCATCTAGTTGAAGCCCTCAAAGGAGAGGGCCCTTGTCATTCCGGCTGCCTGTTACTTCAAAACTCTTCTGATTTTGGCAGGGGGGACGAGTAGGCACTCCCAAGAAGAGAAGCGATAGGAATGTGGCACACGCGTGGCACGCAGACAGCCAATCACAGGCTCCTGCCAGCCTCTGAATCTGCAGGTAGGGAGGCAGGGAAGGGGCCTCTGGACCTCGTTCCAAGCAACCTGAGTGAGCTGGGACCTCCCAAATTGGGGCAGGGCCCTTGTCTCCCTGAATCTGTTGCAGTCTCTTCTTCAGCCTCTGGTGGAACTGGTGAGCTTAGCAGTGCAGATGGATAAGTTCCTTTTCTGCTTAACAAGTCCGGTTCCGTCACCTACAGCCAAGGCCCCGAAGGTACGCCCAATCAAACGCTTCAGGCTCCTCCTGTAACAACCCTTACCTTCCAGCCCCCAACAAGTTGTAGAGCTTCTGCCTGAGAACCCTTCAGAATAGGGAATACACAACCTGAATGGCAGCTAGAAATACAGTTTCAAGGTGCACAACAGATTGGGTGTGTGAATTCAGGCAAGCAATTAACCACTGTGTGCCTAGATTCCTCACTGTAAAATGGGAACTATGACAGTAATTAATGCAGAGAGTTACTAAGATTAAATTAGTTACTACATACAATGCCACAGGAAATAGCTCCTCAGAAACAGGCTAGTGAGTACTAAACAAAAGTTAGCTATTATTCCTTTTTAAAAATTTTAACATTCTTATATTAGGAATGGAAACACAACAAATTGTATCATACCTATCACTTTACCCAGATTCAATGTATGAAAACTCAAATTTACAATGCATTATATCAGAAATAAATATCTTTACAAAATATTTACAGAACTTTGTGAAATGTTTCCTGATTTTAGAAAAGTATTCAATCTGAGACCCTTGAGAAGAGGGCACAACTTTACAGAACTGGACCGGAATGTATGCTTATTCTTTATTACTTTAACAAGTGTGGTAACACTTACTCTGTAGCCAGGCACTATTTTAATTACTTTACAAGCATCGCCTCATCGGGTGACCCTAAGGACCCTGCAAAGTACAAGGCAGGTAGGCCCCTTTATCATCGTCCATTTGCAGGTGAGGAAACTGAGATGCAGAGTTGTTAAGGGGGTATGCGGGCCTCGGAGTTGGTGGTGGAGCCAGCTGGGAGTGAAGCGGTCTGCTTCCAGAGGCTGAGCTCTTCACCACAACACTACTGCCTCTGAAACTTTAATTATATCGTGCCACTCACACTTCATTTATCAGGCCCACTCATGCTGCAGAAAGCAAAGGACAACTAAATAAAAGGCCCCTAAAAAGGCTACATGCTTCTTGAACTGTTTCAGAGACTCAGCAATATTTTTTTTTTGCTGCTAGTGGGGACCCTTGCTTGAGGCTACTAAGGACTGAGACCTTTCCAGCTAGTAGAAGTGTCAATCAACTTTACTGATCCCACGATATCCACCAGCGCCACGGCAGCCAGTGGTGCCACGTCTCCAGCCCATTGCAAAGTTCTCAATTGACAAAGATTACATGAGTCCTGTGTTTCCTCTACAGGCAGCATCTCTCCCAGTTCCCTCCTAGTTTGGACCTCTTTCTCATAATGATAACAACCCACCTCCCCTAACAAGCCATGAGGGTGTCCTAAAGAGAGTTAGGAAATCTGGGTCAATTACAAACTAGCCCTCCACCCCAATTCAGAGGTGTGTGAGCTCTGGCATCACAGCCGATGGCGCTGCCTGCCAGTGGGCTCTTGGCATCTTATGAGATACAGTGACGGCACGCTGGCTTTGGAAAAGCGCCCAGACAGCTTCAGATGCTCCTGAAATGCTGATGCCAAGCATGCTGTCTGGATATATAACATGTCCTCCCCTATGTTTCCGTAAACATGAAGATTACATAAACCCCTAAGCAGCTCAGGTCAACCATACCTCAACTACAAAAGGAGACTCCCTGCCAAAAAAATGCACCCATGGTAAAAAGGAACGTGGGTTGTCACTGGGGGCTTTTGCTATCCACAACCGTCGCCCCTTAGGCTGTTTGCTCATCCCAGTTCTGTTTGCCTATCCCTTTTTAAGAACCCTACCGTATGTGTATGGGACAGAGTAAAAAACTGCAGTTTTAATGTTGTGGGGAGATGGAGAACATAAAAGCATTCACATTTTTAATTTTTTTAATATTTATTTATTTTGAGACAGGGTCTTGCTCTGTCATCCAGGCTGGAGTGTAGTAGCACAATCTCAGCTCAGTGCAAGCTCCGCCTCCTGGGTTCAAGCGATTCTCCTGCCTCAGCCTCCGGAGTAGCTGGGATTACAGGTGCCCGCCACCAGGCCCAGCTAATTTTTTGTATTTTTAGTAGAGATGGGGTTTCACCATGTTGGTCAGGCTGGTCTTGGACTCCTGACCTCAGGCAATCCGCCTGCCTCGGCCTCCCAAAGTGCTGGGATTACAGGCTTGAGCCACCATACCCAGCTGCATTCACATTTTAATAATGGTTCCAGTGAAAAAGATGCATTGATGAAAATGGACTTTTCAGAAGATGGCAGGTGTTCTGTGCATGGGGGACATATAAGAGAGTGCTTTGATCACTCAAGCCCAGCTTGCAGGGTGTGAGGACAAAAAGAGCAGTCACATGGTAAAGGCACTGGTTCTGGGGCCAGGCTGCCTGGGCTTAATCCAAGCTCCTCACTCCCAGCCATGGGGTTGTAATGGGGGTTAAATGCAGAAATACATGTGAAATGCTCAAAAGAGTGGCCCACAATGAAGGCTATCAATGGGTTGGCTTTTATGAAACAAAGCAAGAGTAGATCTTCAGGGTTCTGAAGGGCAGATGAAGGGGAGAAGGAGAACCCCTGGGAATGAGGGTGGGCATGCCAGTGGATGGCAAAGGCAGTGTGAATAGGAGTCTTTGAGTGGCATGAGCTAGATTCTGGCCCCTTTTCCACTTGTGGAGTCCAGCAGAGGGATGGCAGTGTGGGCCTAGGAAGGGAAGTGGGGCCAGTCCAGGCTGCAGATCCCTGAGTCACCCACACAAAACAGCAGGTGACATCTCCAAATCACCTCCCTCACAAGAAAAGAAGATGGATTTGGCAGTGGTATTATTTCTACCAGGAAAGATAGGTCCATTCGCTGTAATCACATGACTGCCACCTCTCTAATCCCAGATAACATTCATTTAATACCATGAATATTTGGTAGAACAATAATTAGACTCTAAATGGCATCCTAATCATTTAAGTGCGAGTCAAAATGTCACTTGCGAAAACGTTTCCTTTTGGTGGCAAGAGCTTATGCCTTTCCAGTCTCTTTTTCCAGCTTTTCATAAATCAGCCATCTCTGAGGGGGCTCCAGGAATGAGAAGCTTTTCTGGCATCAGAAAGGGATTTAGCAATTACCTCCCTAGTACACAAAGCCCAATTACACAAACTGGGTGCGCGGCAGCGACAGCTGTACAGTACCACAAGCACAGCAAAGCCAAAGTCTATTTTTGGAATTCAAGAGTAAGATTCTGCATCCAAATCCCATTGGGGAGGGGGCAGAAATAAAATAATCAGATACCCCTCAAATTTAGCCTGAAGTCTACGTCCAAAATTCATCACTATTAAAAGACAACAAATAGCATAGTGAACTGTCATCATTATTTACCTCATAGACAGGTCAGCCATATCCTAAAACTTCTTATGACATAGATCCTTCAGTTCTTCAGGGAGACTTTCTCTTCCACATCGTGTATACTTCACGAGTCAGTTAATCAAATTCCTTGCAGTTGTGTAACTGATTGTTTTTAAACATGATATATACAAAATATTTCACTTCGTTAACTTTTAGCAATAAAAACCTCTGTAAGCTATTCAGACATTTTGGGCCATCACCTTAGACCCACAGACTGACAGAATCACAGAGCAATTTGAGGCCTTTGAGATTATCTGATCCCATTCTTACTTTACGGATATCGAAACTAAGACCCAGAGAGGAGACAGGACCTCCCCAGGGCTGCACACAGTGGCAGACCTGGAGTCAGAGCCAACATCTCATGATCCTCAGTTCAGAGCTCTTACTCCTAAATTTTTTATTGTTGTTGTTAGATAGAGTTTTGCTCTTGTTGCCTAGGCTGGAGTGCAATGGCGTGATCTCGGCTCACTGCAACCTCCACCTCCTGGGTTCAAGTGATTCTCCTGCCTCAGCCTCCCAAATAGCTGGGATTACAGGCGTGCGCCACCACGCCTGGCTAATTTTGTATTTTTAGTAGAGACAGGGTTTCACTATGTTGACTGGGCTGGTCTCAACCTCCTGACCTCGGGTGATATGCCTGCCTTGGCCTCCCAAAATGCTGGGATTACAGGTGTGAGCCACCACGCTCGACACTCCTAAATTAACTAAAAATGAAAGTACAAATTAAAATGGAGTTTGAGAGGTCTATCTACAGGAGCCTGGGTCCAGGAAAAGCTTCTAAAAGGCATATTTATGGTACTCTCGGCCACAAATAAAAGTCCCCCTCCTTGCCCCGAGTTTGGAGAAAACATAGACATCAAAACTTGCTCAAGTTTTCTCTCCTTATGTTGGAAATAAAGCAAATGTATCCATGCCCCACCTCTTCCCATTTCTCTTTTTGTTTTAAAACAGCAATACTGCTCCAAGCAGGGAAGTCTCAGAGTTTTATTGCTTTGGCAAACACTTAAAGGATATGATTGCCTCTGGCCACGGTGAGAGGAGTAGAGTGGGTTGTTTTCAAAGGTCACAGACTTTATTATAGAATTTGAATGCTGGATGCAGTTTTCTGGCATGCTCTCCTCTCATCTCTACGAATCAAGTAGACCAAGCTTGCACATTGAGTAAGGGGTCTCCGGGGTCCTACTCAAATACTACTCCATCTGCTGCTTTGCCAATGTAGCTGTTCCTTGCAAAATGCAGTGAATTCACAAAATGGGCATTCCATTCCTCCTGTCTCCTCAATTGCCTCTCACCTTTTGGTCTTTTCAGTCTCTCTTCCCTGGCTTGGGGCACTGGGTTTTAACCCTTCAACCATGGCTGCCACTTAGCCCATGCCAGGACTAAGGGAGGAAGTAAGGAGTTGAGAGTGCGGCAGCCTGGGACATACCATGTACAAAATAGTTGCATGGTAAATGCTTGAATGAAGGCTGGACAGAGAATTGGGATCCATTCTTTTGGAGATCCTTTAAGGAGGGCCACAGCAAACATGGAGGCAGGGAGGAGTACTGGAGTTGCCAAGACTGGAGACAATGACATAGCAGAAAGGACAGAAGCAGGGTCGCTGAGCTATGGCCTGAGGGCCCATTATGACCTACTGCTTGTTTTCAGAGCCCAAAAGTTAAGAATTGCATTTATAGCTGAACATTCACCATCAATTTGGTGAGAGGGGGTATTAACTTTAAACCCAAATTAAGCAAAATGTTATCCCCTACCCCCGCAAACAACCCCATTCTTCTCATGCATGGATCTATATTACAAAAGTTGTACTCATTATATTTTGAGTTTCATTGATTAAAATTTTGCAGAAATTTGTTTTCTCTCTTGTTATACCTACATGCTATTCTTGGTTTTGTCTCTTAGCCTTTGAAGCCTAAAATATTTAGCATCTGACCCTTTAATTTGCTGACCCTTGTTCTAAAGGAACTGGGGGCACTTTAGGCTGAAGGAAAAAAGACAATATGACAACTGTCTTCAAAATTTGGTGGACTCAATAGGGAGAAGGAGCCATCCATTACCAGGGCATCTTTACTATGGAACATTCTGCCACCTGTGAAAAGAGGCAGATCTAGACACATGAATCTGGTACAATCTTCAGGATAGATCACCAGCTGCATAAAACATAGATTTTATGTCCTGTGGCATGCTACTTTTGCATTGAAGGGGAACACACACATATGCATAGTGGCCTGTGGATTCATAGTCAGTCTTTAGAAGAATACACAAGTAACTTCTTCTTCATGTTTCCCCTTGGCTCTGTTGTAATACTTCCCTTGTGCAAATATTACCTGCTCAAAATAGATAATAAGACCATCCAAAAAAAAAAAAATTGGTAGACTGTCAGTGAGGTGGGGCTGGACTTGCCCTACTGCTCCAAAAAGACAGAATAGGTAGAAATTACAAGGAAACTCATTTTAGATCAATCCTTTCTAATAACCAAAGAGGAATCGAACAATATATATTACCCATCAATTGCTGTGCTAGCTACATTATAGCCATTATCTTATTGAGCTTCCTAACAGTCTCTGAGGTAGGAGCTCAGAGTAGCCAAGTATCTTTCTCAAAGTCTCACAGCTAGGAAAGGGCAGAGCCAGAATTTGAACACAGATCTCCCTGACTCCAGGGCCGAATTTTTTTTACTATACAATGGGTACTTCCCTATATAAGGGTCAAGGATCATCTGCCAGAGTTATTATTTCATACAAAGGAGATTTTTACATTAGAAAGCAGATTATTAATGCCACCAATAATAATAGTAACATGCACTTCTTGCAGTAACATACATTATCTCTTTAATCATCACAATAACATTCCAAAGTAGATCTTATTATTATCTATGTTTTCCATATAAGGGGACAGGTTCAGAGAGGTAATGGAATCTGTTCAAGTTCATATTCAGCATGTAAAGTAGCAGAACTGAGATTATCACACAGGTCTGATATTAAACTATGAGGCATTGTTGAGACGGCAATGTCATCCAAAGTGATCTATAAATTCAATGCATCCCTATCAAAATTTCAACTTTTTTTTTTTTTTTTTTTTTTTGCAGTAATGGAAAAGCCAATCCTCAAACTCATATGGAATTGTAAGGGATCCAGAAACAAACTGGAAAAAGAACAAAGTTAAAGGACTCATACTTTCTGATTTCAAAGCTTACTACTAAGCTACAGAAATTAAAATAGTATGGTATTACATAAAGATACATATACAGACCAAAGGAACAGAATTAAGATTCCAGGAAAAAATTCATACATTTATGGCCAATTGGTTTTTGATAAGGGTGCCAAGTCCATTGAATAGGGCAAAGAATAGTTTTTTCAACAAATGGTGCTAGGACAACTGGATTTCCGCATGCAAAAGAATGGAGTTGGACTCCTACCTCACACCATATACAAAAAAAACTATAAATGGACAAACAGCTCAAATATAAGAGCAAAACTTTAAAATCCTTAGAGGAAAACAAAGGAGTAAACCTTCATGACCTTGGATTTGGCAATGGATTCTTAGTTATGACACCAAAGGCATAAGTAACAAAATAAAAAATAGATACACTGGACTTAATCAAGATTTAAAACTTTTGCACATCAAAAGACATTTCAAGAAAGTGAAGCTGGGCATGGTAGTTCATGCCTGTAATCCTAGCACTTTAGGAAGCCAAGACGGGAGGATCACTTGAGGCCAAGAGTCTGAGACCAGCCCAAGCTGATTTCTACAGTCTCGTCTCTACAAAAAAAAAAAAAAAAAAAGCAGGTGTGGTATCTCTAAAAATATAGCTGACCAGAGTTTATTATTTAGACTTTAAAATTGGCAAAAGACTTGAATAGTAGTTTCACCAAAGAAGATATACAAATGGCCAATAAGCACATAAAAAGATGGTCAACATCATTAGTTATCAGGGAAAAGAAAATCAATCCCACAATGAGATATCACATCACACCTACCAGAATGTCTATATTAATAATAATTTAAAAATAACAAGTGCTGGTGAAGAAGTGGAGAAATTAGAAACCTGTGTATTGCTGGTAGGAATGTAAAATGGTACAGTCACTGCGAAAAACAGTCTGGCAGTTCCTCAAAAAGTTAAACATAGAATTATCATATGACCAAGCAATTCCACTCCTAGGTGCAAACCCAAAAGAACTGAAAAAAGGAACTCGGAAAACATGCTGTGTCCTTATGTGCAAGTGTTGATGTTGGCTGGGGACAGGAGAAGGAAGGAAAGTCCAAAGACAGTATTCACTGCAGCATTATTCACAATAGCCAAAAGGTGGACACAACCCAGGTGTCCACTGACAGATGAAGGGATAAACAAAATGTAACATATACATACAATGGAATATTATTCAGTCATGAAAAGGAATGAAGTTCTGATTAATGCCATCAGATATATTGTTATAACATGGCTGAATCTTGAAAACATTAGGCTAAGTGAAGCAAGCCAGACATAAAAGGGCAAGTATTGCCTGATTCCTTTTATATGAGGTACCCAAAATAAGCAAATTCATAAAGACAAAAATTAGATTAGAGGTTACTAGGGTATCGGGAAGGAGAGAATGAAAAGTTATTGCTTGATGGGTACAGAATTTCTGTTTGGGATGATGGAAAAATGTGGAAATAGATAGTGATGATGGTTGCACAACATCGTGAATGTAATTAAATGCAACGGAATTTTACACTTTAAAAAGGTTAACATGGCATATTAAAAAAAAATTTTAAACAAAGAACTAAAACAAAACCATGAGGTATATACCTAGATTCCTTGTTTCTCTGAACTATGCTACCCTAAGAGTTTAAACCCCTTCCATTCCTCCCAAACGTGTTGGCATTTTCATTGAGGACCACGTTAAGAAAGCAATGCTTAATTCAAAAGAACATTTCCATAATGGTGAGAATGGAGATCCCAGGGGCCATGTCAGAGGCTGACATTCTTTGGGGCAGGGTGTCATGAAAAAATGGTGAAGATGGTTCCTATTGAGCCGACTCACAAAGCTGGACCAGAGCTGGGAACTGTCCGGGTGCTCTGCCCCAAGCCAGGCCCATCCCTTACTCTGCTGCCCATTTTCCACTCAATGACCTTTGACCTTTGGGCCTGCCTGGGGAAGATACACTCCTTGCACATCTAGGGACCTCTAAAACCAAAGGAAAGGGGGCAGGATGAGGGTGCACACTGGCTTTGAAGCACTGGTGCATTCAGCAAGTTGTTATGGACCACCTAGCATTAGCCAAACACCCTGCCTTGATTTCTCAGAAGTCTACGGATCCATTTGTGTCATGCCCACTGATACCTTCTAGAAACCTTGGCACGTAGCTCAAGGCTGGGTTTGTGCAGTACAAGCGGGACTGCATGCAATGCTGAACTTTAAACAAATGGTGGGCCTGGCAAGCAGACGTTGTTAGATGTGCAATGCTTTTCACTGTGCTCCCTGATTAAATAAGCATTTAGGTTAGGGAGGTGTAAATGTCCTTTTGGTACAATCACTAGTCAGACAGTTCTACCCACAGAACTATGGTGTTGTTGAGATTTACCACAAACACATGAATATGAGTTCAACAGGAAAGATAAAAATACCATTCCTGTCTTTAAAGCTGCCTTGCCTATGGAGGGGGGACACACACAACCTTCTAAAAGGACCCCATAATATCCTGTCGAAATGGAGCCATTAATAGTCAAATTCAAGAAACAAACCTCCTTAGCAGCTTGGGTTCATTCTGAAAAACAGAGGAAGCGGTGCTTGCTGCTTTACTTTTAATAGCGCAGGTTGTCATGCCAACTAGTGCTGCTGTTTAAAATGAAGAGGAAAAAAAGAAGTGTTCCTTCCTACACAAACCTTTCAGCAGGGCTCACAATTAGTCTTTAAAAACACAAAAACTCACAGCACTGGAGATACGGTAAACATTGTGCTTCTATTTAAACCTGTCAGAATGAGGATGTGATAAACCTTTGGTCTGTGTCTCCTTTGTACAATGCTCTTTGGCCAGCATCTGGCTGAAAAGTCCATAAGGAAAGAAAGGCACGATGATGTGGTGCACACAGAGGCGGCCGGTCTTGAGATGGGACAGCAGCCTTCCATCTTGAATAAGCATAAGAGAAAGGCCAGCTTCCTTGAGAAAGAGAGGCTCTGCTCCCACTTACCCCTGTGAGCACAGTTATTAAAAGGCTGGGTCTGCACAATGCTGCACAACACACCCACTGCACAAGGGTGCCAAGGACAGGAGAGAGAGGAACATGTGCTGGCAGTGGCAGCAGAGGCGCCCCCACCCTCTGTGGTGCCCGTGGGCCCAGGTCAGCCAAGGAGAGGAGCCAAGAAGCAGGAAGACATGCTGTGCCCTGATGTGTAAATGTTAATGCTGGTTGGGGACAAGAGAAGGAAGGAAAGCACAAGGACAGGGTGAGAAGGAGGTAAGACCTCTTCTCTCTCTCACAATTGACTGATGGTTTTATGAACTCTTCTGTCCACAAAAGCTTCCACCCATGTAAAAGAAGATCTAGCAACGTTTCTAAGGCAAAGAGGACTTACTCACACACGAGCCACACGGTAATATGTCTAGATCGCATCTTCAAGGGGCACATGTAAAGTCTGCCAACAGGTTGTGGTGCTGACAATCAGGCCCCACACTTTCTTTCCAAGCTCCTCTCCTCCCACTTCTCCATGAGAGCAAGCCCTGGGTTCCTGTTCCCTTGGGTCCAGTGCCTTCACAGCTCCGCAAGCTTAAGGATGAAGAGGGTCTCTCTCCTCCTAGACCACTTAATGCCTATCAGGCCTTGAAGAGCCAATTCATATATCCATTGTTCAAAATCTCTTACTGGCACTCCCAACCTATAAACTCTGCTGCAATTGGCCTATTCCATTCACCTGCCAATTAACATGCTTTGCACTATTATGTATTCTCTAATTTGATTATCTTTTTGTTTGTTTCTATGTGGTCTCCCTAACTAGAATGGAAATTTCTTGAAGGCAAAGGATCTTTTTGTATCCTTTGTTGCTTCCCCTGTGCCTAGTAACTCCTGTATATACAGTGGTAGTAACTGCAGCAGCATACAGTTGCCTCTTAACGAGCTCTAAGTGCTGGGCTCTGTTCTGAGTACTTTACATGGATTAATGAATATGCATCTCCCAACTGTCTGAGATATACATGCACACAATTATTACCCCTATTTAACAGGAAAAGAAACTGACGCATAGGAGGTTAATGATGTGCCTAGGCTCACACGACTGGTACATAGCAGACCCAGAGCTCAAACCAAAGCTCTCTGACTCTAGAGCCTGTGACACACTATGTTGATGACCTGAGTTTGGGGTTGAGGAGGCAGAGATGGGTGAGGTGCCAGTGGAGGAGAGAAGAGAGATAGGGAATATCCACAATAAAATGTGCAAGATACTGTCCCATTCAACAAAACTTACATAATGCACAATTTATTCATAAAGACAGATGTAAAGATTGCCTCTAAAATGTCAATTAGTCAACTATCTCAGGAGAGCTGGATTCTAAGGCACTTTTCTTTCCTTTTCCATATTTTGCATGTATTTGATTCTCCAAGGAGCATGCAGGACTATTGCATATGGCGAAAAGATCAACAGTGAAGTCAATTTCATTATGGGCGGAAAGGAAAACAAAACAAAAAGAGAAAAAAGAAGGAGCGCGGGTCTGTCGAATATTTCTGAATAGAAGGGTGGCATGTCTATTCCTGTGTCTCAGGAAGATCGCCCTGCTGACAGTGGAGGAAATGAAGACAGGGAAATATAACATATCTCTAAGACAAATGATAAAAACGATAATTACTAACATTTATGGAGCTCAGAGAAAGGTAATATAGGAAGTTTAAAATCCAGTTATCCTCACAACAACACTGTTCATAGTAGCCAAAAGGTAGAAACAACCCACATTTCCATCAGCTAATGAATGGAAAAACAAATTGTGGTAGATCTGTACAACGGAATACTATTCAGCCATAAAAAGAAATATTGATCCATGTTATAATGTGGATAACCTTGAAAACATTATGCTATGTGAAAGAAGCCAGACACCAAAGCCCAAATATTGGCTATTTATATTTATATGAAATACCCCAAATCAGTATCCATAGAAAAAAAAAGCAGATTAATAGTTGACAGGAACTTGGTGGGAGTGAGGAATGGAGAGTGGCTGCTTAATGGGTATAGGGTTTCTTATAGGGTGAGGAAAAGCTTTTGCAATTTGAGGTGATGGTTGCACAGTGGTATGAACGTACTAAATGCCACTGAATTCTACACTTTAAAATGGTTAGGTTTGTTACGTGAATTGTACTTCAATTAAAAAAAAAATCCCGTTACTCTTTTAAATTAAAGTCCTGAGAAAATGGAAAGGCAGATGAGGAGGAAAAAAAAAGTGGATTCAGAAAAACCCCAGTAAATGAGGAAGTAAGACAAGTGAGACACCCAGAGTAGGATGTGGCCTCGGACAGAGGGAGGGAGAGAGGGCCCACACTCAGCAAAGGGTGGACCTAACCCCTATCTTCAGTAACTGAGCTATCCAACCATGGGCCAGGCAGCCTTGAGATGCTGTGAGCTTTCATCTTTCTCCTACAACATCGACTGTTTTAGTCGGATGATCTGAGACAACACAGTTGGTGAATGCTCGCTCCAATTGCCTAAGTGGTAGGCACAGGCAAGGCTGAAGCCAAGTATCCAACCCCTAGATAAGGCATGCAGAGCTTGTGCTGGGCCCGCCCCCGTCAGCACATGGGCCACAGCTGCTTGTCACACCTGGCAGCTCCAGGCTGGGGGCAGCTTGTGAGCAGGGGCCACACCTTGCTCCTGGCTGTATCCCTGGCCTTAATCAGAGCCCCTGGCACAGAAGAGGTGACAGTACATACATGTGTTGAAGAAATAAACATCTTCCATTTCATATATTTCATCAGTTGGTTGAGATTTTTAGTAGATAAAACACAGATATGGTACAAAATTCAAAAGGCTCCGGGGGATATACAGTAATAAATTTGCCTTTCTTCTACCCTCCTATTCCAGCTTCTCCGAGGCAACCTTTGGCACCGCACCACCTTTTGCAATGTGACTAGGGGAGTGAAGTTCTGACTTGCAAAGGTTCCCGCAACTACACTACCCAGTCATTTGGGAGGCAGGTGACCACCACGAGGTGGGAGCTACATATGATATCAAGACAGAAGTCATCTGGGTGAAAACAAGGTCCTAGTATTCTGTGCCAGGAGCAGGCACAGGCCCCAGAGCCACAGCTTGCAGAGGAAACCACCAGGGTGATGACCACCCCCTAGAACGTTCACGGAACAATGGGAAGCCCAGGGGCAGAGACCACCCAGCCAGTCAACAGGGCCAGACACCTCAAGCTCCTCACTCTTGTTTTGGACCTAGGAGATTTCGAGCTGGGGAAAGGCAACATTGATACCCAATAGGATGGAAGTAGATGTGTGCGTACCACTGTCATCCTTGAACCTAGAGAGGTGATAATATGTTTTGTCTGGAGGAACGAATTCACCTTAAAGGAATTCAACTGTGAGCTGGGTGGCATGGTCCCCAGTGACAGGCTTTGTGGTGGACACAGCTGACAGGAACTTAGGTGGTGGGGAGAAGGGGGGTCCAGGAAATCAAGGTACCGGGAGAGGTTCGATCCATTTAGTGATGAGCAACCTAGGCCAATCCTAAGCCTGGACTGAGTCCCGGGGCTGAGCCGCGTGTGGTGGGGGCATCTGCACACACTGCTTTGTCAGGCCAGATTGTGAGGCTGAGTAACCACTGCCCTGTAGAGTCACCAAACCATGGACTAAAAAAAGATTCAAGCCACACAGGCTCATCTGTTTCCCCAAGGTTCCTGCCTAATGTGGCGATGCACTGGCAGGCTAGAGGGTGAGTCGGGCACTTATCTGATTTCAGCCAATCTGTTACTGTATTTCATTCCCTGTCCTCGTGCCCAGAGGCTGTTGCAATGGGTATAAATTTAGAAAGAGAAAGATAAATAACATGGAAAAGTTCCTTTTAAAAAATAGGGATTTTTTTCTCTCTATTTTGCTAAAGAAAAGATAAAGTGATCTTCTTGTTATTTATTTAGCCTTACCATGGTAGAATTTGATATTTTGGGCAGGAACCTAATAATGCATAACCATAGCCCAGGATGAACCAGCTTCTCCTGAAACTGTGAAAGAGGCAAGCCTCCATCCTAAGCGTTTCTTAGAAACTGAGGGAGTGAGAAGATGACAGTACCTTGCACAAGATCTGAAATCCACGAGGGTCCCTTCTGAACAAGCAAAAGACTCTGAAAGAAGACTGTCTCCTTTATATGAAACGGTCTATACCAGCTAACATAACACGCTGTGCCTGAAATTGTCAGGCCACTGGCGATTTCACTGTACACATTGATACTTTAAAGGAAACCTGTTCTATGAGGAAATTAATATCACAGATGGGAGATTTTCAGTTGGTGGAAATTAACTGAAAGAGAAACTGCTTGAGAAATGTTTGCCTTCCCTCACACACAAACTCACAGCCCGGTGGGTTATGGAACTCTCATGGTAAAAGACTAGATCAATTCCACCACCTAATCATTTAGCCCAAGGCCCATTCTACAGGGGAGAAAACCAAAGTTAAGTGACTGGCCCAAGATCACATGGCTGCCACTAATAGAGGGGGGCCCAGGACCAGGTCTCACAGCGCTTCCCTGGGGTCACCGTGCAACTGCCACCCACCACCTGAATGTCAACCAGACTCAGCAGCTGTACCTCTGACAGCATCTCATACTGGCCTCTTCTTCCAAGAGCAATGGTGAGTAAGTCATAGACCACAGATGCACTCTGCAGACTGATGAGGCGGTCACTCTTGTGTTCGGGTATCCTGCTCAGCACAGCGTCCCGGTTGGCCTGAAAAAACATGGAATAGAGAAGCAGATGGAGAGAGAACCTAGTGCTGCATGGCGGGGAGTCCACCTAGGCCCTCCTGCCCCTACCAATTTGCGAAGGGAATGGAGACAAGGGTAGGAATGAGCAGAGGCCTGTCATCTTGGGTTATTTATTCAAAATCCCCTGGGCACCGCAGAACATGATATATGGGATGATCCAAACACTGAAGTCCTGGAAGTGTGAACCTAGAGGGCACCTGTACCTGTCGACAGGCATCTGGAGGAAGCCTCGGCAGCCGATACAAAGTTTTCCCTGGCCTCGAGTTCATAGCCAGCCACATGGAAGACGCAGCTGCGCTCTAGAGCAGCCGAATCATCCATCAAGTGAGGCCCTGCTGCACCTCACTCGTGAATCCTGCTTCTGCTCTGCATTAAAGAGTGGGAGAAAATTCCCAGCCCTGCATTTCCCAACACCCAATTGTGTCATCAAGTTCCATGAGTCCTACAGAGATATATCTTACTTTTCCTCTATCACCAAGCAACATTCAAATCCCTATATGACATCTTCACTGGAACAGAACACAAAGACGAGTTCAATCTTGTTTAAGGAAGCACAACACAGATATATAAGAGAAAACAAGAAGAAAGCAGATTTTTACTTTAAAAGATATTAACACAGAGGACTCAAGAGAACACCGTCAATTTTCTATGCTTAGCACAGAAATACATCAGGCACATTCAAACTTATTAATCTCATCTATCCAGAAATCAAATGCTCTTTACAGCAACTTGTTTCCATTACTTCTAAAATTTAATTTCTCTACAGATTCCTCCAAATATATCACACGTCTGAGACTCAACAGCTAGCTCATTTTCCTCTTTTCCCTAATAGGAAGTTCAGAATCAACAAAGTTAGATTTCGCCTGCCTTTTTCCCTCTGCTAATTAACAGAAGTCTGCAGATCCATCTGTCTGTAGGAGCAGAGAAAGGCCCCCCCAGTCTTTCCTGTGAAAGTGGTACATGAGGTTCCGGGGTCACTTGTCCCAGCAGGCTGACGTTGATCTTCCCCCTGACATTCAGAAAGGCCACACACACACCTTCCCTCTCACTAATGAGACAAAATGCATTTTCTTTGTGTGTGAGTCCAAGGCATTTATTTTTAGCCACCCATCAGTACTTACTCACTTTAAAACTCCTTGCTGTTAAATGTCAAAGACAAATAAGAATATATAAGACAGGCCACTTCCTACAAAGTGAGTCATCTCTTACGGAAACAAGCCTGCTTTTGAAGATTTCATTCTAAGTTTTTCTTGTTAGGAGTCCCTCTTGAGCCCAAAAAAAGCAGCTCTGAAGGAAACAGGGCCTGTTGCAAATGGTCTCATTTTATTTATTTGCTATATATGTTCCATACTGAGACCAATGCCTGGAAGAGAACAAAATAAACATACTATTTATGAGAGACTTTCAAGTTATACCAAATGCATTCTTTTCATTTTTAGAGAAAGTACCAGTATCTTTTGATTAAAAAGGTACAATATAGAACCTCAAACAGACCCACAAATAATAAATATCCCAGAATATTGCCTCAGTGGTAGTTCTGCACATCAAGTTCTTATAATCCCGTTCTCCTAGGGGAAACTAATTTGATTTGTAGTTAGAAAACAGCACAATTCTAAATGATACCTTGTAGGTGGAGAAGCGACGGACAAATTCATGCTTCTGAATTAAAGTCAGAACCAACAAAGAACACAATTTTCTGACATCCAAAAAACACAGCAATTTTCATTTTGGTTTTGAAATTGAGCACATTCATTTTCTGTCTAAAAACTAAACAATCGAGAAGTCAAAGGATATGGAAAAAAGGCTTCCAAAGGCAATTTCATTTAGATTTCTACCTACATTTTCTGAAATGATTTACAGGGAGAACATAATCATTTTGGTTAGAAACCTCGTCCTTCATATCCACTGATGACATCACTGGATTTCAACATCCCCTGAAGAGATTTTTCTGGCAATTACATACCATAGAGCCAAATCTGACTGTCTCAAAGGGATCTCAATGTTTGAGTATTATTAGTTTCTATCACTTCAATTAAGTAGCAGGAGAGTTGGAGATATCATTCCAAAGACATCTCCACTTAGTGCAAGCATTTTAGAGAGGTGGCCATGTTTTCCAAATTGCAGACTAGAACACATCATCTGACAGTGGAACATAATGTTTTCAATCGGAATTGTCCAGGTAATCTAAAATGTACAGTCACCATGCTTTCAGAACTTTTACACCATAACCAACCAAGTTTGCCCAAAGGGAACTACCTGCCAAGGACCCAACTTGGGATGAGGGAATGATGACCAGGAGGCCAAGATGAGCTGGCTCCATGGATGACCCGGTGGGGAAGCCTGGGGAGACTCGTTCACTTGAATGCCACCAAGTGCCAGCCTGCTCACCTATGTGCTTCCCTGATTGCACCAAGGCAAGTAGAGAATGTAAATGACGCCACCCTAAGTTACCAGCTGACTATCGGGCAACCTGCTTCCTTGAGAGGAAGTAAGCCCAATGACACCAAAGAGCCTCCAGATCAAAAGAGGTGGTAACTCGAGCAGACTTGCTCTTGTAAACATCGGTGGGCCATTCAAAGTTTTAATCAAAGGCAAGAAAGCTGCCCTCTCATGAGTTCTGGCCTCTTCTGAACCCTCCTTCTCTCCGCGCATGTACGTTATTATGCTCAGACCCCATGTCTATACTCACCTGAGTCCATTTTATACCTCCCATTAAACAGTATGTGTGGGGAGGGCAAGAAGGGAAATACCTTCTCTTGCTTTAGTTATGATTCCCTTCTCTCCCCTGGGCTGCCCCGGGGGTTGGCGATAAGCGCTGACAACTATGGGGAGGGGGCAGTACAATCTCCTAGCAGGAACAGGAGACCACTGCGTGATGCACGCATTCCGCCTGCTCTAGGCCTCAGGTTCCTCATGTGTAAAATGAGGGAAGGGGACGTGAGCCCTCAAGATCTTTTGATTCCAGGAGCCCACCCCTTCTGCTCAGGTGCTCAGTACACATCACTTTTCTGCTGAGGAATTCACTATTACTACACACATGATCCTGAAGGTTTTAAGCCAGGGCCACAGCACCTAGTGATAGATACACAGGGCAGAAACCCAATAAATGATGAGTGGTGAAATAGACCTAAAATTCTATATTCTGGCCAAATACTAAGAAAATGTTTCAAAGGAATCAGAGGGTCTGGCAAAAACTCCCTCACAATAGCAGTGACAGGGAACAGAAGTGAGCTCTCATGGCCTGGGACTTTACAGTGTCTGGCAAAGCCAGGAGCTGGAAGAGACAACAAGGGCAGGAGGATGAGAGTTTCATCAAGCTCCTGCTGTGAAGACCAGAGCTTTATAGATCCAACAAATGACTTATCCCAAAATTCTCGCCCACTCCAGGGCAAAATGAGAGGCTTATAAAGGTCACCCTTTGGGGGCCTCTTTCTCCTTTTAAGGTTCCTCCGGTGGTCATTTTAGCTGTGGTTTACCTAGATACAACTGCAATAATGTTCAGCCAATACTGGGTGGATGAATGAATGAACTAAGATACCTGCTTCAAGATAGAAGATAGAGAAGCTCCAAGCTCCAGGCTAACCAAGGGACATTGCTAGCTGGTTCAGGAATTAAGAAACAACCCTCTTTTTAAACCTCTACTGTTTTTTCCCATCCAGGTATACCCTCTAGAAAGTATTTTCTCTTAAGAAAAAGAGTCATGATACTGGCAGAATGGCTATATCAAAAAAGGGTCTACAGGGCCAGGGGAAAGAACGATGTAAAAACACATTCCACTTACCATTGATTCACTAATCAGCAATAACAACAGGGCTTCTTCTGTATTTTCTTGAGGACAAAAAATGCTGCAGTTGAAAGAAAACTGACTTTGATATACGGCAGTTTCAAAATATACAAATACAAGCAGAACTGAACACTAAAAGCTTCCAGAATTTTATATAATACCCATGAAAAATACTGTATAATTTGGACACTTGAATTAATTTGCCTATTTCCATGGTAATCTATGGAATTCATACATTTTAGCTATGCATTTTAGTGGTGGTAGGCAGAAGGGTAAAGTAAAGCTGTAAAAACCAAGTTAAAAGCCCAAATAACATATGTACATATTACAGAGGCAGAATTTTAGATTTCAATAAATTGACATTATCTAAATAATACAAGCTTTCTCCTAAACCTATTAGAGAGGTATAAATTGCAGGCATTTCACTAAACAGTACTCTTCTTACCTCTTACCTGCTAACTGGCATATCTTATACTGTCGTTTAGATGAAATAAGAGATTAGAAGCAATTTTAGAGTTTGAATAATTTCTCTAATACTGTAAGAATTTAGTGAACTATCTTATTTAGACACATAAGTTTTATTATGGGGTAGCATGCAAGAGCTCTTATTAATCTATTTTATGGAATTTGGCTGAACTCCTAAATCTTGGATTAAAAGAAAGAGCTTTTTAAGCTCAATGTTGCTCAGGATCAGAGAATAATAAAAACTCAGCAGGACCCCAATCTGTATTCTCTATAGCCTATTTTCTGTGTTGTGAGCAATTGCAGCATTTTTTCTCCTGTTCTAAAGCTCTAGAATCCTTTGAGCAGAATTGTGAATGTTATCACCAATTGGGTCAAACTCAATATTTTTTCATGAAATGGATGAAGAGAGTGCAATAAATAAAAATGAACTTGGTTTAAAAAAAAACTCCTAGATATCTTGAAGATGACTAAAAACAACTAAGTTTATGTCTTCCCAGGGATAATATTACAATCATGTAATTGAAGGGATTTCCCCACACCCCCAATAAAAGGCAAAAAAAAAAAAAAAAAAAAGGATTTCCACATAATTATAAACATTTGTTTTCTTTGAAGTGCTGGCAATTTTTGTACTGCATCTTAGGATGATAAAGAGCAAGACAGAAGGAATACAGCGCCTGGTATTCTCGTTACAATGCTGACACCGCCGGAGGTAAGGAAGCCACCTGCAGGATGGTTTCTATCGTTCTTCTGAGGCTAAAATTTTATGAAAAGGCTGGCCTGAGAATGAGGAGCAAGATTCGGGGATGTGCAGTGACTTGCTTCAGAAGTCAGCTTGAGATGATCTGGGTTTTTCAGATGGGACACTTCTTTCCCCTTAGATTCTGGAATAGAGCCTAAAGGCTCTGAATTAAGTGTCTCCCAAACAACCACCTCAGTATGTTGTTGTTTTTGTTGTGTGTGTGTGTGTGCGTGTGCATGTACATGCACACTCGTGCCGCACAATCATTTCCTGATATCCTGGCTTGTGGTTACATGCAACTAGGACCTTGCAAATAAAGCAGTAACATGAATCATTTTTTTTTCATGGCTAGCCGGTTCTGCATTATCCAGACCAATTGAAAAGACAGACAGCCTATGCTAATTGTGACTTAACAGCAGTCAATTCAGTCCATGGCTAATCTCCAAATTGTTTGAGCCATACAGCCTGCTTCAATGCTAGTTTGTGTTATTTTTACCATAGTTGCTAACAAGTGGCACATTAACCGAATCCAGCTCCACTTCCTCTACCCTCCCTATTTGTGGCAGGCAAGGTGGGTACTCAGGAGCACTGCAAAGCTCCCAAGGCCAGCAGGAGCAGGGGGAGAAAACGTAGTTTTAAGAGACATACCTAAACAACTACACATTAGGAGGCTCCCTCTCAATCATTATGAATTCTCTAGACCCATTTCCGGCCAATTCCTTCCCTCTTGTTTGCTCAGGGAAGCATGGATGGAGCTCAGGGTGAATGGGTGAAAACTGTTGGGGCCTTCCTTTTGTGGCCTTCTCCTCTTTGGGGCCCACGAGCCTCAGGGGGAGATACTGGGGTACCCAGGCCTCAGCCTTGAAGAGTGGGAAAACTGGGGCCCTAGATCCAGAGGAAGTTGCGTGAAGGGGAAGGTGGGGGACCAAGGGGGACAAGAAGAAAACAGGGCTCAGCAGGCATGAGGACAAGCTCCCAAGAGCTGGCAGGCTGGCAAAGGAGGCAGCAGTGGGGCAGCTGCTGCGCTGAGAATGGGAGGGTGCGTCCTCGTCCCAGCCATGCCACCAACTCACTGGGTGACCTTTAGGCAAACTGCCCATTTTCTTACTTTGGATGAATTTACCAACTCATTTTCTGATTCTACAGAAGACATAGGGAACAAGGGTGAGAATTCTCAGGTATAAGTAGTAATCATCATCTTGCCAGGGCTCCCACATAATAGCTTTTTCTTAAAAATTTCCTCCGAAAGGTAGAAACTTTACCTTAATGGTAGACACAATCATACAAAAGAATTAATCCAACTTTACCCAACTGCATTTCATCTCTTCTGTCATCGTTAGCCATTATATAACTAATGACAAGTTGAGGTCTAAAGGTCACCGGCATCCCCTAAAATTCTATATTTAGGTGCAGGGAGGGCCTTGAACACTGCCAACACACGAGAAAGTTGATTTGTAAATAATGACAACATCAACTCTAAGGTCTAGTAATGGTTCCTTTATAATTTTAATATGTCTGGCTGAGATACTACCAGGAAATTCCTGGAGAAACACAGCCTCTGAACCACAGCCAGCCAGGTAAGAGCTGAGGCATGGAGGCCAAGAATGGCTGAAGTCCCACCCCGACCCCACGTCACACTGTCTGCAAACATGCCAAGGCAGAATCTACTGTCGATCCCAGGTTTATGTGGATAAATGGGTACCAAAAAAGGAATAGGACTTAAATTGAAAATTAAGAGTGCATCTTGATTATTTGGGATCAGCTAGTCTGATGTAAGGACTATCGAGGCCTCACCCTGCTTCCCTTTTGTGTCAATTCATATAGGTCAAAAATCTCCCCATGACAAAGAAAGAAGGGTCCCTCACGCAGCCCAGTGCAGGTCCACTGGGCTACACTCTGCTGAGTGGGTCAGGTGAATCCCACAAAGAACATCACCTTGCACAAGTGCTTCCATATTCCTGCTGAGAGGACGGGCCTCTCCACAACTCCAAGGTGGGCTGTGTACACCAGAGCAAGGAGATGACAGGCAGCCAATGGTGTCGCTGTCGTTTACACAGCTTTGGTTCGGCCATCAAGAAGTCATCCTGACCCTTCAACATCCCTCTGCTTTCCATTTTATTTTATTTATTTATTTTTGTAAGCTCTTGAGGATTTATTGTATCCACGCAAGGGCCTGGCCAGTGCCTGGCTCGGGATGTTCTGCCCTCCCCGGCCAAGACCCCTCCATTTTACATTTTAAACAGCATTCCCATCCTTACCAAAAACTGGAAACCAGGAGGTTCAGATCTACACTCAGTATTCCATGATAATTACCTTTTCCGCCGAGACCTACAAAGGAGTTTAGACAGTGCCTGGCACTCACTAGCATTCAATGAATCTTTTCATCATCTGCTTCTTGGCAGTATTATCCAATATTAACCAGTATCCACAATAGCTGTTTTTAATCTTCTGCTTTACTTTGTGTTAACTATCTAGTCTAATGCGCATTTAATTGTCGAAGCTACCTCAAGAAATACAATGAAAAAAAGTATGCCTGACTGACTGAAACACACACACACATATATATACACATTAAGAAACATGTAGATGCAGGGGGCAAAAAGAAACACGTACAAGACTCTTCACAGAAGCACTGTTCCTATTAGCCCCAAATGGGAAACAACTCAAACTCACAACACAAGCAGAATGGGTCAATATATTGGAGGACAGTCATAAAATGAAATACCTCGCAGCAATGAAAAACACTGCTACATGAAGAAATATGGGTGAATAGTTCAAATATAAAGTTAGACAAAAGAAGTTAAACATTAGAGAGTGCATATCGTATGATTCCATGTATATAAATTTCAAAAAGGGGCCAGACTAATTATTGTGACAGAAGTCAGGAGAGTGCTGCCCTGGATGGGGGTGGTGACTGGGAGAGGCCACGGGAGGGCGTGTAGGGCTCCAGTAGTGTCCTTTCCTGACCAAATGCTACTTACATGGATATGTTGATGAACTTGGTGGAAGTTCATCAAGTTTCATACTTTTGATTTATTTTTCTCTATGTATGGCGTGTATCCAAAAAAGCTTACTCTAAAAAATAAGTAAACTAAAGCTGATACAATTCTTCACAGAAACCACCCAGAAGGAAAGAAAGCAAGGAAGCCTATGACAGGTGATCCCTCTTCTCATTCCATCCAGGATTTTCTACATTGTATTTCCTTTCAAATTCAAGATGGGCAGAGTGAGCATCCTGTATGCATTTCACGTTCAGGTCTCTTTGACCTGGGGTGCAGCTTCCTGGCAGGGATTGTTTTTCAGTTATGTTCCATTACAACCAACTCTTCTGAATGGTCCTTGTGGTTTTCTGGAGCTAGAAGGATCTCTGCCATCTAAATTTTGCTTGACACTTATTATACTTCTCATAAGAGACTGTGGAGAAGGAGACTGTTAGCCAAAATGAGGTTTGCACATTATCTACGGATTCCCTTTCCCACCTCCAAACCGGCATAACTGAATGGTGAGAATGTGCTTTCTGCCAATGTGAATGGGTCAGAGTCCAGCCTTGGTAAGAAGGGAACCTCCAAACAAGAATAACTCCCACAGCTGTTCCTCTTTACTAATATTCTAAGAAGTAGAGCTCTGAACCCACAAAATTACAAAGCTAAAAACTGATGGTGATAAATGAAGGCATAGGATTCATGTGGAAATCGATGAAACAGAGAACAGAATCGCAATAGAAAAAAGTCAAAACCCAAAGTTGGTTCCTCAAAAAGATCAACAAAATTGACAAAACTTTTAGTTAGACTGACTCTAAAAAAGAGAAAAATGACTTAAATTACTAAAATGAGAAATGAGAGAACATGACAACCAACCCTGTAGAAATACAAAAAAATTATAAAGGAATGCTATGAACAACTGTACGGAAGCAACTTAGGTAATTTACATGAAGCAGACACATTTCTAGAAAGATGCAAACTATTCAAACTGATTCAAGAAGAAATAGAAAATACAAATAGACCTAAAATAAGTAAAGAGATTGAATTAGTATTTTTAAAAAAACAAAAAAAACTTCCTACAAAGAAAGCCTAGGTCCAGGTGGCTTCACTGGTGAAGTCTACCAAACATTTAAAGGATTAATACCAATTCTCCACAAACTCTTTCAGAAAGAAGAGGAGGGAATAGTCTCCAACTCATTTTATGAGGCCAATATTACTCTAATACCAAAACCAGACAAAGACATCATAAGAAAACTGCAGAATAGTATCTTTTATAAATATAGATGTAAAAATCTTTAACAAAATATCAGCAAATAGAACCCAGCAATAATAAAAAGGAGTATATACCATGACTTGGACAGGGATGCAGGTTGGCTTAATGTGTGAAAATCAATTAATGTGATACACCACAGCATTAGAATAAAGGACAAAACCCACATTATCATTTCAATTGATGCAGAAAAAGCAGTTGACAAAATTCAACACCCATTAATAATAAAAATAACAAACTAGAAATAGGAAGCCCTTTACTTAACCTGATGAAGGGCATCTATAAAAGCCCACAGCGAACACCATACTCTGTGAAAGACTAGATAATTTCCCCCGCCTGAGATCAGGAATGAGACAAGGATGTCCATGCTTGCCACTTCTATTTAACATTGTACTGGAAGTTCTAGCCAGGACAATTAAGGAAGAAAATAAAATAAAATGCATCTAGGTTAGAAAGGAAAAAGTAAAACCATCTATATTAGTATTAATAGATGACACAATCTTGATATAGAAAATCCTAAGGAATCCAAAAAAACTATTGGGACCAATAAACAAATTCAGCAAGGTTACAGTACACAAGATCAATTTACAAAATCTGTTGTATTTCCATATACTTGCAGTGAGCAATCCAAAAATGAAATTAAGAAAACAACTCTATAATAGCATCAAAAAGAATAATGCACATTTGCGTGCGCACACACATTTAGGAATAAGCGTAACAAAAGAAATACAAGCTTTATATCCTGAAAAATACAAATCATTGTTGAAAGAAATTAAAGACAACCTAAATAGATGGAAAGATATCTCATGTTCATGGATCAGAAGACTTAATATTTTTAATATGGAACTATTCCTCAAATTGATCTACAAATTCAATGCAATTCCTATTAAAATCCCAGCTGCCTGTTTTTTTTTTTTTTTTTCAAAAATGGACAAGCTAAAATTCATATGGAAATGCAAGGGCTTGGGAGACAGGAAGGTGACAGCTAAGAGGTGCTGGGTTCATTTTGGGGGTAATAAAAATGTTCCAATCATGGCGATGGATGCACAACTAGGCAAGTATATTAAAAGCCACTGAATTGCACACCTTCAATGGATGAATTGTATAATATGTGAATTATGTTTCAATAAAACAGTTTTTTTAAAAGCTGATCACGTGTATCCATGTGAACTGAAACTTGTGACTCAGTAGCCAGTGCTACTACGGGAATGCTCCCTTTAATGACTGCATTTTCTGGAGCTGTATTTTGCTTCTGTAATTCTCCTTGTACACATGGGAAAACTGACATTAGAAAAGTGACAAAATCTGAGTGGTTCAGGAAATGGAGAAATGGCCAGCACTGTGAGCTTCTCTGCCTTCAAGGGGTGAGGCCGTACTGGATGGCACCCAAAGAGACACAGAGCTCTGGCCATGTGTCAAAGCGGACTGGGGGAAGAGGGTGAGAATGGAGGTCCTTAATGCACCTGGCACCTTGGTTACTAAGAAGCATTTAAAGCAGGGGAAAACTTTAGAGTCTATTTTTATGATATAAATATCACTTAAAAATGAACCCCAAACCTGCTTCACAATGAGGGGTCAGCATTTTAAAAATAAGAGCATTGAAAATTGCTAGAACAGATGTTCTATGAATCCAGATAAGGACTAAAGAGTAAACACATATTGTGAATTAAGCAAACTCATGGTTCAACAAGGCTGTAGAAAAGGGGGATGAAAACTAAATTAAGATAAGCCGAGGGAAAAACCTAAGAATATGCTAACTCATCTGAATCCATGTAAGAAACACAAACTTGAACAAGAAGGTGACAAGAGAGAGAAATGCAAGCGTCAACTTAAGAGGATTATTAAGAGGTGGCAACCTTGAAGAAATGCCGACTCCTCTGAAAGTACAACAATCATTTTCAGATGTTTGAAATCTTGATCTTCAGATGGAGAAAGCGTGTAGTCACGCCATCTCTATTAGTGCTTTCTCTGGGACTTCAGAAGCAGCCACCTCATCCTCTCAGCTGTTTTTCTAATTTGAAAACATGGAAAAGGTCTTCAATATTTATTCATGTGTGTTCCCCTTTCCTTCACACAGAGATTCTGAAAAGCCATCATGTCTTGTCCTTACAAGAACAGGCAAAGGCCAGAGTGGTGGCTCATGCCTGTAATGCCAACACTTTGGGAGGCCAAAGTGGGCAGATCACCTGAGGTCAGGAATTCAAGACCAGCCTGGCCAACATAGTGAAACCCTGTCTCTACTAAAAATACAAAAATTGTCCCAGCGTGGTGGCTCACACCTGTAATCCCAGCACTTTGGGAGGACAAGGCAGGTGGATCACGAGGTCAGGAGATCGAGACCATACTGGCCAACATGGTAAAACCCCGTCTCTACTAAAATACAAAAAATTAGCCAGGCATGGTGGCACGCACCTGTAGTCCCAGCTACTTGGGAGGCTGAGGCAGGGGAATCACTTGAACCCAGGAGGTGGAGGTTGCAGTGAGCCGAGATCACGCCATTGCACTCCAGCCTGGTGACAGAGAGAGGCTCTGTCTCAAAAAAAAAAAAAAAAAAAAAAAAAAAAAAATTAGCTAGGTGTGGTGGTATGTGCCTGTAATCTCAGCTACTTGGGAGGCTGAGGCAGGAGAATCGCTTGAACCTGGAAGGCAGAGGTTGCAGATTGCGCCACTGCACTCCAGCATGGACAAAAGAGCCTGACTCCATCTCAAAAAAATAAAAAATAAAAAAAATTTAAAAGAGCAGGCAAATATGGGAATTCAAGACTTGAATGGGAGGCATTGAGAATGAGTCAACAACCATTCCAGCCTCCCAGCCCTTCTCCTTGTCTCTCCCTCCTCTGTCTGGCTTCCCCTGGCCTGGGGAAGGCTCATGCTAAGACTATAGTGATTCTCTGGCCCATTATCCTCCAAGGTGATCAAGTCTCAAATTTAAAACTTAAAAAAGATAAAGAAGTTCTAAAGACACATCACCTTCCAATCACTTGCAAATATTAGATTCTCCTTCTTATATCTAGTTCCATTTAGAACAAGATTTTAAACAAAAGGATCAAGGAATTGCTGAAGAAAAGAAATGTTAGATGGGTGAGATCGATGTTAGATGTTAGATGGCTTACAGATAGCTTTATTTCTGATTGCTGTCTGATGCTGAGGTCTTATAATAAATGGAAAGAAAATTCCAAAAACCAATAGTGATGGCTGCAAATGGCACCAAGCACTGAGATGAGAGCATTCTCCTACTTAAAATGTCCCTGCTAGTGCACAGATATTTGCTGAAGTTACGAAAAGTAATGAGGAATCTCTACTAAACTGGAAAATGACACTTGTTCATTTGATTTTCTTTTAAGGAAAAAATCTACTCTTGTACTTCTCATCATCCTTGAATTTTCCCAAGTTTCCCTCCCAACCCATAACCTACAAGTGAGGACATCAACTTTCATACTTCTCTCCTGAGTAGACACGGGCTCTCCGAGTGAGAGTGTAGGTTTTTGTGTTTGCTCCTTTGCGGAGAGGATCGTCCAGAGGTGACTGGCACGGTGGATCCTCCAGAGGGTTCCAGTAGCTCTGCTCACACATACCCCGCAACAAGATCTCTGCCAGCTGCCTGGCTATTGTCTGGGAACATAAACGAGGAAAAGCATAGCCATGAATCTATTTTGTATTAGTCATTCATTCAGTCAGTCAATAAATATTTATATCATCACATTGTGCTAAGCACTACTGCAAGGCTCATAATTAAAAATTTTTCTTTTACGATGGTAATCATACCAGTTTATGACAAGAAAAGAAAATAAGATTCACTAAGATGTTTGAACACTTAAAAGGTTCATGTACTTCAAATGCCACCCCACCTGTCACACTCTGGAATACTAAACATGTTTTATACCTGAAACAACTGAAACTTTTGGCTAAGCCCTTTCCCAAGAGCTCTTATAAATAACAGGTGAGCTGCAGATATTAGCATCACTAATGATGTGTGCTTAACCTCAAGCCTGGCAAAATGCTTGTACTCAGCCTAGATAATGCTATCCCTGAAAAAATTATCCTCACTGACAATCCGATGTCCACTGTAGACGTCTTCTTTCTTAAATGTACCAATGGCAGGGCCTATACATCCCACCCCCGAGGACTCAGCACCTGAGTGTCTATTCTCAGTGCATCCTGGGCTCCTGGCCCAGAGGTTCTCACTGGCCTTGTGCAATAGGGAAGGCAAAGTGGGAAATGGTTCCCGATCAAGAAAGAACTTTCTTCAAAGCTGGATGGGTATCCCCTTCTTCACAGTGAAAACCCAGAAACATCTGGATCCTGTCCTCCAAGTTAGATGCAGATTAATATGCTTCCCAAACTTCTGTAATTCCACTGCCTAAAACAGTACGATGTATAATATAATGTATGGGGGAAAAGAATGTGTGGTATGTACTAAGAAGTGTTTTGTTGACTGATGCATGTCAGTTCACTTAGCTTGTAATCTTCCAGTAACGAAGAAGAGGATAAGTAATTTAAAAAAAAATCCCTCTGAAAAGAGAAGCACTGCATCCCAGGGTAGTTCACTCTACCCATGATCAGCCAGAGGTGGCATCATAAACCAGCATGGTTTTCTACCAGGTTTTAGCATTCTTTGAAGATGCAGACAAAGACTGCTGATCTTCTGAGAAGGAGACTTTTTAAAAAAAATAAGTAAATGTTTCAGAAGAGGGCTTTGCTAAGCTTTCATCCATATGAAATCTCTTAAAACACCACAAGGAAAGTTAAATTCAACCAAATCACTAACAGAGTGCTTTCTGATAACCACTGGGTAAAGGCAAATTTTCTTGATTATTCCCAAGTAAGACCCATTGGCATTAAATGTCTATAAAAATGTGAAATTAAATGCACTCTGATCATCCCCAACTGAGCAATCTGTAAAGATCTCATAAGAACACAATTTTCAGGACCTAAACAGCTCCTGAACTGTTTTCTTAAACCTTCCATTATAGTTTCATTTTGATCTCATTGCAGTCATATAAGCTAATGACTTTTGCTGGAAACTTCAACTGGCAAAAATAACTTCCAATCACTATAGCTGAGAAATAAGTGTTAAAAGGAAAAAAAATGAACGAGGAATTTCATTTTCTGAATACATTTGCCATGGAGGGATTTTAAAGTTGTAAAAATTTCTGCCCTAAACAGTTTGCTTGTTCACTACTAGATAGCTCATGCTAGGTCTCATTTTCCCTCAGGGTATTAACCTTCCCGAGAGATTTTTTAAACATGGGGTTTTGATGTGATTGCATATTTTGAAGACATCACTTCACCAGTTCTCTACCTATTAAGAAGGCCATTTGGTTATGTCCACTGAAAGCTCAAATGAAGTTCAGAAAAAAACAATAAATATGAAATTACCAGCAAGATCACCAATATCTAGCATACTTTTTACTTTTTAAACTCAACATACATTTAGCCTGTAGTTTAAATGCATCCAATTGTTGGTAACTATAAAATAAATTCAGGATCAAAGGAGAGAAAGGTGGGAAGTGGGCCTGAAATAAGACCTGGATGTTTATGTACAAATTTGGTCATTAAATGCCCTTTTTGTGTGTGTATGTGTTTTAAAACTTGTGATGAAATTCACATAACATAAAAGCCACCACTTTAATTATTTAAAGTGTACAATCCAACAGCATTCAGGACACTCACAATGTTGTGCAACCATTAGCACTATCTAGTTCCAGAACATTTTCATCACCCCAGAAGGAAACTCTATATCCTTTAGGCAATCACTCCCCACTTCCCCTCCCTCTCAGACTCTGGGAACAACCAACATGCTTTCTGGCTCCATGGATTTGCCTATTTTGGACATTTTATATAAATTAAAGTATGCGATATGGGTCTTTTTGTGACCAGCTTCCGTTACTTAGCATAAAGTTTTCAAGGTTCATCAGTATCATTGTGTATGTATCAGTACTTCATTCTTCTTTATGGCTGAATGATATTCCATTGCATGGATAAACCACATGCTGCTTATCCATTCTTCAGTTCTAGACATGTGTATTGCTTCCAACTTTTGGCTATCATAAATAGTGCTGCTACAAACATCCATGTACAAGTTTTTGTTTGAACATCTGTGGTTTTTTTTGTTTGTTTTGAAACAGGGTCTCACTCTGTCACCCAGGCTGGAGTGCAGTGGTGCAATCACACATAGCTCACTGCAGAACACCTGTTTTTAATTATTTGGAGTATATACCTAAGAGTGGAACTGTTGAAAATATACTTTCAAATCCTTCTCTGCTATGATCTCACACCAGATAGAGTTTACAAAGCAACTTTTCCATCTCATAAGAATATTATAAATTTGCAATTATCAGCTAATCTTAAAAAATCATAGTTTTTAAGGCTGATGGAAACACTGCTTATGAATGTCATTAGATGGAGAAACTTTCTAACGTCCAATGTAAATCAAGATACCAGTGAGAGTCAATAATATGAACAAATGCTCCATACTTAAGCAATTTTGAAAAACTGACTTTTTAAATGCGCTTTTAAAACAATTACGAAAACACTTGCCAATTCAGTCAGTTACTTTCATTGTGCTTCCAAATCTTGGGAGAAGCTGTTCATATTGACCAGTTGGGAAGTTTTATGAATACTGAGAAGAGGTAAATTTGAGAGAAAAGACAGCTGGCAACAACTTTTATCCATATTCTTGTAGGTTCTTTTGCCTTGAAGAATCCTAAAAATGGAAATATTTTGTTTGAACTTCTTAAGGCACCTATAAATCATATTGATATTTAAGTAAATTTTGAAGGCCAACTGAGCTCTTGGTGGTGGTGATGGCAGGGTGTGTGTGTGTGTGTGAAGTTGTCCATCCTGTCTCACCCCCATAATTCTAGGAAAGCCCAGCTTGGCCATCTGGCCCCATGAGTTGTACGTCCACCTCTTAAAACTCTGGAGACACCACAATGAAGTCATTTCCTATGACATGAATCTCTTAGCCATGCCCAACTGAATAATCTCCTACAGCATTTAAAGGATTCATGATAAAGAAAGGACAAAAGTATGGGCAATAAAAGATAAATTGCAATCTTACATGAGGTTGTTACATCAACTGTGACATGTGGCATTTGCTTAGTTTTAATAAGCACCAGTCCTCCACTCAAGCACCCACTGGCTATGGCTGTGTAGGGCAAGTTATAGAGGTCTACCTAATGAACGTCCCTAGACAGGAAAGTGAAAGGATTAAAAAAAGAAAAGAAAGAATTCAAGTCAACAGGAGAGCCAAATTGCTAACCAACCAGTTAATTTAACAATGTTGTATATTTCTCTTCCAAGTTTTATAGTCAATATAATTAGCCAAACAACTAGCAGCCCTCGGGATCCAATCTGCCTTATTCTGTCTGGGTTTGGTATGAATCATAAGCATACACCAACCCCTCAACACCCTGGCAGCCATGAGGGCCTACATTCTACCTGCCTTAACAGGTGCAATTCTCAGGTTTCAGCAGAGAACGCTGCCAACAACACAGGAAAGGATGCTCAAAATCATTAGCCATCAAGGAAGTGCCAATCAAACCACAATGGAATATCACCACACTCCCACCAGGATGGTTACACCTAAAAAGATAATAACAACTGTTGTTGAGGGTGTGGAGAAATTGGAACCCTCATAACTGCTGGTGGGAATGTAATATGGTACAGCTGCTTTGGAAAACAGTCTGGCAGCACCTCAAATTGTTAAACACAGTTACCATATGACCCAGCAATTCCACTTCTAAGTATACAGCCAAGAGAAAGAACACATAAGTCCACACAAAAACTTGTACATGAATGTTCGTAGCAGCATTACTTGTACTTGCCCAAAAGTAGAAACAACCCAATGTCCATCAGCTGATGAATGGACAAATAAAATGTGATATATCCACACAATGGAATATTATTTGGCAATAAAAAGGAAAGAAATACTGATCATGCTGTGACCCAGAGGAAGCTTGAAAGCATTATGCTAAGTGAAGAAAGCCAATCACAAAAAGACTACAAATTAGTCAGGTGTGGTGATGCGCGCCTGTAGTCCCAGCTACTCGAAGGCTGGGGCAGGATGCAATGAGCCAAGATTGTGCAATTGCACTCCAACCTGGGCAACAGAGCGAGACTCTATCTCAAAACAAAAAAACAAAACCACAAATTGTATCATTCCAGTTATAGCAAATGCCCCAAATAGGCAAATCCATAGAAACAGAAAGTAAATTAGTGGTTGCCAGGGACTAGGGGGAGGGGAAAATGGGGATTGACTACTAACGAGTATAGAGTCTCTTTTGGGGGTGATTAAGATGTCCTGAAATTAAATATTAGTGATAGCTGGACAATTCTGTGAATATGCTAAAAACTTTAAATGAGTAAACTGCTATTTATGTATTATAAATATATGTCACATAAATATCCATTATGACACAGAAGTGAAAGGGCTTGCGCAAGTTCACAAGCCCAGTGACATATATGTATAATACATATATGTCACATATATTTATTATAAATATATGTATAATATATGTCACATATATTTATAACACATATATGTCCCATATTTATTATAAATATATGTATATTTTTTATTTTATTATAAAATATATATATTATTTTATTATAAAATAGGTATATTTTATATACATTTTATTTTATATAAAATAAATAAATATACATATAAAATATGTATATTTTATATACAGTTTATTATAAAACATGTATATTTTATATACATATATATGTCACACATACAATATATGTGACATATATGTATATAAATATGTCACATATATTTATAACACATATATGTCACATATATTTATTATAAATATATGTATAATGCATATATGTCACATATATTTATAACACATATATGTCACATATATTTATAATACATAAATGTAAAAAAATATGAATGTAAATACCTATGAGACAAGTGCCCTGCTGGCCTCAATCAAGTCACTGTTCACACTTACCATTCGCAGGTTTTGAGTCGTTCTTGTTTCAACTGCTCTGAGAAGCTCTCTAAATCTTCCGACTCCTCTTGTCAAGTTCCTGTGTGGACACAGAATTTGACGGTTTTCATCTGGCATGTATTAATATTAAATATTTTATATGCACGTTTCAATGCATTTTGTCTGCATAAAAGCTGTTGGCTAGATTTTAAGCAAACGATTACTCTGCACATGCCTAGCCATCTTTGGTTAAATGAAACATTTGACCTAAGATTGATGGCCTTTTGTGTTTTCTAACCCCTAGCACATTTTCTCTAAAAAATAAAAATTTGAAAATCAGTTGAAGCCAACAAATTAAAAAGCAAGATACCTTAGAAGAGTCTGTGTTCAAACTCTCAATGGCTCTATAGAGTGGGACTGAAATCTATATTTTCATTTAAAAGGTGGGAGACAACACTGGGCAACAGGGCACAGGAATATGAGCAAGCACCGTGTGCAACATGGGTAAGGATAAAATATGAAGATGGAAGGCACAAAAAAACAGGAACTCCACCAAGCAACCACTCTGCATCTTTGAGAACATAAACTTATCAAACCCAGTAAATTCATCAAACCAACCCTCCTCCAAACCCCACACTGACGAAAAAGAAGCAAAGGGTCAGAGGCCCCTTCTGAGAGCGAGCATGTGACAACTGGAACCCGAGCTCCCTGAGTGTGAGCAGAGCACACCTCATCTCGCTGCCACTCACACCCCACAGGGACACATTTGGTGACATGTTTCATTAAGAGACAAATAATTATTTTGTAACATCCTGGTCAATATTTTCAAGCCCCACTTGTCCTCTCTGAAAGCTGCATCCAGCCTGCTGAGCTGGGAACGCTCCCCAGCCGGTCCCTTTACATTAAGCACCGCCACCACCTATGACATAACTCGGCGATATTTATAACCTGCTCATTAGAACATATCTCATCTTTCCAAAGAGCCACAGTGTGGGTCAGCCAGTGCAAACGTGTCAGCCAGCCTCTGCAGGCCGTGGCAGATGCTCTAGGTATTTGGCTCTCTTCTTGGATGACATTTTGAATCATGCAAAGATATTAAATCAAACTGAATGTGGGTTCTGTAAGTTACAAGCACTCATGAGGGCTATTAATTCGCATCTTATACCTACATGACATCCCAGGGCTCTCATGCACAAGAATGGCCCCAGAACTTTAAGATAATGATTTATTGGCATAGGTACATAAATACTCCCATAGTCCTCTCACCCACACATATCAGATGATATCAGATCAGAAGCTTGATGGTGGCATAAAAAGAGAAGCTGTGCTCAGGATGCCAAGCAGCACTAAAGGAAACCTAACAGAGACATGAATAAAGATTAGGTAACAGGCCCTGGGACATGCAATCTACTCTGCTTTCTCCTTCATTTGTTTTTATGGGATCCATGTTCACAGGCAACAAAGTACATTTGCTTTGGACTGAAGCTCAGTTCTCTTAAGTAACACGGCGGGAAGGAAATAGCTACAGCTAAACAAAGGATGGGAATGGATATGGTAGTCTAACTTTGTTCCAGAATCACGGATTAAACTCCTACTGGGTAGAGAAGGGATGGTACTTTGAATTGTATGAAATAAGCTGTGACTGAGGCAACATAAGTGGAGACCCTGGTTGAAGGGGCTGATTTACCAGGTAGAAATCAGGCCTGGAATAAGCAGTATCAAACCTAAATATTGTAACCCAGGGAAGCCTACAAATAGGAACTGGTCATTCAGAATGTTTCCAGTGTCCTAGGAAACAGAGTAAGCTACTTAGACAGTTACAGAAGCACAGAATTTTCCAGCTATAAATGATCCAACAGAATCTGGTCCATTATGACACAGAAGTGAAGGGCTTGCTCAAGCTCACAGGCCCAGTGAGAGAGTGAGCTGGGAGCTTTCTACCATACTCTGTTACCTTCCTGGGTACACATAAGCTCTAAAACAGAAGTGTAACTCTAGAGGAAGGAACAAAATATGAATCCAAGAGTTCAGGTCTATGTTTTGCATCATTAATATGCAAATTACTTCATATATTTATAACATAAATTCTGTGTGTCCCAGTGATGACAGCTAATAAGATACTCATTACTGGTCCAAAACTGGAAAGAATATCCGTTGGCCCAGGTGAAGAAGTCCAGTGAATGCGGGTAATGCCCTGGGCTGCCGAAAGAGATCAATGACGGGTAGAGAAATTCAATTCCCCCGTTAAGGTGCAAGACGGTTTCTCCCGTGCAGGACCGAGGCCCTCTGGTGGAGGAACGGAGGAAGTCTCCGCCCCGAAGGAGGCCAGGCAGGATGAGGCAACACCAGCCACTGGGTGCGTATTCCCAATTAAGCCTTTGAAGCAAATACAAGTTTTTCTCAAACTGTTTCCAGTTTATTCCTGGAGAGAGTTTAAGATTCAGAAGCAAATTCTTCCTCAATCTGGGAAGCATCTGCTTGTAAACAAAGAAGCCACAGTAACCACAGAGCTGAGAAGGCCTGAAGCTACAACCCATTGCAATGAATACGGCACCCAGAAGGGTGCCCGCCCCACCACAGATCAATCGGACAGCAAGAAGAGGTGAAACAGGCATATCTTAAGGTGCCCAAATGTAAAAGCATGATTCCCAGGAAATCCTGTCTTCCAAACATGTTTAAATCACATAATTTTATTCAACTAATCGCTTCCACTGTTGCCATGAGAGCAGAAAAGGAAAAATGTTCAAGTACACGGATAATCAGAACAAAAAAAAGAGGAAGTTAACTTGCAAGAATTCTATTCCAAATGCTATGAGATAACCCAATTTGAGAGAGGCAAACAAAACCCACACGATTGCTCTCATATCTTCAAACTGTTAGTTAATTCTTAAAATGTTGAGATCAATTAAGTATCTAAGAAGGAACTGTTGCTTAAAACTCCACTCAAAATGAAGATAAGAGAGCCAAGGAATCTCCCAATCTCCCTGTTTTGAGGGTTTCCACAAATCCCTGACATTAGGTCATTTATTCCATTTCAACACCCTTGCCTGAGAGAGTGCAATGATGTCAGAATTCATTATGGTAAACTATTCTCAAAACAAATGTTCCTGCCAGCATTCGCGCAGCGGGCACTCTGGCAAGCTGTCAGAACTTGGGGTTCATCTCCTGCACTTTACTTCACAAGCTTCCTGAGCTGGGTGCATTTCCTTCCACTTGGAATGGTTCCCAACAGCTCGGCTGGGACCAAGGAGGAAAGGGCCTGCAGGTCCCCGGAGCACCAGCTGCTCATTCCGCCTGACAGGCAAAGCTCTGCTTCGGCTCACCAACATCACTGTCCTCAGCCCATTATGGAGAGCTCAGGCCAGAGTCCCACAGCCTTGCTCTCATTCAAATCCTTGTTTTTCCACTGGCAGGAAAGCCTACCACTTTTCATGGGGACATAGTCTACTCTTCCCTTGACCTACTTCCATCTTTTCTTCTCTCCTATCTTTTCTATCTGGTTTTATCCTCCTCCTGCTGAGCCTCCTTCCAGGGCTTGTCTGCTGATTCGCCAGCATTCAACCCTCCCTCTCGACCCTCTGTCCTGGCGATAGGTTCCAGTTCCCCCTTGGGCCCCATGGCAGCACCTTTCCAGGCTCTGAAATGTACATTCTAACGTACAAGCTTACCGCACCTGGTTTCGTCCTGTTCTATGACTCTGAACCACATTCTCGGCTCTTTAATATTGCCATCTGTCCCTCTGTAATCAAACCAAGGAGGAAATGTAAATGGGAAGAAAGCCAGAGCTCCAAAATCAAAATGGAAAACCAAGGCTAGAGAAATTTGGGGACATGAGAATCATTTCAGCTTGTAATGAGTGGCTACTTCAATAATAAGCTCAATACATTTTTGTTGTGTTGTTATTTCTCCTTTTATTTCTTGGGAGTAGGGTGGGAAAAGACAATTCTTCCCTTTAACTTGTCCTTCCAAATTATCTTCAGACCTCAAAATCTGACCCAGGCACCAATACACTTAAATTCAATATCACCTGTCATTGTCGTGGAAACTCAAAGTAGTAGTGTGAATAAAAGACTGGGTCAATTTCCTGGGTAATGAGGAAAAGGAGGCCTGCTAGAGTCTATTCAATATTTTTTTCTCTTATGTGGCTGAGAATCTTATAACTAAAGATCAAACACAATAAGTCAACCCAGTAGATCTCAAAGAGCAAAGAAACCATCTGCCTTTCTCCATGTTTTCTTCTCACCAACCAGCACTCCTGAAATGCTGAAGCACTAGGTTACTTCCACAATGACTGAGCAATGTTTCTCAGCCGAGGCTAGGGTGGTCCCTGAGGACACACTGTTGAGCAGGGGACACCGTCCCTGCCTCAGGGAGCTTAGATGGCTTCACATCCCCACAAAAATGTAAGTGCCTCCAAGACAGAGGCCTTGGCTTTATTTACTGACATAACCCAAGCCTCTGAAACAGAGCCTGGCATACAGGAAGCACCCAATTAATATTTGTTGAATGAAAAAGAACCATCATGAGCCGAATGAACCAAGACAATGAGGGGATACATTTCCTACCCGTTTCTTGTCTCCTTCTTTCTCACTGAACACAGTTCAGCAGGCAGCAAAGCACTGCACTCTCTTAACTAGAATAGCCTAGTATGCCCTCGGGGGCTTTGCTTGTAGCGTGGAGACCTGGGGGAGCAGTACTCCGACACCAGTGGCATGCCCAGCCTAGCAGTTTCTAGAGAGCTACGTGGATAATGGAGATTTTGAGGTTTTTTAAAGAAAAGTTCCAGGCATTTCAGGGAAACTTTCCTGCCCTTGTGCCTTCACACTTGCTCCTCTGTCTGCAGGGTCAAGACCCAGGGCTGAGGCCAGCCTAGATAGCACTTTATACCTTTCCATACTGATTTTCATTTGAGTTTATATCTGTTCACCAACCAAACTGCAATCATTGTGAAGGCAAAGGCCCCCTATGTACCCACCACTCCTTGTCTCAACTGCCTTACAGGGCCAGCCAGTACCAGTGACGTTTAACAAGCTGGGCACCCCCAAAAGAAAGAAAAGAGTGAGCACCATCTTATATTCCCAGACTCCTTTCCCCATCTCCTTGCTGAAAAGAGTTATCTCAGTTACAAAGGGAACAACTAAAGCAGGTACTTGGTATGCCATGAGATACATCCCATCATCATATACGTATACCCTTATGGTATGTATCTGCTTTTCCAGAGTTGTAAGTGTTGACAAAGACAATGTCATTCTGGATATTGTCAACACTTACAACTCCGGAAAAGCAGATACATACCATGTATCTTCTAGGTCCATCACTTTTAGTTCTCAGGCTTGAGAATTTACGTAACCCTTAGTATCATCTATCTTGAAAAAGGCTGAAATCAAAACCAGATACCCAGATCTGGAAAGTGGGAGAAGAACAGATACCCTTCACAGTCCAAAAGGACACTGTGGCCGGCTGTCAGGGAGCTGTTTTTCCCAGAATGGAGTCCAGCTTCCCCCTCTGTACATACTCTCCTCCTCATATCCAATGACACGCATTTGTGAAGACAGATGGCTTGCTGCAGTCAGGGGCCAGGGATCAAACCCACAACCTTGGCCTCGTTAGCGAAGGGCTCTCTCTTACCCACGGAGCAAGCCAGCTGCAGCCTGGATATAGTGACAGAGGGTGTGACAGCCATCCACGCCGGGATGAGAACAAGCAGGCGAGGCTTCCGGATGTCTCACCTCAAATCTTATGAGAGCTGTACTGGGCTTAACAACATTTTTTGGACTACCTCAGCAATTGAGGCTTCCTCGTGACAAAAGCAGAGTCAATTATACATTTGGTCAGCCAGCCAGGTGGCACACAGTACAGGGAGTAGGGACTATGGCCCAGGCAGTGTAGGTGGCACCAGACACATAAAGTCGAAGAAGTCACAGAGAGTGGCTTCTTGGAGTTCATACTTCATGGGCCAGGACAGGAACACATAAACAAGTCCTTCCAACAGGAGTGCACAAGGCCTGTGAATGAAAGGTGGCCAGACTGCTCTGACAGCCCAGCCAGAAGAGCAACTCGCCTGCCCTTCACCTGTCCCCTCCACTCCCCTAAGCTCCGAGTCTCTGAGAAACAGCAAGTGTAGAAAGCCTTGCCCCATCTCACATCCTTCCTTTCAACCTCTGGGAATGAGTCAAAGAATATCAGTACTCATTCCAAAAGAAACATAAATATATATACACACAAATATATATTTCTCTCTCCATATATATCTGTGTGTGTGTATATATGTGTATATATGTATGTGTGTGTGTGTATATAGGTGTATATATGTATATGTGTGTGTGTGTGTGTGTGTATATATATATATGGAAAGAGAGAGAGAGAACACTCATACCTACTATGCACTAAGAAGTGAGGCACAGTGAACGCAATGGTAAGCCAGTCAGCAGACGTGAGACCTCATGAACTTGTATTTTAATGATGTTCAGTTTAACCCTAATGGTATCCAAACACACTTGGACTCCTCAACCTAACAATACTCAAAACAAACCAATTGGAACTTATCTATCATATAAGGATTGTCCTTCGCCCGGGAATCCATATGCTTATCTATATACCTGAATGTAAAGAGACAAAATAGAGTCATGGTTACAGACCCTGGAGTCAGACAGCATGAGTTCAAGTCCAAGCTTTGCCATTTATTAATTGTTGACCTTGGGCAAGTACCTGTGCCACAGTTTCCTTATAAAATGGAAATAACAACTGTACCCACCTCATTTAACCATACCCACCTCACTGTTGTAAGAATTAAACTAGTCAGTAACAACTGTATCGCCCTCATTGGGTAACTGTACCCACCTCACTGTTGTAAGAATTAAACTAGTCAGTAACAACTGTACCCACCTCACTGAGTAACTGTACCCACCTCACTGTCGTAAGAATTAAACTAGTCAGTAACAACTGTATCCACTTCATTGATTTGTTGTAAGAATTAAACTAGTCAATACATGTAGGAAGTGCTTTTTAAGTATTTGCCATTATTACTTCTGTTAGCCTCAAAACTCTATCATTGTTTAAAAAAAAAAAACTTTTGGAATTCTGGAATCTGTTTTCCAGTCAATTTATAGCATATGAAAATCTGCTTTACTTCTTTAAAGTCATTTAATTTTGAAGGAAAAAAGATATTCCCCAGTTTGATTCATTGATCCTCTTTGCTATTTACTGAAAGTCTACCATGTCCCAGGAACTCCCTATGTAATTCCCAGGTCTGGCTCACAATGACAAAAGACAACCCATGTCAGGTAAGAACAGTAAAAAACTTTCTCTGGGGCCTTGTGGTCACCCTCCTGGGAAATGATGTGACATCTCCTAAGAGTGCTGGTGCCCCTGACGGGGGCAGGGGAACAGTCTCCAGCCACGGCTTTGGGGCGGGGCACGGACAGATGACCGCATGTCTGGCAGGTGTGAATCCTGATTGCTCCATCACACTTAGCACAGTGAGCGTGTGGAGACTGTTCTGAGTTCATCAAGAAGGGCCACATCACACTAAAAAAATGTGAACTCAAAAGTGAACCACCAAAGCTTTATGAGCCCATAACACAAAGCTGGAGAGGAAAGCTCGCCACTTCCACTGGGGAAGTGTCTGCTCCAAACCTGGCTGGAGCTGGAAGGCAAGCATGAGGGCGGGGTCCCCGTCAGCCTGCTTCATCAGACGGGGCTCAATTAGCTGCACAGAACACTGATGGGCACAGGCCAACAATATTCATTTTTAACAGTCCAGAAAAGTGCAGAAAAAAGACAATCTGGAAGGTAAAAATGTCCTGCTAACAAAATGACTTCATTCATCAATTCTGAGTGGCAAAGTCACAGGAAAAGAACTTCTGGCCACCCTGTCCATCCCCTCAACTGGGCTATGGAGAGGAAAAAAAGGCAGAAAGGATGTCAAGGGGAGGAAAGTCCCTCCAAACGCACCACAAGCACTTGAGCTGGAAGTTCGAGTGTGAGGATAAGAGTGCAAAGTTCACTTCCATTCAATTGACAGGAGAACTGCGTTTCCAACACAACTCTGGGGACCACATTTCAAAGCTAGAACAGTGAGAAAAAAATCCAAGAGGATCATTTGAAAGAAAGGGAAAAAAAAAAAAGACCATTACATGTGCAGGGGTCAGCAGTCCAAATGGCTGCAGAAGCCAAGCAGGTAGCAGAGGTGGGTGAAGACAGACTGTGAGACGACAGGCGTCACAAGCCTACAGGCCTCCAATTCAAAACCATAACATAGAAACTCAACAGGGAAGGGAGGCTCTTTGCCATTAAATTGGTAAATAAAAGCCTCTAATATTTTTCTTGGGGAAACAAAGCAGTGCTGCTCAGTTTGAGGCAGCACAGTGCCGATGGGATTGTCACACATTCTCAGGAGTGGGACCAGATAACCCGCTTGGGCCTGGGAAAGGCAAATCTGCTGGGGAGAGAAGACAAAAAGGGCAAAGGTTGAGGAGGCTCATGAGAAGAAGGACCGGAAGTGAGCATGGAATGTGAGCCATCTGGGAACATGGCAAGGGGAACAAGTACCAGATGCCAGGCATGCACTGAGATGGGGAAGGACTGGCCAACGGGCTTCACCTTTTCTCTTCCTCATCTGCAAAATAGGACTAACACCTACTTGCCATACGCAATGAGATGGCACCTGGAAAGCTTCTGACTCCATGCTCAAAAACACGTGAATCCCCCGCCTTTCCCCAACCAGCTGCTACGTCCCACCATCCCGCCCTTCATTCCACATACAAACATTTACTGGCTAAAAGCCAAAAGCAGCCACTGGTGTGATTGTGAACCTTTGGTTTAATAGAAAACAGTGCAGAATCTGAACTGGTTTCTATGATGTACTACACTAAACTCTTCTTCTCAATTGTAGCTTTATACATGAGGAAACACATGCTTAGAAATAACAGGGAACATGCCCATGATCACACAGCCCACAGCAGAAGAGCTGGGATTTGAACTCAGGCCCTATCTGATGCCAGTGCTAAGGAAAGGTGAAGATGATCCCTGTCGTGCAGAAGCCTGCAGTCAAACTGGAAAATGTGACTATCTCCTATGACGCAAAACAAAGGCATCCCAGGGACAGGAGAGCAGCCCAGGAAGGCTCCCAGCGGCACAGGCCAGCTGAAGTCTCTGAACCTAGACACATCTGGCTGCAAAGAACGGGATGGGATCCCACTGGGAGTGGGTGACAAAGGGGTAGCAGAGAATTTATGCTGAGGCGTCTGAGCTTCACAGCAGAAACAGGACTCAGAAGAAAGATGGTGTCGGGGAAAAAGACTAATATTGATAAGATGGCGACAACACAGAAGATGCTCTGACCACAAGTCAACCCTCTGAAGTCAGTTCTTTCATCGCACAGCACCTCATTTATTTGGCTTTCCCAGTCAGAGTTCACACTCACTCCGACGCGAAGCTCAGGTTTACCTTGGCTCTATCTACAGAAAAGAAAAAGCTTTGCTAAGCACATCAGCAGAGCAAACATGATCTGTGAGGAGAATATTTAATTTGCTCAGGGGAATAAGCTATTTCAAGCCCCTCTAAGCCATCCAGAGGAGCTGCCATTTACTAAGAAACCACTGACATGGTAATTAAAATTATTCCACTCTCTCATCAAGAAAGTCCCCACAAGAAACTGGGCTTCTTCAGGACAGAGACTGGGTCCCTCCCACTAGGATGGAGTATGATCCAGCTGCACACCTACTCATGTAGCTGTTGTGAGGATGAAAGGGCACAGTCACTGCCCAGGAAAGGTCAGCCATCATCTTCTTCTGAGATACCACTAACTGGTTCCATGCCATCCCCCAACTCATTATTCCAGATGATCTGCCAGCCAACCTAGTGACACAGGCAGGAATTCGTTACTCGCAACTGATAAGGAGGGAAACTGAGCCCCAGAGAGAGAAGAAGGGAGTCTGGCCCAACAGCTCTAGGAGGGGCTGAGCCAGGACCTGACTCCCGGCCTCTGGGTTCCCAGGGCAGGGATTCCCTCCCCTGCCCTCTGCTGGGTACTGTTCTAGCCCATATTTCATTGACCCCCCTCAATTCTTTCTTAATATTTTATTCGATAAAATATAGATACAGAAAGTCATATAAAACAATTGTATGGCGTAGGGGACTATTAGAAGGCACACACCATGTAACCACCACCAAAAAAAATAAAGACACCGCCATTCACCACATGCCAATGAACAGCCCCCTCCAACTAAAAGTAACAACTACCCTGACTTTTCTGGTTAATTGCTTTGTTACTCAGGTAGGCATCCCTACACTATAGCCTTGTCCACTTCTTTTCACTTGACGATTCTTCAAAATCGCTCTTACTTTACACCTTCCCCCTACCTCTTTTTCTTACAACTTATCTGCTAGAGAAAACCTGAACTGTTCGGCCTATAGAGTTTCCCACTAGCTAGAAAACTGCACATTCATGCTACAGTTCAATACATGCCTCTGTTCTCTGTATTTCCTGCAATTTGGCAGCTAGATCCGCAGGCTTGATCAATTCAGGGTCGATCCCTTTGGCAAGACTTCAGCAGTGTTGTGCTCTTGTTCTGACATTAGCAGCCCTTAGTATTCAACACTTTCGGCATCAATCTCCTGGGAGTTACTAAGTGGTGACATTCTAATTCTCCCACTGCATTTTCATTTATTAGCTGGAACAATTTTTTTTTTTTTTTTGAGATGGAGTCTCGCTCTGTTGCCCAGGCTGGGTGCAGTGGCGCAATCTCGGCTCACTGCAAGCTCCACCTCCCGGGTTCACACCATTCTCCTGCCTCAGCCTCCTGAGTAGCTGGGACTACAGGCACCTGCCACCACACCTGGCTAATTTTTTTGTATTTTTAGTAGAGATGGGGTTTCACTGTGTTAACCAGGATGGTCTCGATCTCCTGACCTCATGATCCACCCGCCTCAGCCTCCCAAAGTGCTGGGATTACAGGGGTGAGCCACCACACCCAGCCCTGGAATAATTTTTATAAGATGTTTCATCTAATATTTGGCTTTCCAGTGGCTTAGTACACATAGTAAAATGTTTTATGTTTTCCATTTATTTGCTTAGTTTTCAAAATACTGAATTAGAACTCATGAACTTAAGCTCATTTGATTAGTCTATTGCGATTTTTACCCTTCTTGAAATTCAAACTATCCTATATTTGACCCGAGTCCTTTTAAAATGACCTAGGAATCTTTGATAGCTTCTTCGCTACACGGATGTAGGTAAAGGTGTTCCAGGCTCATCTTATACATTTCCTGCCCCAGAACTGGCATGAGGTTTCTTTTATTGAAATCTGATACTTCAAGATCAAAATCTAGGAGCTAGGGATGTTCACTGCTAATGGTTCAGTCACCTTAGCGAGAACTCTCTCTCTCACATATAAACACATACACACATACATGTATATATGTGTGTATATGCACATGCATATACATACACACACATACATAGACACAAATACCTCAGATTTCATACTGATATTTCCAATTTGATTATTCAAATTCAGGACTACAGTTTTTCCTAGACTACTTCTATCTTAAATCTGCTTTTTCCTTTCTTCCATAGCAAGAATATTCATTCTCAAGGACACAGGGGATGATGGAATTAGAACATTCCATAACTATTTAGTTGCTTTATTCCGTGTTATATGAGAAGTTTCAGAATAATACTAATAATACCACCATCAATTATTTTCATCATCTGTTATCAGTGATCTTTGATAATACCATAATTGTTTGGGGGTGCCACAAACCATGCCCACCTAAGATGGCAAACTTGATCAATAAATGTCATATATGTGCCCCACTGACCAGCCATTTCCCCATCTCTCTCCCTTTCCTTGGTCTTCCCTATTCCCTGAGACATAATATTGAAATGAGGCCAATTAACAACCCTACAATGGCCTTTAAAGTTCAAGTGAAAGGAAGAATTGCACATCTCTTACTTTAAATCAAAAGCTGGAAATAATTAAGATTAGTGAGGAAGGTCTGCCAAAAGCCAAGATGGGCTGAAAGTGGGGCCTTTTGTACCAAACACTTAGTCAAGTTGAAAATGCAAAGGAAGACTGCTTGAAGAAAATTAAAAGTGCCTACTCCAGTCAACACACAAATGATAAAAATAATTTTTTAAAAAAAGCAAAAGAGCCTTATTGCTGATAGGGAAAAAGTCTGCATGGTCTGGATAGAAGATTAAACCAGCCTCAACATTCCCTTAAACCAAAGCCTAATCTAGAGCAAGGCCCTAATTCTCTTCAATTCTTTGAAGGCTGAGAGAGGTGAAGAAGATGCAGAGGAAAAGTTTGAACCTGGCAGAGGCTGGTTTATGAGGTTGAAGGAAAGAAGCTGTTTCTATGATATAAAAGTGCAAGGTGGAAAGGTGTGGTGGCTCACGCCTGTAATCCCAGCACTTTGGGAGGCCGAGGCGGGCGGATCACGAGGTTAGGAGCTCGAGACCAGCCTGGCCAACATAGTGAAACCCCATATCTACTAAAAATACAAAAAATTAGCCAGGCGTGGTGGTGGGTGCCTGTAATCCCAGCTACTCCAGAGGCTGAGGCAGGAGAACAGCTAGAACCCAGGAGGTGGAGGTTGCAGTGAGCCAAGGTCACACCACTGCACTCCAGCCCAGGCGACAGTGCGAGACTCCGTCTCAAAAAAAAAAAAAAAAAAAAAAAAAGTGCAAGGTGAAGCAGCAAGTGTTGATATAGAAGCTACAGAAAGTTATCCAGAAGTTCTAGCTGAGGTCATTAATGAAGGTGCCTATAGTAAACAACAGATTTTCAATGTAGATGAAACAGCCTTCTATTGGAAGAAAATGTTATCTACGACTTTCGTAGCCACAGAGAAGTCAACGCCTGGCTACAAAGCTTCAAAGGACAGGCTGACTCTCTTGCAGGAGCTAATGCAACTGGTGACTTTGAGTTGAAACCAATGCTCATTTACCATTTTGAAAATCCTAGGGCCCTTAAGAATTATGCTAAATTGACTCTGCCTGTGCTCTGTAAATGGAACAATAAAGCCTGGATGAAAGCACATCTGTTTACAGCATGGTTCACTGAATATTTGAAGCCCACTGTTCAGATGCACTCAGAAGAAAGGATTCCTTTCCAGATATTACTGCTCATTGACAATGTACCTGGTCACCCAAGAGCTCTGATGGAGATGTATAAGGAGATAAAAGTTGTTTTCATGCCTGCTAACACAACATCCATTCTGTAGCCCAAGGGTCAAGGAGTAATTCTGACTTACTGTTTACCATAGATAGTGATTCCTCTGATGGATCTGGGCAAAACAAATTGAAAACCTCTGGAAAGGAATCTACAATGAACTCAAACAAATTTACAAGAAAAAAACAAACAACCCCATCAAAAAGTGGGTGAAGGATATGAACAGACACTTCTCAAAAGAAGACATTTATGCAGCCAAAAAACACATGAAAAAATGCTCATCATCACTGGCCATCAGAGAAATGCAAATCAAAACCACAATGAGATACCATCTCACACCAGTTAGAATGGCGATCATTAAAAGTCAGGAAACAACAGGTGCTGGAGAGGATGTGGAGAAATAGGAACACTTTTACACTGTTGGTGGGACTGTAAACTAGTTCAACCATTGTGGAAGTTGGTGTGGCGATTCCTCAGGGATCTAGAACTAGAAATACCATTTGACCCAGCCATCCCATTACCGGGTATATACCCAAAGGATTATAAATCATGCTGCTATAAAGACACATGCACACGTATGTTTATTGCGGCACTATTCACAATAGCAAAGACTTGGAACCAACCCAAATGTCCAACAATGATAGACTGGATTCAGAAAATGTGGCACATATACATCAGGGAATACTATGCAGCCATAAAAAATGATGAGTTCATGTCCTTTGTAGGGACATGGATGAAGCTGGAAACCATCATTCTCAGCAAACTATCACAAGGACAAAAAACCAAACACCGCACGTTCTCACTCATAGGTGGGAATTGAACAATGAGAACACATGGACACAGGAAGGGGAACATCACACACCGGGGACTGTTGTGGGTTGGGGGGAGGGGGGAGGGATAGCATTAGGAGATATACCTAATGCTAAATGACGAGTTAATGGGTGCAGCACACCAACATGGCACAAGTATACATATGTAACAAACCTGCACGTTGTGCACATGTACCCTAAAACATAAAGTAAAATAATAAAATAATAATAATAATTTCTCAACCTGAAAAAAAAGAATATTTATGAGCAATTACATAATTTGTATCTTAAAGAGTGGTATTATTTTATAATGCTTTTGTCATGGCATAAGTCTAGCATAATATTAATTGACATCAACCTTATTTATATATAATTTATGTTTGAGGGCTCAAATCTAACCAGTGGCAAATCCAAGTTTATGTAAAAATTAAATCTCTTCTAATGAGTGTAATTTCATGTGCATTTTTATAGTTTCTCTTTCGTTAAAAAAAAAAAAAACCTTATGTGCCAGAAAAAAAAAAAAGAAAAGAAATTGTATTTTCAGGCTGCTAACTGTCAATATTTTGGATAAACTTTTCTACTTGAAAAAAAAAAAAAGAAAACCTCTGGAAAGGATTCACCATTCTAGATACCACTAAGAACACCTGTGATTCATGGGAGGACATCCAAATATCAAGAAGAACTGGAGCTTGGAATAAATTGTTTCTAGCTGTCATGAATGACTTTGAGGGGTTCAAATCTTCAGTGGAGGAAGTAACTGCAGGCATGGTGATAATAGCAAGAGAACTAGAATTAGAAGTGGGGCCTGAAGATGTGACTGAACTGTGGCAATCTCATGATGAAACTTGAATGGATGAGGAATTGCTCTTACAGATATACAAAGAAATAAGTTTCCTGAAATGGAATCTACTCGTGGTGAAGATTCTGTGAACACTGTTGAAATAACAACAAAGGATTCAGAATAGTATATCAACTTAGTTGATAAGACAGCAGTAGGGTTTGAGAGGATTGATTCCAATTTTGAAAAAGTTCTACTATGGGTAAAATGCTATGAAACAGCATTGCATGCTACAGAGAAATCTTTTATGAAAGGAAGAGTCCATCAACGTGGTACACTTCATTGTTGTCTTATTTTAAGAAATTGCCACAGCCACCCCAAACTTCAGCAACCACCACTCCATCAGTCAGCAGCTATTAACATCAAAGCAAAACCCTCTACCAGCAAAAAGATATGACTTGCTGAACGCTCAGATGACTGAGCATTTTTTAGCAATAAAGTATTTTTTAACTAAGGTATGTACTCTTTTCTGGACATAATGTTATTGCATACTTAACAGAATACAGTATAGTGTAAATATAACTTTTATATGTGCTGGGAAATCAAAAAATTCATGTCACTTGCTTTATTGACATTATTGTATGGTCTGAAACCAAACCTACAATATCTCTGAGGTATGGCTGTATTCAAACTTCTGAAGAAAAAACAAAAACAACAACATCTTGTCAATCAAGAATTCTCTATCCAGTAAAACTATCCTTCAAAAATGAGGAAAAAATAAAAACATTTCCACCTAAGCAAAAAGTGAGAGAATTCATTGTTAGTAGACCTGCCCAATACAAAATTTTAGGGAAGCCTTCAGATGACAAGCAAATGATACCAGAGGGTCATAGGAATATATAGGAATAAACTAATAAAAGCACCAGAGATGTAAATATGTGGGTAAATATAAAAGACTGTATAAATATTGTTTTATCTTTTCTTTTAATATCTTTAAAAAATAACACTGTGTAAAGGGAAAATTAATATATTACATTGTTTTTATAACACAAAGAAGACGGGGGAAATGAAGCTATATTGGAGCAAAGTTGCTAGTACTGAAATTAAGTCAATACTAACTTGAAGTTGACTGTGATAGTTTAAAGATATATCTTATAATCCATAGAGAAAACAGAATTATTTTTTCTCCCGATGGAGTCTCGCTCTGTTGCCCAGGCTGGAGTGCAGTGGTGCAATATCAGCTCACTGCAACCTCTGCCTCGCTGGTTCAAGCAATTCTCATGCCTCAGCCCCCCAAGTAGCTGGGATTACAGGTGCCCACCACCATGCCCAGATAAATTTTGTATTCTTAGTGAAGCCGGGGTTTTGCCATGTTGGCCAGGCTGGTCTCAAACTTCTGGCCTCAGGTGATCCACCCGCCTTTGCCCCCCAAAGTGCTGGGATTACAGGCGTGAGCCACTGTGCCCAGCTGAAAACAGAAAATTTTTTCCAAAAAAATGCAGTTAAAAATCAACAGAGGAATTTAAATGGTATACTAAAAAACTATTTTTTAACAACCATTAAAAAGGGTAGAAAGGAGGAATGAAGAATCAAAAAAGACAAAAGACATACAGAAACAAAGGGCAAAAACAGTATGTGTAAATCCAATCATATCAATAGTTACATTAAATGTGTATGACTACATTCCATTCAAAAGGCAAAAAGGTTTATACTAGATAAAAAAACCAAGATCCACCCATATGCTATGTATAAGAGATAGAGACACTTTAATTCAAAGACACAAATAGGTTGAAAATAAAAGGACAAAAAAATATATTATGTAAACAGTAACCATAAGAGAAGTAGTGTGGCTATATTAATACCTGGTAAGACAGACTTTAAATCAAAGAATATTACTAGAGACAAGAGGCATCTATCAAAAACCTACAGCTAACATCATACTTAATGGTGAAAGACTGAATGCTTTCTAAGATCAGGAATACAATAAGGATGTCTGCTCTTGCCACTTTTATTCAACATTGTACTGGAGATTCTTGACAGTGCAATAAGGCAATAAATAGAAATAAAAGGGATCGAGATTGAACAGAAAAAAGTAAAATTGTTTATATTCACAGATGACATGATCCTATATGTAAAAATCCTAAGCAATCTATTACAAAATTATAAAAATTAATTCAAGAGATTAGTCAGTTTGCAGGATACAACATCCATATATAAAAATCAAAAGTTTTCAATAACAAAAAATAATTTGAAAATGAAATTAAGAAAGCAATTCACAATCACATGAAGTGAATGAAATACTTAGGAATGAATTTAACAGAAAATACAAAAGCTGAAAACTACAAAACATTTTTGAGAGAAATCAAAGAAGATCTAAATAAATGGGGAGGCGTTGGATTCGAATATTTGCTACTGTGAATCTGGCAATTCTACCCAAATTGATCTAAAGATTCAGTACCACCTTTATCAAAACCCTGGCAGGCTTTTTTTTAAATTTGACAGAAATTGGCAAGCTGATTCTAAATTTTATGGGGGAATGTCAAAGCCTGAAAATAGCCAAAATAATTTTTAAAAAGAACAAAGTTGGAGGACTTATACTACCTAATTTCAAAACTTACTATAAAGCTACTATATTCAAGACAGTGTGGTATTGGCTTAAAGACAGACATACAAATCAATGAAACAAAATAGAGACTCCAGAAACAAACCTTTATGTTTATGTTAAATTATTTTTTTACTAACGTGTCAATGCAATCCAACGTGAAAAGAACAGACTTTTCAACAACTAAATAAGGAGACAACAATCCAATTGAAAACAGGGCAAAAGTTTTGAACAGACATTTCACCACAGAGGAATACTAAGAATACTTTTTTTTGAGACGGAGACTCATTCTGTCACCCGGGCTGGAGTACAGTAGAGCAATCTCGGCTCACTGCATCCTCCACCTCCCAGGTTCAAGCAATTCTTGTGCCTCAGCCTCCCAAGTAGCTGAGACTACAAGTGCACACCACCATGCCCCACTAATTTTTGTATTTTTAGTAGAGACAGGGTTTCACCATTTTGGCCAGGCTGGTCTTAAACTCCTGACCTCAGGTGATCCGCTCACCTCAGCTTCCCAAAGTTCAGGGATTACAGGCATGAGCCACTGCGCCCAGCAAGAATGCTCAGAAGCACATGAAAATTTGCTGAACTTTCTTAATCATTAGAAAAATGTAAATTAATTAAAATCACAATGGGATACTACTGATACTACTACAAACTTACTAGAATGGCTCTAATTCAAAAAACTGACAATGCCAAGAGTTAAAGAGAAAAAAAGCTGGAGCTCTCATATGTTGCTGGCGGGAACATAAAATGGTACCATTGGATGGTTTCCTAAAAAGTGAAACACAAACTTACCATATGACCCATCAATCCCACTCCTATGAATCTACCCAAGGGAAGTGAAAACACATGTTTACAAAAAGATCAGCCCATGAATGTTCACAGCAGCTTCATTCATAATAGTCAAAAAGCAAGAACAATCCAAATGTCCATCGGTTGGTAAATAAATAAACAAAAATGTAGTATATCCATACAATGTAATAATAATGACAGCTCCACAATAAAAAGGAATGACCTGCTGATACATGCTACGATGGGAGTGAACCTCAACAACAGTATGCCAAGTGAAAGAAGTGAGACATAGGCCGAGTGCGGTGGCTCATGCCTGTAATCCCAGCACTTTGGGAGGTGGAGGCAGGCAGATCACCTGAGGTCGGGAGTTCGAGACCAGCCTGACTAACATGGAGAAACTCTGTCTCTACTAAAAACACAAAAAAATTAGCTGAGCGTGGTGGCACATGCCTATAATCCCGGCTACTTGGGAGGCTGAAGCAGGAGAATCACTTGAATCCAGGAGGCGGAGTTTGCAGTGAGCTGAGATCACACCTTCACACTCCAGCCTGGGCAACAAGAGCGAAACTCTGTCTCAAAAAAAAAAAAAAAAAAAAAAGTGAGACACAATCAACTACGTATTCTATGATTACATTTATGCAAAATTTCTAGAAAAGGCGAATCTATAGACACAGAGCCACAGAGCAAATAAGTGGTTGCCTGGGGCAGGGGGTGGTAGAAGGAATTGACGAACAGGCACAAGGAACTTTTCGAGCTAAAGGGAATGTTCTGAAACTGAATTGTGAAGATGATTGCACAGCTGTATAAATTTTTTTTTTTTTTTAGAGACAGTCTCACTCTTGTCGCTCAGGCTGGAGTGCAATGGCGCAATCTTGGCTCACTGCAACCTCTACCTCCCGGGTTCAAGAGATTCTCCTGCCTCAGCCTCTCGAGTACTTGGGATTACAGGCGGCTGTCACCAAGCCTGGCTAATTTTTGTATTTTTAGTAGAGATGGGGTTTCACCATGCTGGCCAGGCTGGTCTTGAACTCCTGACATCAGGTGATCCACCCACCTCGGCCTCCCAAAGTGCTGAGATTATAGGCGTGAGCCACCATGCCCCGCCTGTATACATTTACTAAAAACAACCAAATTGTATAATTATTATAGGGTTTTTAAATATGTAAATTATACACAAAGCTGCTTTTAAAAATATAGCAGCTTCCTCTATGACAATTCCTGGCTATCTCCCCCTCCCCAATTTTCATCTCTATTTTCTCATTCTTTCATCTCTTACATCACTTCTTGATCAATTTTCACTCTGCTCTCAGCAGTTTCTCTTGTAGCAGGGCCCAGTCCCAGAACAGAGCCCTAGTGAGTCAGTTTCAAGTCATCAGAAGGGCCTGACTGCTCTGGCCCCTTAGACCTTGCTGGGCAAAAATCCTCTCATTTTCAGCTGCTTATCTCAAATTGGCCAGACAAGCTTCCCAGTAAATACTAGATGGCTATTTTAGGGTCTCCTGTTCCCAGACCCATCAGATGCCCTGTTGCACACAAATGCAAATAATATGCCAGCTGTGAAGCTGTTGGTAGTGTGTCCCCATCAGCTGGTATGGTGGGGCTCATGAGGATACTCTGCCACCTAGTCTAGCTCTAAATGTTGTTCCTGAGCTTTTGGGTCTGCTCTCCAGTCGCTGTGTCTTTTTTTATGTGGATATAGGAGAAGACCCAGAACTACGCTGCCACTGGTGCTGCCACCTTCCCAGATTTCTTAGCTGCGAATTCTTGCCTTTCCCTCTATGGGAGCTGGAAACCCTCTACTCTGTAGGGTTTGATTTATTTATTTATCAAACCCTTATATAGTACTTGCTATGTGTAAAGATAATGTGTTCAAAGCACATTAAAATTACTCTCTAAATCAGCCTAATAATCCTATGAAGCAGGTCCTATTATTATCCCCAGTTACAGACGAAGAAGCTGAAACAGAGAGAAAGTGAAGGGACTTGCCAAGGTCACACTGCTGGTCAACAGAAGATCAAGCATGTGAACCCAGGAGCAGGATCCAGAGTCAGTGCTGCACAACTCTGCCTCTCACGAGCACGTAAAGTGTATCTGGCCTTGTAGATTGAGCACTCAACCATGACCACCACCCCACCCACTTCTCCCAAGACCCCTGTCAGATGGTATGTTTTATCCCTCCTTCAAAGACCAAGTCCAAATGTTAATTCTTCTAAGAAACCTAATGAATTCACCCAAGTAGTTAACTATAATACTTCCGCCTTCCTCCTCTCCTTTCTCCTTCTCCCCCAGTACAGACCTTCATTATACTGCCTTTCACAGGGTGATATAATTATTTGTTGTGTTAAAGAAAAAATTATTCAATGACACTTGTTAAGGCAGAGTAAGGAGGACTTTGTTCAGGTCCACCACGATAGGCAGAGGGACCACTGCAACTGGGTCTTGCAGTGGGAGGGAAGGAGTGGCTAGACTCCAAGTACAGCCTAAACAGGTGAAGATTTACAGCCAAAAAGGAGGGTGGGGGTCAGTGGGTGGAAAATCACTAAGAGGAAACATGAGGAGTAGGAAAGATTCTGGCTAAACCGATCTAACAGGATTCTTGCTGAAGACGGGCCAGGGTGATCAGATAGCAACTGGGGGATGGTAGTGGCTGAGGAACCCAATCAGACACTGAAGATGATCAGGTATTAGAGAATGGGGGATTCTGGCTAAAATGACTTCACAGGTTCTTTTGCTAAAACTGGATTTTACATGGAAGTGTACAGATGGGCCTAGCCGAAGATTTCGAAGTGTGGCTAAAGTTTGGCCAAGCAAGGAATCTTTGTCCATTGACATCCTTGTCTTTCCCATAGCTCAGAGAATGCTTCTGTTCATCTTATATCCCCAGAGCTTACCCAGCAGGCTCTCAATAAACATTCATGGAATTGAGTAGGCAACAGTTTTTTGTTTGTTTTTTTGTGTGTGTATGTGTGTTTAATTTACTAGCTCAAAATGTACTTGAAAGCAGTATAATTGCATCTTTTAAAAAGATCTGTAATTCAGGTTTTACTAAGCCTGGCTAATGAGTTTTTCTGGGTATTCTTCAGAAAAAATATAGCTTTAGATTCTTCCTGGTATTTTAACTGCTTATTTCCAGGATGCAGGGATCACTGCTTCTGTTGCTAATTTGCCAGGGAGATTCAGAGGAGAACCAGCTACCACAACCATCAGTCAGCCAGAACAGAGAGACAGAAGACGCAAATTATGCCAGGGGGAGGCAGAAGCAGGAAGAGCTAGCAGAAAAAAAGATACAGCGTGTCCACACCAAACCTGGAGAACCATCACCAGAAGGCATTCATAAATAAAAAGTAAAAATTCAAACCCAAAATACAGAGGAAGGTGGAAAAAACAAATGTCAATTAAGAAATAATCCAGCCAGGCGTGGTGACTCACACCTGTAATCCCAGCACTTTGGGAGGCCAAGGCAGGCAGATCACGAGGTCAGGAGATCGAGACCATCCTGGCTAACATGGTGAAACCCTGTCTCTACTAAAAATACAAAAAATTAGCCGGGCGTGGTGGCGGGCGCCTGTAGTTGCAGCTACTCAGGAGGCTGAGGCAGGAGAATGGCGTGAACCCGGGAGGCGGAGCTTGCAGTGAGCTGAGATCGCGCCCCTGCACCCCAGCCTGGGCGACAGAGAGAGACTACATCCAAAAAAAAAAAAAAAAGAAAAGAAATAATCCGTGACTTTTCTAAACCCTGTAATTTAATGCAGGAATTTGCTATGAGAACATACAATCATATTACAGATTTCTTTATTGGTGGGCAGGTCTACGGCAGACATTGCCATACAAATATAAAGGTGGGTACTTGTAGAAAAATTTATATCCCCTCTCATTTTCAATAGAAGGCTCTAGTGTATCCTAAGAAAAGTCATAAATTATCCCAAGATGTCTCAGTCATTTTCTGGGCTTTAGCTCAATCTCTCTGCAATTTTCTCTAACAGTTGACTAAAAATATCACTGCAAAAAAAGAATAGAGAGGAAAAAGGATGATTTTTTAAAAACAGGTAGGAAATATCCCTTGAAAAGAGCTAGGTCCCCACCCCCAGCCCACCTTCGTGTAAAATACTAATGCATTTGACACCTAAACCCGGGAAGGGAAAAGGCAGGTAGGTGATTGAGCTTTTGCTCTGGGCCAGAGCCAGAACAGGCATGCATGCTTCCCCCTCCTCTCCTTCCCATCCACCCTGCTTCCCCAACAGATACATCTGGACCCCCTCTGTGATGCAGACGTCACTAAATTACCAAGACAGCTCCCCACAGTCTGACAGGCTCAGAGAGGGTGAAACTTGGCTTCCTTCTTGACCAGACAGGATATGAATTCCTTCTTCCCCACACTCATGTGTTATTTCAATGGTCTGCCCTTGAGGGGCGGACTGCAGAGGCCACACTTAAACTCTCTTGTGGGCCTCTCTATCCAGCTGCACCCCATGAGGTTTCAACTTGAAGAGCTACATATTTGAAGTCTTAAAAAAGTTCAAGTCTGGGAGGCTGTGGGAGCAAATGTTCTCAACAACTAAACCAGGGAAGATGATAGCTCCCTTTCCTGCTGCGGGAACTCTGGAATCCCATCCAGATGTGTGGGTTAGGCACCCTCCTCGGAAGGAGGCCTACAAGACCAAACTTCCACTGGGCTAGGATCTTCTCAGAAAAGACTCTTTCAGAGCCAGCTTGAGGCACTTAATAAAGCCACCGTTATTGTATTTCCCTCCAACCACAAAGACAGGGTAGAAAGCAGAGGTCTCTATGATCTTTCCAGAAAATGTGTTATTTCTTGCTAAGGTCAAGGAAATTGTTTGATGCCTGGCACTCACCATTCTCCTTTAACAGAATGAGATCCTATCCAGGAAGACCTAGGTGGTCGTAGTGTATCTCCCGCTTTACCACAAAGAAACAAGAATAGGAGCCGTAAGTTCCATGAAGCCGGTCTGGGCTGTCCTATTCAGCCTTAGATCCCCAGCACCTAGCACAACGTGCACAGGTGTTACATCAACTACTTTTACAGACAATATGCAACTCTCAGATAGACATCTATGAGCCACAGCCATCTCAGCTGAAAATGAAAAGTGCATCCATTTATTCATTCATTCTTGGATGCACAACTATACACCAGACACTGGGGCATACAGGTACAGATCTGTTCCCACGCAAAATTGACCAAAATTCCTGCCCAAGTGGAACTTAGGTTCTACTGATGGGAGACAACTGTAAACAAATTAAATAAGACCAAATACAAATGGGGGCAAAGGGTTAAATTCCTTCCCTCTTCTTTTGAGAATTTAACCTCAGGTTGGCCGGGCACAGTGGCTTGCGCCTGTAATCCCAGCACTTTGGGAGGTCCAGGTGGGCAGATCACTTGAGCCCAGGAGTTCGAGACCAGCCTGGGCAACGTGGTGAAACCCTGTCGCTACAAAAAAACAAACAAACAAAAAAACAAAAATTAGCTGGGCCTGGTGGCACGCACCTGTAGTCCCAGCTATTTGAGGTTGACATGGGAGGATTGCTTGGCCCTGGGAGGTCAAGGCTGCAGTGAGCCGTGACTGCACCACTGCACTCCAGCCTGGGTGACAAAGCAAGACCCTGCCTCAAAAAAACAAACAAAAACAACAAAAATAACCTTAGGTTAACTTTCTAGTTTTGTTTCCCTAGAAAGCCTAAAAAGATAAAATGTCAATTATGTTACTAGGCAACACTTCCTATGATAAAAATGGCCCCTGATTGATAACTTGCAGCCAGACTGGGAGGAACTGTAAATACCTGATAGGAACACTGTGTCTTTGGGCTTCCCTGAGTGTGCTGATTCTTACAACTGAGCGTATCCCTTGGAAGACCCTGAAGACGTGGGGCCTGAGATGTTAAGCCAGGGCAGATGGCAAACCTACCCAATGTGAGTCTCATTCCCTAGCACCTGAGCTGTCACTTGAGGTGAAAAGGAACAAACAGAGCAGCTCCTGGGTGGCTGTAGGGACTGCTGGGAGAACTCATGTGGAAAGAAGCCCCTGACCTTTCCCTGCTGGCAATTTTTGGTTCTGTCCTATATCTATCTAAGTAGATGGGTGTCAAGGGCAGCCTATGAAATTCTTGTGAGTTGGAATCTTTCACTAAACCTAAGAAATTCCCTGGCTTATAGTGTATTTGATGCCAGTTAAATGCTAAGGAGTAAAATAAAGCAGAGAATAAAGGATGAGTTGGCTGGACAAGATGCCTTTGAGGATTCTTTTGGGTCTAAACCAAGCTTGTTCAACCTGTGGCCCACATGCGACCCAGGATGACTTTGAATGCTGCCCAACACAAATTCACAAACTTTCTTGAAACATTATGAGATTTATGCACAGATCTTTTTTTTTTTTTAAGCTCATCAGCTTACATTCATGTTAGTGTATTTTACATGTGGCCCAAGACAATTCTTCCAATGTGGCCCAGGGAAGCCAAAAGACTGGACACCCCTGACTAAACAATAAGATCACCACTCCCTTCACCCCACCTCACCTTTGCCAGTTAGCTCCTACTTTCCAATTCATCTTCAGGTTTCTGCTCAGTCACTTCCTCAGGAAAACCCCCCATGACCACCAATTGTAGGTTAATTTCATTTTAAAATGGACTCTCAGAAATGGGTACCTTTCCTCCTCAATGCTATAACTATCTTAGGCTATAGTTATACATCCAAGAGTATAACGATCTGATTTCTCTCTGACAGCAAAAGCCTGTCTGGCTGCTCACCATTTTATCCCCAGCACCCAAAGAATGCCTGGCTCAGAGTGGAAGCTGATAAACACTGGTAGAACAAGTGAATGCCGTAACACATCATCTGAAACCAACAGCGGAGGGCAGTATCCCTCAGACCACATGGTGTGTTCCTGCAGTGTGTTCATTCACGATACTCCCATCCAGAGCATGAGCAAGAGCTGTTCTGAAAATACTGCCGTCTGATAAGGTCTTATATCAGCAATTCCCAGGGCATGAATCTCCAGTTATGTCAAGAGGTACCAGGAGATGCTACAAAAATTAACTCTGACTTTTAGACACGAAATTATATAACTATCTTTCTAAAAGAAAAGCTGCAGGTGAAAAGCTAAGGTAAGAAAAGAAAATAGTATTATCTTCCCCTTTCCTAAAGGCATAGCCCACTGGTAATTTACTTGTTTTTTCTTCTCCTGCTGGACTAGAAATTCCACAGGGACCATTTGCTGTCTCGACCCTAGTTCCTGACACATAAATATTTGACAGATGAATAAATATGTGAATGGATAAACAAACAAGCATGGAATCTATTCCTCCACTCCTGCTCCCATTAAAATTGAAAACCACTACCCAAGACAAATGCTAACCAGTTCATCTGTCAAGGAATTCCAGTTTCTTGGTGGTGATTAAAGGAACTGTAGACTGCCTTCCAAGAGGCAGCATATCACCGGTAAACCATGCAGGGAGGGGCCTTTGGGAGATACAATTAAATGCCAATCACTAACCTCCTCCCCGACTTTGGAAGCTTAGAATGACCCACCCCATTCTTCTGCTGAAACCAAGGAGAGATCAACACAAACGCACCCATCTTGCTGAATGCTGAGGAAGCTTTCTGATGGCATCAGATCTCTAACCCTCACTAAGTGCTAGCACTTGTGAAGTACACTGAAAGTAATTACCTGTCTCCATAATTCATCACTGAAAAGAGGGGTTTCAGAATTTCATAATTAAAATCGTTAGAGATTCTTTTGGTTCCACACTAAGGTTTTGATGGCATTAAGGGATGAGCAAGACCTAGCCCACATTTAAACAGAACAGATAAGATCTGGCTGATGCTTTTTATTCATACATAATTACGTCTAGACTTGCTTTATTTTTATTTTTTAATTACGTGAGACCAATTAGAAGACGATAGACTAGCTTTTTAAGGTCCTTAATTTTCAAGTGTAATATATTGCTATGCTGCTCCTGACTCCATTTTCAAGAAGGTACTGACAGGGCATGGTCAGTATGGCCCAACTGATGAGAGGACTGAACTGGAAGCCAGGAGCAAGAGGACAGGTCCCAGCTCTGCCCTAGTCAGTTGTGTGACCCTGAAGAAAATCATATTACCTTGCTAATCAACTGTTTCCCCAATGATACGTAACTCCATAAAGCCAGCGACCGGGTCTGACTCATTCACTTAGAACAGTATTTGGCACTAGTAAGTAACCTAGTAAGGGTCTCCATCAATGTTTGTTAAATAATTAGTGAACAGGATTTCTCTGAATCTCATGTATCAAGACAAGTGATGGAAACAAATGCTCTCTAACAGCTGTTGGAGATTCCGGATTTTCCGAATAGAAACTGCACCATCAGTTCAACTATTACGAAGATCTCCCTTCAAAGTGAAATGACTCATATGAAGAGCGTGGAACAGCGATCTAGGTGAGTCAAGTCTTCCAGACATGTGAGTGCCTAGGCGACATGTGGCATCCCCAAGGTGGCCTTAGCTGGCCAGGCTGCAGGAAGGCGCCCTATACCTCACGCTACTCCATCAACTTCCATTCTGAAGCTGTTAAAGCAGCTCTCACACAGACTCCCTCCTGGCTCTGTCCCTCCCGGCTCTGTCCCTCCCTCCATCATCCCCACCTTCCTAGTATGGTTCCTGCTGAGGTTAAAATGTAGCCTGTGGCCAAAAACCAAGTAAAATGAACCTGATCCTACTAAAATGGGGGACGTGGCTCTGGTGGCACTAGATTCCTGGTGGCCAAATGAACTACCCTGTTCTTGGCCCTTCCCAAAACCCCACCTTCCAGATCCAATGGCTTCTCCACACCTAGAGAATGAATTCCCTATTCCTTAGCCTGCTGTTTAATCTTCCACCATCATTCTGCCATCGGTCCTTCCAGCATGAACTCCACCTTAGAAAAGAAAATGGAAGGGGAAGAACATTTCTGGGAAGTGGCCTGTATACAGAGCTGCAATTCATCCTGTATCATCTGCTCCTCAACTTCCCCGGTCCAGCTTCTGCTCTTACCACTCCACCAAGTTTGTTCAGGGTCACAGATGTCTTCCATGGTATCTGATCCAGGGGTCACAATTTGGTCTTCTTTATTAACATCTAAGCAGCATTCAGCACAGGTGACCACTTCCTCTTTCCTAGCACAGGTTCCCGTTTTGGCTTTCACAAGGACACACCCTCTCGATTTCCCTTCCACCTCTGGCAGTTCCTTCACAGGATCCTCCTCCTTTACTCAACTTCCAACTCTTGCAGGTCTTCAGGCCAAGTCCTGGGCTGTCTTCTCTCTTTACTCTCTGCCCCTTCACTGATCTCATTCAATCCTGTGGCCTTAAATATAATCAATATGCTGAAATTCCCCATTTATAACTCAAGTCAAACCCGTCTTCTGGTCATGTTGACACTTGCACTTAGACATCTCACAGGCATCTTAAACCTAACATGCCAAAGGCAAATTCTTGATTTCTCCTTTTCAAGATCTGATCCTCTCCTTGTCTCCACCCATCTAACCAATGGTTCAAGGCTGAAACTGGGGAGTCATCTCTGGTTCCTCCATTTCCCTTACCCTCTGTCCCCCAAATCCAATCCACCAGCAGTCCTAACTCTAGTAGTTCTAACAGACATCTCAAATGCATCCACTTCTCTTGGTCTCTATACCCTTTGTTATCTCTAAGATACACATCTAATGTCTTCACCACCTAGTATCACCTACCCTTTGTCCTGGTGACTTGGGGACTTTTCTTTGGACAACCATCACTCTCCCACTATATGCTGCACAGTGGACCTTCCTTCTTCTGGGTAAGCCAGACTGAGACAGTTTGTGACCCTCCTCCTTCCAATGCTTCTACTACACTGGACTCCTTTCTGATTCTTGAACACTCCAAGCTCTTTCCCGGGTCAAGACCTCTGCACATTTTGCACCCACTCCTTGGAGCTCTCTTTCCCCTGTGCTTGACCTGGTTAGTTCCTTCTCACCCTTCAAGTCTTGGTCTCATCTCAATGTCACCTCCTCCGGAGACCTGGCCAGGCCACCCTATCTAAGCAGGGGCCTTCTGTTATTTGCTTTCACTGCACCCATTCACTTCCTAGCACCTATTCCAATTTGTAATTATATACGACCAGTACTTACATATTATCTGTCTCCCTCACTAGACTGTCTCCTCCCTGAGAGCCTGGACTATGTCTCTTATATTGGCCAACATATACTAGTACTGAGCACAGTACTTGGTACTTAGCAGAACTCAACAAATACTCGTTGAATAACTGACCAAACCCACTGCATGCCAGGTCCCATGCTGAAAGCTTTATAGGAACATCCCCAGATGTCTACAGAAACCATCACTCCAGCCAGACTGGTCTCATATCCTGTAGAATACACACAATACCGAGTACAGTTCTAACTCCACACTCTACCAACCACTGGAACGTCCCTCTGGTGCTTCCCCATCTGTAGGCATCTACACCATCTCAAGCCCACTTTTCCAAATCTTCACTCCCCTTTCCAAATCACATGGCCCTTCCAGCAGAGCAGTGCTCCTGTTTGCTTCTATGGCAACCTTGACTTCCCCAGTGATAACACATACGACTATCCTGAAATGGCTTATTTTAATTCCTAATTCTCCATGAGACTCAGTTCTCCATGAATTCTAGGAGGGCAGGGACTTTGTCTCTTCTCTTCACCACTCATCCCCACAACCTAATGTAGGCCCTGTGATATGGTTTGGATGTGTGTCTCTACCCAAATCTCATATTGAAATGTAATCCCCAATGTCGGAAATGGGGCCTGGTAGGGGGTGACTGGACCGTAGGGGTGAATTTCTCATGAATGGTTTAGCACCATCACCCTTGGTACTCCTCATGATAACGAGTGAGTTCTCATGAGATCTGTTCGTTTAAAAGTATGTGGCACCCTGCTTCGCCCCCGCTCTCTTGCTCCTGCTCTGGCCATGTGATGGCCCTGCTCCCCCTTTGCCTTCCATCATGATTGCAAATTTCTTGGGGCCTCCCCATAAGCCAAGCAGATGTCAGCATCATGCTTCCTGTAGAGCCTGCGGAACTGTAAGCCAATTAAACCTCTTTTCTTTATAAAATACCCGGTCTCAGGTATTTCTTTATAGCAATGAGAGAACGGGCTAACACAGCCCTGGCACGGATGGTACACAATGAATCCTCATTAACTGAATGAACAAATGACCCTACTCGAATGCATGAATAAATGGGCCTGGAATCTTCAGCTCATTTAAAGTGATCTGGTGTTCTTTCATTGTTTATGCTTTTATAGAACCATGTCATAACCTTTAAAGGTACTAATGTTTATGTCTTCATCTTTTTTCTTTTCTCTACCATCTGCCAGATGACAAGGCCCATTTCCTTTTCATCTCTGTATCTCTTGAAGAGGGTTGCATACAAAAAAGTGGTGGTTATTAAATGCTTACAGGAAACGTGTGTGAATTCTCTTATGTTCACTGCAGTGGACTCGTACTGTCAAAAGTAGTGTGCAGTTTTAAACGTGAACACTTGCTACCACTGCAAGAGGGAAGATGACCTCCAGAAGGCCAGAATGCAAAGGCTAAGTTGCTCAAGCACCAAGAGAGACAACTGCATCCAGCAAAGCATGCTCACGTCCTGGCAGGCGCCCTCGCCATGATCATCTCCCCACAATCACATGGGATGTGGGAGCCTGTCTGCTGCTGCTGCTGTTGTATCTGAGACATAAGCCCAGGAAGCACCCTCCTCAGCAGCCCATAGGATACAGAAGGACCTCTTGGACTCCTTTTCCTGCCTTCTAAGTCTAGGTTACACTGAGCAGGGCTAAACAATTGCAAAGAGATTATATGGGAAGATTGAAAGCTTTTTAAAGTCGATGCATAGTGGTGATGAGTGGTCTATTTGTTTGATTATAAAAACAGAGGTCCAAAAGCCCTTCCATACCACTTTATTCCCTGGCTTGGCTGCAAGTACCTGAGGGGAGCCCAAGGTCTGAACCATCCCTGCCTGACTTCCTGCTTTCTGAGTCAAGGCCTCCCATGCAGCACTCGGTGATGTAACCTAGAAAATGGTACAACCCCATGGGTGCATCTCCCAGCTGACAGTCATTTGCCTTTTGCATCAATTTATCTCCACCCCACCTGAATTAAAATCAATTCAAAGCCAGTGAAAACACACTACAATCCGTTTTGCCTACCCAGGACACCTGACACAGCTAACAAGAAGCAAGGTTACTTTAAATGTGCTTTGCTACCCTTTGTTTACAAAAGATGGGTAAATATTCCTAAAGCAACCTGCAGTAACTAATTGGCATCCCAGCTGGGCACAGTGGCACATGTCTATAATCCCAACACTTTGGGAGGCCAAGGCAGGAGGATCACTTGAGCCCAGGAGTTCGAGGCTGCAGTGAGCTAGGATCGTACCACTGCATTCCAGCCTGGGCCATAGAATAAGACCTTGACTCTACAAAGAGGTAAAAATCCAAAATTGATTGACATGCCCAAATCAAGCTTCTCTGGCAATTCTGGCGGCAATGACTCAAGTAGGGAGTAACATTATCTTCTCAGAAGGCCGAGGGGAACCCGAGGGTGAGGCCGTTTCTCTGCTGCTAGCTGGGCTGCGAAATGAATACCCAGTGCTACCGCGGTCAGAGCAGTCAGTCCCACCTATTTTCTCTGAAAGTGATTAGAATGTTATCCAAGCCCATGGTTATGCACCTTGAGCAGCATTGCCTTAAGCCAGCGCCACTGTAAAGAAATGCCCTGCCTCCAAGCCCTGGCAATGTCCGGCTCGGTCATCTACTTCTCCACAAGCTCCCACTGCAACCAGGACGTGACCTGAATCTGGTCCCACTTTCAGCTGGTAAGTCAGCCAGGCGTCGTCACCATTGGAAGTCACAATTTACCTCCTGCTGTTTGCCTGACACCCCACCAGGTGCTTCCATGTGCATATTTTTATTGCTCCTCACTACTGCTCTCCGAGGTGACTGATATTCACCCTACTACACAGATAAAGAACCCGAGACTCAGAGGAAGAAAGGGCTGGTTCCAAACCCAGCACCTGAGCTGCCCTCGCACAAGCGCTTGCTTTGGCGAGGCGACTTGGAGCCCTCAGAGGCGGCAATCCTGGCCCTCTGAGGCTACTGTTCTGCTTTCACCCTCTGCGGAGCCTCAACAAGATGTTTTTTCAGCCTTAACAGGCTTGTTGCTGCCACCCAGAGGGATAAGAGAAATAGATGTGAAATGGATCTGGGTACATTCCAAGTCAGACCGTGCCCAGAGACTTGGGACTGGGAGGTGGAGGAAGTTACCGGCCTGGATGACAACTAGCTGTTCTCTCCTGCCTCATAAGGAAAGAGGGAGCCCAGGAAGGGAGGAACTAGGAAGGAAGGGAAGGAAAAGATGTGAAGGAGAAGAAAAAGAGGGGTGGGAGAGGGAAGAGGACGAGCCAGAAAGGGAGGCCGGGAGAGGAGGGCGAGGAGAAAGAGATGCTTTGTGACGCGCTGTAGATGAGACACGAGGGAAAGCCTTAGGAGAAATCACCCAACCAACAGAGGCTGGGAACTGTCTGTGGGCGATGTCCTGTCCGGGGTCAAGTGCTCCCTCACAGAGGGAGGGTGATGGACAGTCAATCCCTCCCATCGACTCCATCCACACCGAGCCACAGCGCTTCCCACACAGTGGCACAGTGGTGAAAGGACTGGAGCCCAAGGAACTGTGTGACTGCAGCAAGGCACATCCCCTGTGAGTCTAAATTTTTCTAAACAATAGGGGCAATACTGCTTACATTGACCACTGCACATGGTGGAGCGGCAACACTGTGAGGACCAGTGACCATGAAGGACAAGTGTTTAAGCCAAACTTAAAAGCAGCCCTTGGATCTAACACATCAGAAGGGGCTTAGGAACTGGTCCTGGCATCAGGTTTTCTGAAAGAGATGCCCAAGTCCACCAGTTCCGCAGTGACTTCTGGAAAAGATGGGAGAGTTCTAGAAGAATCAGATTCAAGACTATAATTCAGTGAGTCCTCAGGAATGACAGCTAAAAAGCTGAGTATACATTTAAGTATATTTCTAAAGAAAAACATTGTGTTTCATCAATTCCATCTCTTATTGCCAAACTCTAGTGTATTTTCCTACTACTGAAAATCAGTCAATCCTGTCCATTATATCCTTTCAGATACACAGAAGAAAACTGCAGAAGAGCAAAAGGAGTGAGACAACTGGGAGCAAGTACCTCACAAGGAAGTGTGGGAAGCTGCTGGTGCTTAGGGACAGCAGTTACCTCCATTCTGTCCCCGCTTGCTGTAGGCATCCACTGACAAATGAGCCCTGGCTGTGGCCCTCAGGCCCTGCGTAGCCCACTGGTATGGGTCAAGCAGCCCTGACAGCACTTGGCATGTTCAAAACTTCCCAATGGTTTTTCTCCTTGGGGTATATTCTGTGGCCCCCAAACTGGCCCTCACCTCCACCTCCTAAAAGTAATTCCTCACTACTGTTGCACCATCCCAGCCTTGAGCTAGTTGCACCAGCAGGGACTGCAGCTAACAGGGACCTTTGAGAGTACCTGGCCCAGGGCTGGGAGTGGTGGCTCATGCCGGTAATCCTAACACTTAGGGAGGCCAAGGCAGGCAGATCCCTTGAGCTCAGGAGTTCAAGACCAGCCTGGGCAACATAGCAAGACCTCGTCCCCCTCCCCCCCAAAAAAAAAAAAAAAAAAGAATGAGAGTACCTGGCCCAATCCCATCACTGGTCTTTAGAGCCCAGAGAGAAGAGCAAGAGGACAAGAAAAGAGAAAAAGCTTCAAAGTTAAGCAGTCCCTTAAGGCTACATCAACAGGCATTTCCTTGAACTCGAGTAAAGTAAAATAAAATGAGAAATGAGTCAGTAAGCAATCCATGGCATGTAATCCATCACCTAGTGCAAACCTCTCATTATTATTTTTTAGTTGGATTCCAGTGGGCAGCCAGTGTCTCAGGGCCCAGTAGTCTTCCTTTCTCCCCAAAGAACAGGCTTCAAAGATGCAAATAAATTACCCAACCCACTCTTATTAATCTCACACAAAACATTTTCAACTGAACGTATGGGTATGGTACCCCTGGGACCCCCCAGGGGGATTAATTCCCAGGTCCGGACCTCCATATTAACACATACAGACACAGGTCAGAGAGAAGGAGGGCAAGGGCCGGGAGCTCCTCTGTGATGACCACCATTTATCGTGAAAAGGGAAAAGAAACATCACTAGAAAAATATTCCATGTTCCCTCTCTTCTCCTTCTATTTATAACAACAAAGAAAACAGAACTTCATCTTAGCTTAGGGGACGTGCACCATCGCTCAAATGATCTCAATCAGTGGCAGATGAGATCGAATGCAAGAGCATCTTTGTGCCAAGGCCATTGAGCTGCTGCAAACCTTGGGGTGTGTGTCACAGCCTTTTGTAGGCCATGTGGAGCTCAGCCAGAGGCCTCTGGACCAAAGCAGGCCTTCTCTCACAAGCAGTTTAACAGGACTTGAAAAATAGGCATTTATTTTCAACTAATGGGAAATGGATGCATGCAGCTCTGGGCCACCAGGCAGATGAAATCCAAATTTCATGAGCCACACCCCAAGGTTTGAAGCTCTTAAAAATGAAGAGGGAGCAACTCCATTGTTCATTTTTCCAGAGGCTGGGGCTTGGGTCCCCTCTGCCATTCAAAGCACTACTGGACTACTCTAGAGGAGGGGAACGGGCCTCTAGGGGCCTCCCATGCAAAGCCTACGGGGGTGCTACAGAGGAACCAGATACCTACTGTTGGTCTTCATGCACATCTATCCTGCAGCACAATGTCAAAACAAGGGATAACTGAAGAGATTTGGAACAGAATCAGCACATTTCTCACAAGAGCAACACAAAAAGGAAAACAAACATCAAATGCATTCAAGAGCTGTCCCTCCCGTTCATGTCCTTCAACCTTTCTTAAAAGCCTTTTCAAAGCCACACTCACTTTCATAAAAACTGGCTGAGATTTGGCAAATCCAATTCCCTGAATGATCAGCCACTGAAAGGGCGATGCTCCTGTGTGCCAGGATTTCCAATTCATTAACTTTTTCCTTAACAAACGGGGAGGCCGACGCAGAGCCATTCATGGAGGGAGGGCATGGGAAGGCGTGGCTCCCATCAGGCCCACCCCACTGGTCTTGAGGCTGTGTACTTTTGACTCGGGTTCCCTCCCTCCCTTCTCCCACCTTCACATCTCATGGGAAAGCAAGAGAGCCAGGTAGAGAAGAGACAAAAACAGCCAATGTTCATTCTTTAAAAAAAAAAAAAAAGTTCCAATGGTAGTTCATATTTAAAATTCCTTTATTATAATAACTAAACTGGAGACAGCATTGTAAGGCTTTCTACTTTCCTTCTTTAGGAAGTGGATTTAAAAAAATGAAGATGGCTTACCCATTTTTGAAATAGAGGACATGGGCTCTCTGAAGTCCTGTTTCTAGGAAAAAACCTAGTTCTTGATCGTGGGGAGCAGGGCCAGGCTTAGGGCTTCTGTTTTGAATATTAGAAAGTATTACCTAGAAGGGGAGAAAATTGGAAAACTAATCAGATGCACATCCAAGCCTACTTCCTTCAAACCCTATCTCTAAATGCACTGCTCGACCTAAAAAACCAACTTCCTCAGGCAAATATCAGTGCAGAGGCACAGGTGTAGAAGTGCAAGCATTAGAGAAGCAGAGAGAATGGTTCTACTAGACAGGAAGCAACAAGCAACCCAGGGGCACACAGGGCCCTCCTGGTACCGAAAGCTGAGGAGTCGGGGGTGCTGATGAGCAGGTGGTGCTGTAAGAAGCACTAGAGGCGGAGAGGCCCTGCTGAATGCTAGGATACTGACAGGAAGCCTGGAGACACGGAAGCGGGTCCTAGCAAAGGGCGGAAATAGTTGTGATCCACCAATGGCCGAGGTCACTCACAGGCAGACTGCAGCTGCAGCCCTGCATGAGCTTGATGAGCTCCAAGATGAGCTGATGAGTGCTGTGATCTGCACTAGCCCTGGAATCAACCAGAAAAAGGCAGACTCACCAGGCTCCAGAGCTGAGGGACATTGCAGCTTTGCAACCTGGTGAGGTTGGGCTGCGTGGCAGTCCTCTATTCTCAAAGGGAGAGCTGAGCAAAACACCCTCTCTCCCCAAACTTGACTTCTTAGCTTATCAACAGATAATGGGGTTTTTAAAGGTTTAATTTTTTAGCCCTGCACAAAAGACTGCCAACTAATCAGGAGGAAGACTTGCAAGTTGGGTTGGGTATACTGAAGTGTAAACATGTAGCTGCTACTCTTTTTTTTTTTTTTTTTTTTGAGACAGAGTCTTGCTCTGTCGCCCAGGCTGGAGTGCAGTGGCACAATCTCAGCTCACTGCACGCTCCGCCTCCCGGGTTCACGCCATTCTCCTGCCTCAGCCTCCCAAGTAGCTGGGACTACAGGTGCCCACCACCACACTTAGCTAATTTTTTTTTTTTTGTATTTTTAGTAGAGACGGGGTTTCACCACGTTAGCCAGGATGGTCTCGATCTCCTGACCTTGTGATCTGCCTGCCTTGGCCTCCCAAAGTGCTGGGATTACAGGTGTGAGCCCCTGCGCCCGGCCTGCTGCTACTCTCTTTAAACTCACAAGTCAAAGCATTTCTCAGAGGAAAGCCTACTTGTGGCTCACGTAAAAACCAATGTTCTCCAAACATGCCGTCCACATTTGCTGAAAGTCAGCAGCTCTTCAAAAGACCCAGTTGTTTGCCAAACCCCAAACATCCTAGAGGTCTTGAAACCTTAGTCTCCAAACAGAGTGGAAGTAATTACTAGTTCCCTAACCCGCAAGCTTTGGGGAAAAGAAAGGTAGAAGGTACATGATAAACGAGACATCGAGGAATGAAACCCAGGTGGGCAACCCTTGCATGTGAACCGGATCCCAGCATCTTACAGAAATTGCCCAGCTCCGTCCTGACTTAGCCCTCAGCTCTGCACCCCTGACTCTCTGGGAGTTCCTCCTCTCTGGGAACCTCATTTCCACCCACTACAGGCTCCTCCTCCACTCATCCGTCAAGTGCCAGAGATGCACGCGGCACCATCGGAGCCACACTCCTTTCTCTCTTAGGTCTCTTGAGATGACCGCATCCATCCCTAAGAGCTTCAAAATCATCAGTATGCTGCCAACGCCCAAGTTTATAGCTGTAGTCAAGACTTTCTCTGTGAATTTCCAACTCACATATCCAACTGCTGCACTTGGAGGTCCAACACGGAAACTTTTAAAAATCATCCTTCATTTGCTTTTCAGCATAGTTTTAATTTTGACATGCCATGATTATTTTAAAGCAAAAAATTCAGTACAGCACAAAAAAGAAAATAAAAAAATCACCTCACAATTCCATCACACAAAAATAACCACAGTTAACATTTATTGAATGACAATCCAGATATCTTTGTGGACACATGTATCAAGCAGAGAAAGATAAAAATCATTTTACAAAAAAAATGAGATCATGTTATATATGCTAGTTTTAAATTTAAATCATTATATTTAATTTAGTTAAATTTAACAGAAGGAACTAAAGTGTAACCAAAGTTACACTTTAGAAAGTTTGTCCCTCCTAATTATTTCTCAACTATGTCTGTGACTATCCATTTCTACTACCATTACATCATCCGAGCTGCCAGGACTTCCTGTTAGATTTCTACAACAGCCTCCTGAATGGAGTCTCCACGTCCTCTCTTGCTTCCCTATTTCCCTCACTCTCTATAAGCAGCCTGAATAATTTCTGTCACCCAAGCTGGAGGGCAGTGGCATGACCATGGCTCCCTGCAGCCTCAACCTCGCAGGCTCAAACGATCCTTCCACCTCAGCCTCCCAAGTAGCTGGGACTACAGGTGTGTGCCACCATACTCGGCTAATTGTTGTATTTTTTGTAGAGATGAGGTTTCACCATGCTGCCCAGGCTGGTCTTGAACTCCTGAGCTCAAGCAATCCAACTGCCTCGGCCTGCCAAAGTGCTGAGATTACAGGCATGAGCCACTGCGCCCGGCTCCTGAAAAATTTTTCATAATCCAGCCTGGATCATGAGCCACTGCGCCCAGCTCCTGAATAATTTTTCATAATCCAATCTGGATTATGTTGCTCTTAGGCTCCTTTTCCTCTTTCTCATGTCTCAGATATCAGCTTGCTTCTGCTTCTTGCTTCCTCCGAAGGGCCTTTTCTAACAATCAGCATAAAGGAAGTCTGCCCTATTCGCCTGCCCACAGCATCCTTTCCTATTCCTTCATTACATTTGCCATTGTTATTTCTTCACTTGATTTCTGGCTGTCTCTCTCCACTGTGCTACAAATTCCACAAAGTCAGAGGCCACGCCTATTTTACTTACCCAGTGTCTAGTGCAGGATAAGCATTCAATATACATAGTAAATGAATAAACTTTCAAGGCCAATCATAAATGCAGAGAAAAGGCAACAGGAAAGTAACCCACTGTGTCTTAGGCACCATGTGGGTACATGGCTATCTCATGTATTCCTCCACAAAAACCCACCGAGATACACACCATTGTCCTCTCTTTACCAGAGGGGAAGCGGAGACTGCTCCACCGAGTGAGGTGCCCGAATCATGTGGCTTGGAGCTGGTGCAGAAACCCAGGTCCCCCTGACTCCACAGCCCGGCTCCTTCTCCTTCATCTGTGTCTGCTTGCAGAGCAAAGTCCAAAACACAAGGGCAGCCAGGAGGTGGCTTAAGGTTATAAATGGGAGAATGGGAAAGACGCAAGAGAAGCCTTGGAGGGACTAGCATAGCTCAGGGCTTACCCTGAAGTCTAAGCATCTTGAACTTAATCCCTTCCTCACAAAGAGCCTCCAACACATGGGCCTGGGCAGAAGCATTGTTTGGCAGTGCTGAAGCCACCACTTGTTCTGTGGATAAACACTTCCAGCGAGGAGACTGCCAACAAGCGTCCTTAACAAGCGCAGCTGGCTCTGGCAGAAGCAAGTGCCCAATGACTGAGGAAGCACGGGGAAGGGGCCAAAGATTTTAGTCAAAAGACCGAGGCGCGAGTTCTGGTTCTGACACTGCTCACCCACCATTCGCGGACTTAGGACAACACCTCTGACCTCACAGACCTTCACTGCCCTCATCTATATAATGGGGATAATAATACCTACCTCACAAGGTTGGTTTGAATTGCAAATGAGAAACTTCATGAGCAAATATTATACATTATTATACAAATATTATAATCCTTAATGGAGCTATATTAACTGCATGAACAAATATTATACATTATTGTACAAATAGTATAATCCTTAATGGAGCTATATTAAAGAGTTACCTTTAAGTAGAAACAAAATAAAAATCTTTATTTCTTAACATCGTTTTATAAATTATGGCAATAAGGCATGAGACATATTAGATGGAAAATATCAGAAAGGAGGAAACAGGCCAGGCGTGGTGGCTCATGCTTGTAATCACAGCATTATGGGAGGCTGAGGTGGGTGGATTCCCCGAGCTCAGGAGTTCAAGACCAGCCTGGCCAACATGGCAAAACCCCGTCTCTACTAAAAATACAAAAACTTAGCCAGGTGTGGTGGCGCGTGCCTGTAGACCCAGCTACTCAGTAGGCTGAGGCATGAGAATTGCTTGAACCTGGGAGGCGGAGAATGCAGTAAGCCAAGATTACGCCACTGCACACCAGCCTGAGTGACAGAGTGAGACTCTGTCTCCCCCAAAAAAAAAAAAAGAAAGGAGGAAACAATGACAAAAATCATTCCACCTCATAGATCCATAGGCTGCAATGAGCTATGATCACTATCATGCTTTGAAAAGCATCAACTCTGTTTCTATAGAAGACTTCAGTATTATGGACAATAACCACCATCCTTGCCATCCTCGACACTGCTATCCTTGTCAGCCTTCAAGATGCTGCTCAGGCATCATCTCTTCCAGGAGACATCCCTGAACTCCCACACTGGCCCAAGGCCTTTTCTGAAGCTCTCAGAGTTCTCTGAGAATTCCCACCACAGCACTCCTCCTGGCTAAGGACCTGTGTCCTCATGAGCTTCTTTTTAAATTTTTATTTATTTTATTATTTATTTATTTATTTATTTATTTTGGAGACGGAGTTTCTGTCGCCCAGGCTAGAGTACAGTGGCACGATCTCAGCTCACCGCAACCTCTGCCTCCCAGGTTCAAGTGATTCTCCTGCCTCAGCCTCCCGAGTAGCTGGGATTACAGGCATGCGCCACCACGCCCAGCTAATTTTTAAATTTTTAGTATAGACAAGATTTCACCATGTTGGCCAGGCTAGTCTTGAACTCCTGACCTCAGGTGATCCACCTGCCTCGGCCTCCCAAAGTGCTAGGATTACAGGTGTGAACCACTTAAGGGCAGGCTCTGTGACATACCCATTCTAGTGCCCCTGCAGTCAAACAGTATCCAGAACATGGAAGGCACTCAATACATGATTGTGCAAGTGAATTAAAACATCACAGGCACATTTATATGTTAAAATATAATTTCAAAAATGATCTAGGCCAGGCACGGTGGCTCACGCCTGTAATCCCAACACTTTGAGAGGCCAAGAAAGGTGGAATGCTTGAGACCAGGAGTTTGAGACCAGTCTGGGCAACATGGTGAGACCCTGGTCTCTACGAAAATGTTAAAAATTAGCCAGGTGTGGTGGTGTGTACCTGTAGTCCAAACTACTGGGGATGCTGAGGCGGAAGGATTGCTTAAGTCCAAGAGCTTGAGGTTGCAGTGAGCTATGATCACACCACTGCACTCCAGCCTGGGTGACAGAGTGAGACCTTGTCTCAAAAAAAAAAAGATCCTATTCATAAAGCAATAAAAATAGAAAAGATCTGAGAATAAAACCACCTACTGGCCAGGTGCAGTGGCTCACGCCTGTAATCTCAGCACTTTGGAAGGCCAAGGTGGGTGGATCGCTTGAGGTCAGGAGTTCGAGACCAGCCTGGGCAACACAGCGAAACCTCATCACTGTTTTTAAATATTTTTTTTTAAAAAAACGTACTAAAGTCTATAGAACAAAAAATCTTGACAAAATAGGAAGAGGGTCATAGATGACAGGAGACTAAATATAATTCTCCAAATTAATGTATGGAATTAAAAATTCAACCAAATCCCAAAAGGATTTTTCTTGAACTCAACAAAATTATTCTAAAATTTATCTGAAAGTATTAGAATGAGATAAGAACAAAGGATAATCTGAAAAATAAAAGTAATGAGTAGTTACTAATCATTTAAATGTTAAAACCTATCATAAAGAAGTGCCTATTAAACAGTGTCATGTTGGTACAACACAATTAAAAAGCCAGAATTTTATTGAATGACTAAAAATATATGACAGAAAATATGAAAAGGAAAGATCATCTTAAAGTAGCACTGAAATTTGGAAATTTGGGAAATTTTAATTGAGAAAAATTAATTTAGAGCTATATATATATATACCACAATGAACCCCAACTACATTTGGAAATTAAAAGTTTTTTGTATGTTTGTTTTTGTTTGTTTTTAAAGGTTTCTCTGTACATAGTGAAAAAAATTTTGTTTTCTGCTTTTTTAAAAAAAGGGGAGGAGGCCAGGTGCAGTGCCTGTAATCACAGCACTTTGGGAGGCCAAGGCAGGTGAATCACATGGTCAGGAGTTCGAGAGCAGCCTGGCCAACATGGTGAAACTCCGTCTCTACTAAAAATACAAAAAAATAACTGGGCGTAGTGGTGGGCACCTGTAATCCCAGCTACTTAGGAGGCTGAGGCAGGAGAATCACTTGAACCCAGGAGGCGGAGGTAGCCGTGAGCCAAGATCACTCCACTGCACTCCAGCCCTGGCAACAGAGTGAGACACCGTCTCAGAAAAAAAGGGGGGGGGGCGGGTGGGAAATGGGGCCAGGCTTGGTGGCTCATGCATGTAATCACAGTACTTTGGGAGACTAAGGCAGGAGGATTGCTTGAAGCCAGGAGTTCAAGACCAGCCTGGGCAATAAAAAGAGAACCTGTCTCTACAAAAAATTTAAAAATAGGCCGGGCACAGTGGCATGCGGCTGTAGTCCCAGCTAACTGGGAGGCTGGGGCAGGAGGGACAGGAGGATCTCTTGAGCCCAGGAGTTTGAGGGTGCAATGAGCTATGATCACACCACTATACTGCAGCCTGAGCAACACAGCAAGACCATGTCTCTTAAAAAAAAAAATATATATATATATATATATATATATATATATATACACACGCACATACATATATATGGAAAATGGTTGAAAGTTATCAAATCCTAGGGAAGTTTATTCCAACATTCAAGCTTTAAAAACAGTAAAATAAAATATAATTAAAAAGATAATCAGATTCAACTATATACAGATTCAAAATTTATGAGCAACTTAAACATGGAAAATTACTGGTTAGGAAAATATTCAGAGCAAATATGATAAAGAGTTAACATACTTATGACATAGTTTATTCAAACTGTAAGAAAACAACACTTCCAAAAATTAGACAAAAAGGATAAGCAGACAAAAAAGGGTTAAACATAAAGTTACCACATGACCCAGAAATTCCACTGGTAAATATACTCAAGAAAACTGAAAACATATGTCTACACAGGAACCTGCATACAAATATTTATAGCAGCATCATTCACAATAGCCAAAAAGTAAAAGCAACCCAAATGCATATCAACTGGTGAATGGATAAATACCATGTAGCACATATCCACACAATGGCACAATTATTTAACAATGTAAAGAAACAAAGTACTGATATATGCTACTACATGAATGAATTTTCAGAACGTGATGCTATGCCAAAGAAGCCAGCCATAAAAGATCATATATTGTATGATTCTGTTTCTTTTTTTTTCTTTTTTCTTTTTTCTTTTTTTTTTTTTGAGATGGAGTCTCGCTCTGTCACCCAGGCTGGAGTGCAGTGGCACAATCTCAGCTCACTGCAACCTCCACCTGCCGGTTCAAGCAATTTTCCTGCCTCAGCCTCAGCCTCCCAAGTAGCTGGGACTACAGGTGCACACCACCACGCCCGACTAATTTTTGTATTTTTAGTAGAGACGGGATTTCACCATATTGGCCAGGCTGGTCTTGAACTCCTGATTTTGTGATCCACCCACCTTGGCCTCCCAAAGTGCTGGGATTATAGGCGTGAGCCACTGCACCCGATGTATGATTCTATTTCTATGAAATGTCCAGAATATGCAAATCTACAGAGATAGACAGCAGATTAATAGTTTCCTAGGGCTGGGGAGGCTGGACATAAAATGGGGATTGACTGCTGAGTGCAAGGTTTCTTTCTGAGGTGATGAAAATCTAGAATTAAATATTGGTGATGGTTACTGAACTCTGGAAATATGTTAAAAACCACTGTACAATTTAAATGGGTGAATTGTATGGTAACAGTAATGCTATTTTTGAGAAAAGAAAATAGAAATATAACTAGTATATGCTACTAGTAATATAACTAGTATTAAAAAAATTTCAACCTCACTGGTAATCCAAAAAATGTGAACTAAACTTGCAAGGTACCATTTTCATCTAGCAATTTCGGCAAAATAACTTTTAAACAATAGCAGCCCTGTCAAGGTTGCAAAGAAACCACTACTCTCCCATACAGCCATAGGTAGAGGAAGTTAGTAGAGGCCGGGCACGGTGGCTCATGCCTATAATCCCAGCACTTTCGGAGGCCAAGCTCTCGAATCACCTGAGGTCAGGAGTTCAAGACCAGCCTAGCCAACATGATGAAACCCTGTCTCTACTAAAAATACAAAAATTAGCCAGGTGTGGTAGCAGGCACCTGTAATCCCAGCTACTCAAGGCTTAGGCAGGAGAATCGCTTGAACCCGGGAGGCGGAGGTTGCAGTGTGCCAAGACTGCGCCATTGCACTCAAGTCTGGGAGACAAGAGCGAAACTCTGGCTCAAAAAAAAAAAAAAGAGGTTAGTATAACTTGTAGAAAGCAACTGGACACAATACATAGTAACAAGAATAGTAAAAATATCCTCACTTCTGAGAATTTGTCCTTAGGAAATAATGTGAAGCAAGAGAAAAAGCAACCCAAAGGAAGTTGGCGTGGAAGCATTATTTATAACAGCTTATACGCAACAATACGTTCATCGTATCGCAGAGGCCACACACGTGAGACCAGCCTGGGCAACACAGAGAGATCTTGTCTCTACAAAAATAAAAAAATTAGTTGGGCATGGTGGTGCGTGCCTGTGGTCCCAGCTACTTGGGAGGCTGAGGTAAGAGGATCGCTTCGGTCTGTGAGGTTAAAGCTGCAGTGAGCCAAGATTGCACCACTGCACTCCGGCCTGGGCGACAGAGCAAAACCCTGCCTCAAAACACAACAAAAAAACACAGACAGGAAATATACAAAAATTAAAATAAGCACCTGCTCTTGCCTGGTATCCAGACTCTCCCAACTCAGTTTTCACTGCGTTGTAGCCTCCTACTCCAGGCTCCCAGATAAAGGGCTCAAAGTCAGAAGTGCCTAGAGCAGAAGCACCTGCCTAGCCAGTCAGTTTCTGGACATCTCTTTAAGGAAATATTACATCAAGCTATGAACTGTCCCCTTCTGGCTTTGGCCTGAGTGAAAAGGTAGGCCTGAAACGGGAAGGAAAGGAGGAATTGGCCTTTTCTTTATTGTCTCACATTTTAAAGTCAGAAGCACAATCACCTGGCCCTCTGGAGCCACAGCCCCACCTTTCTCAGCAGCAGCACTGAGTGCTTTTCCTAGGACACCTGGTTCCAGTTCAAGACCTGCAGTAACCTGCATCTAATCCAGTTCGGAATCCAACACCTCAGCGACATCACTGCAAATCCCTCCTGCCGGGAGAACATAATCCACGCAAGGCATGGCCAGGCTGCCAGTGAACAGCCCCTTCATGAACACGGGAAGTCTAGGTGGGGCACTGTAATATTTGGGGACCTGGTGTTTCTTCTAGAAACTTTAGCACTAAAACAGCCAATAAAATGTCATGGGTACCCCATAACTTAGCATTAACTTCTTTTCTAAAATAGGGTGTAGAGAAATGAACTGTCAGCAGAAGGTCAAGTTCCACCCTGGCTCTACTCCTGCTCAACAGAGCCATAACCAGCTGGTTGGCTGATGCATGCAAAGGACAGAGACAGGATTATTTCATCTGCCAACAGCAGGGCTCATATTATGATATCCAAGGGTGAAGTCATCTTTATTCCCATCACTGCACCACTAGAAGCTCCTTGCAGGGCGGATAACTTTATTTACTGTTGGCACAATGCTGTCATCTGAAGATAAACTAATCAAGGCCATCCTATGCCATTTCTATCTGCTCTAATGTAATTTATTTGGTTAAATTATTTTACATGCTCAATTTTAGGGGTAGTTTATCTGTTATTCCCCTTCGGAAAACAAACTATCAGAGACTATTCGTAGGTGTCCCTGTGACTCTGATATAACAAGGACAACATTAAACAAATATTTGATGCACATAGCTTTCATTTATTCCCATTTTCTTGGCCCCGCCTCTGCGTCTGGAACTAGAGGGCAGAGGAACACCTGGAAAGCTCCTAGGTACTGCCTGGCACATGCTGCTGCTCTCAGCAAGGGCCACTTCTCTAGCCCCAGAAAACCAGGCAAGTCAGGCAGAATGAGCCCCGCCCCGGAAGCACACAGAAACAAACCAAGGTCAAACGACCAGGAGTGAACAGAGAAGTCCAGACACGGGGACACCAGGCAAAACGTTGTTCCACTGGCTTCAGCACAAGAAAGGGAAAAGCAAATTCTCCCGAAAAAGTTACTGCATAAACATTCCCCTGAAATTCTTTGACTTTTTTTTTTTTTTTGAGATGGAGTCTCACTCTGTTCCCCAGGCTAGAGTGCAGTGGTGCGATCTCGGCTCACTGCAACGTCCACCTCCCGGGTTCATGCGATTCTCCTGCCTCAGTCTCCCGAGTAGCTGGTATTTATTACAGGCTCCTGCCACCATGCCTGGCTAATTTTTGTATTTTCAGTGGAGACGGGGTTTCACCTTGTTGGCCAGGCTGGTCTCGAACTCCTGACATCAGGTGATCCGCCCACCTCATCCTCCCAAAGTGCTGGGATTACAGGTGTGAGCCACCACACCCGGCCTCTTTAACATTTTTAATGAAACAGTATGTTTATAATATTCCAGATTTTAACCTAAATATCTGAAATTGTCCGAGGTTAGGAAAGATTCCACAGCCAGGTGACACAGGAACAGATAAGGGCAAGAGAGCTGACATTTACTGCATGCTGACAATGTGCTGGGAGGCACATGAGTTAACCCACCTCACCTCACAGCAGCCTCATGGCAACTAGGACTGCGGTTTTACAGATGAGGATCCTGAGATACAGAGAGGCTGAGCAACTGCCCAAAGTCCCACAGCTAAAGGGGGCAAGGCCAGGGTCCCAACACTGGCAGTCACTCACCCGCAGTGCTCTGCAGCCTCCCACAGCTTCTGTCAGCTCCCTCGAGGGGAAGCCAGGTCAGTCCTCGTTCTGAAGTGTCACTGCCCTTCAGGAAACCAACAACTCAGAACATCCCAGAACATCACTGAACATCCCCACTACTAGAGAAACTCAGAGAACGGCACTCCCTCAGAAGCACAATGATGAAAAGTCACTGGTCACGACACTCCCAACTGTCTCCAAAAACCCTCCCCAAATTTTACTTTTGCTAGTGAATAAAGTTAAACGCCAGGACTAATAAATAAAAGGCCCACAGGCCCCAGCGAGCAGAAGTTTCTTCACTACAGAATGGCAGGGAAGTGACAGGGCACCATGGAGAGGCCACCTCTGCCCAGCGGAGCAAACAGGAACAGCGTGTGTGATTTCCTACCTGGCAGGGCTGATGCCAAAACAAAGCCCTATTTGCCTTGGCTTGCTCAAGGCTTTGATCAGATTCCATCCCCTTTTCTGTTTTCAATTCAACATAATTCTTACTGAGTTCAAAATTAAGTCAATTAAGTTCAACATTTAAAAAAAGAAAAAGGCCAATCAAGTATCTCTTGCATAGCACACAACTATCTTGCCACATAAAAACCTGCAAACTTTCCACCAAGCCCACTGGTCACCTAAGGAAGGTTATTCTCCTCGCTAGCCTTCTGCTTAATCAACAGTTAGTTTCTTGAGTACTTACTACAGTCAAAACAGATGTTGGGTTCATTCAATCTCTCTCATTGCTAATATCTCAGCTTGCTGAAATCTGGGGAGGTCCAAACTGGTTTTCCAAAAAAGAAAACGCCAGAGCCAGAAATTTGAAAATCAGAGCCAGAAATTTGAAAATCGTGTACCTACGCTGAGATTTAACCTTAGGCTAAAGAAGCTGCTTCCCAAATGCTACCAAAAGCTAAAGCTTACTTGGTCAAATAAAACATATTTATTGACTTTTTTTTTAAGTGCAGTGGTACAATCATAGCTCACTGCAACCTCGAACTTCTGGGCTCAAGCAATCCTCCCACCTCAGCCTCCCAAGTAGCTGGGACTACAGGCACGCGCCACCATGCCTAGCTAGTTTCATTTCGTTTCATTCGTTTCTTTCTTTCTTCCTTTCTTTCTTTTTTTTTCTTGTTTCTCTCTCTCTCCTTCCCTCCCTTCCTCCCTCCCTCCTTTCTCTTTCTCTTTCTCTCTCTCTCTTTCTCTCTTCCTTTCTTTCTTTTTTTGTAGAGACAAGGTCTCACTATGTTGACCAGGCTGATCTTAAACTTCTGGCCTCAGGTGATCCTCCTGTCTCGGCCTCTCAAAGTGCTGGGATTACAGGCATGAGCCATCACACCCAGCCTTATTGAGCACTTTCTCTAAGTAAGAGTGTGGAGAAATGTCATGCTTTTTCTTTGTTTGCAGCAGCCTGGGAGAATGAAGTGAGCCAGCACTAAGCTAGGTGTCGTGTGAGTTGAGTTCTAAAACTAGTTTTGGCCTAACTTTCTGTGTGCCTGGGCTCTCCCTTTCTAGACCTCAAGTTTCTTCTCAAAATCCAACATCCTATGATCACCATTTCCCCAAAATCAAAGAAAAGGATTTCTTTTAAATCCTACGACTATACAAGCCTCCTTGATGTTCCTGCTGAAGAACCCAGCACTGAATGGGGTGTTGTGAGTGAACATAACAGAAGTGTATTCAGATCTACCAATTCCTACATCACTACAGACACATGTAACAGATGAGCCTCCTTTCTCCCAGCCGGGAGAAGACGGCTCCAAAGTGACAGGGCTGGACAACAGTGGAGAGTAAGCAGCAAGATAGGGCCCTAAGTGGCCAGGGCTGTGTAGTCAGCTGGAACAACTCAGATGGGATAAGCAGACTTCTCGACTGCCAAGCACGGTCCATCAAGGAGGCAGACAGTGGACATAATGGAGGTTTTTAAAGGAGCCTGGATGATCATTCCTTTAAAGATCATATCGTAAATTCTGAATAACAACAACAAATTCTCTTCTCATAGCAACCTTCTGATAGAACATAATTCTGGCAAGACAGACATGTATCTTCCTGAATTCCAAGATATCTTAAACCATGGCTTATAATCCATTCTGGTTGAGGCCAGGTCAAATGTTATTCCCATCACTCTCTCCACCTCTCCTGCTGTGATTCTCACTCTAATCTCCCTGCCTCCTAAAAAGGCAATTCTGATGCATATCATATGCACCAACACACGACAACATGATTTATGAAAAAAAGTTACTTCCTGTCTGTTCATTTATAAAGTAACAAAAGCTAGGGAGACTTTGGCAGTCTCTCTCTATTCTAATCTTTACAAAAACAAGGAGCCCAGAAAATTGCTGGAAAACAAGACCTCCAATCATTTTCAAAGTCTCACAGGATTTCTAATCATTTCAAACACTCTTGTAGGGTACATCTCTGGGTCTGAAGGGGTCAATAGCAGTGTCCTTGGTGAGAACTCCAGGAAACACTGCCAGCAACAGCAACTGCTAGGAGCTATTGTTATTAATAAAAATAAGTGACATTTACCAAGAATCCAATATGTTCACGAATCTGGGCTAAGTGCCTTTATTCACAAGACCTTATGTAATCCTCACAAAAGCTTCATTAAGTAGGAACTATGATTATGTTCTTTTTACGGACGGAAAAATCGAGGCTGAGAGGTGAAGAAACAGTAAAGAGTAGAACCCAAAGATGAGAATCTGAAACAGGCATGTTGCCTCCACCTCCCTGGCCCCATCCAGCCTCCAGCCTCCAACCTCCTCTGTCTGAGGCTGCGAGCTCAGAACCCCGAGCTCACTCGTTCTCTGCTCAGAGGCCCTCTTGTCAGCTGCTCATTTCCATCACCCACACCACAGGCGAAGCACTGACGGCTGAGAGCAGACCATCCCTGATGGTCTCCGGGGATACCCGATGTACTCAGCTCGGTCCACTTCGGTCCACATCCCCAGCAGACCTTTGCCATATCCGTCAAGGTAAGGCCTCCCAAGCCCCAGATGAACAGGTCTTGGCACAGAGTCCATACAAGTACAAATGAAGCTCAACCCATTTTATTAGGAAAACAGGGGTGGCTGGCCAGCTTCAGGGTGCTGAAGGTATGAACAGATGCACACTGTCATTTCTGCTCAGAGGATGCTAAAATGCTTCACAAACACTGAACCATCTATTTTTCTTTCTTTCTTTCTTTCTTTCTTTTTATTTATGAGATGGAGTTTTGCTCAATGGCCCAGGCTAGAGTGAAGTGGTGCAATCTTGGCTCACTGCAACCTCCATCTCCTGGGTTCAAGCAATTCTCCTGCCTCAACCTCCCAAGTAGCTGAGATTATAGATGCCCGCCACCATGCCCAGCTAATTTTTGTATTTTAAGTAGAGATGGGGTTTCACCATGTTGGCCAGGCTGGTCTCAAACTCCTGACCTCAGAAGATCCACCTGCCTCAGCCTCTCAAATATTACAGGTGTGAGCCACCATGCTGGCCCAACCATCTATTTTTCATAAGCTACAGTAATCACTACCACACTCTCCTTAGCTTTAAGGAGTACAAGTAAAGCTTTGCACACAGAGACAGACAAGTTGAAAGCTTCCTAGAGATTAATCTCAGTTGTCCACTATCTGATTTGAGGGAAAAAGTTATCAGAAACAAACACGTGGTCCTCACTTACCCTTTCTATCTCTTGGAGATACAGGAGTGCGATGTCCCCTGCTTTCTCATAACAGGTGATGACATCCTGTTCCCGGTCCACATGGAGATTACTGGTAGAAGAAGAAATAGGCAGCTTCTCCAAACAAAGTCCTTAAAAAAATATCAGACACAAAAACTGAGTGAATTTTTTTTCATAAGGCTTCATTTTTAAATATTGCTCTAGAGGGCCAGAAGATGGCTGTAGGATATCATGTTGTTTGCAAATAGACAGTTTACTTCCTCCTTTTCAATCTGGATGCTTTTTACTTCTATTGATTGCCTTATTGCACTGGCAGGAATCTCCAGTACCATGCTGAATAGAAGGGGTGACAGCAACCGCCAGCTGTGGTGGCACCTACCTGTGATCCCAGCTACTTGGGAGGCTGAGGTAGGAGGATCACTTGAGCCCAGGAGTTTGAGACTGCAGTGAGCCATGACTGCACCACTGCACTCCAGCCTGGGCAACAGATGGAGACCCTGTCTCCCCAAAAAAAAAAAAAAAAAGAAGAAGAAGAAGAAGTGGTGAGAATAAATATCCCTATCTTATTCCTGATCTTAGGGAGAAAGCATTCAGTCAGAAAGCATTAAGTTTGAGATTATAAGTTTTTCTTAGACGCCCTTTACCAGGTTGAAGAAGGTGCCTTCTACACCAATTTTGCTGAGAGTTTCTATTAAGAATCAATGTTGGATTTGCTCAAATCCTTTCTCCATGTTCATTGAGATAATCATATAGCTTTTTTACTTTTAGTTTTTAAATGTGGTAAGTTACATCGACTGATCATCAAATGTTAAACCAACCTTCCTTTCCCAGCAAAAATACCACTTGGCCAGATGAATTATCCTTTTTTATATTTTTGGATTTGATTTGTTAAAATTTGCCTTCAATTTTTGTTTTTCTTTTTCTTTTTTGGAGATGTAGTCTCGCTCTGTCACCCAGGCTGGAGTGCAGCAGTGCAACCTCGGCTCACTGCAATGTGCACCTCCTGAGTTCAAGCGATTCTCGTGTCTCAGCCTCCCAAGTAGCTGGGACTACGGGCGCATTCCACCACACCTGGCCAATTATTTTATTTTATTTTTTTTTAGTAGAGATGGGGTTTCACCATGTTGGCCAGTCTGGTCTCGAACTCCTGACCTCAGGTGATCTGCCCGACTCAGCCTCCCAAAGTGCTGGGATTACAGGTGTGAGCCACTGTGCCTGGCCTCAAATTTTGTCATTTATGTTTCTGAGGAATATTTGCCTAAAGTTTCCTTGAAATGCCTGCGTATCTGGTTTTGATATTAGGTAAATACCAACCTCATAAAATGAGAAATATTCCCTCTCCTTCGATTTTCTGAGAGTGTTTGTGTAGAATTGATATTATTTTGTCCTTAAATGTTTGATAGAATTCACCAGTAAAGCCATCTGGACCTGGAGTTTTCTTTATGAGCAGCTTTTCAATTACAAATTCTATTTCTTCGATATAGGGTCATTCAGATTATCTCTTTCTTCTTGAGTAAGCTTCAGTAGTTTATATCTTCCAAATAGTTTGTCCATTTCTTTTGAGTTGTCAAATTTATTGGTATAGAGCTGTCCATAATATTCTAAAATCCTTTAGTACCTGTAGAATCTTTAGTAGATGGCACCTCTCTCATTCCTGATAATTGGCAATTTCTATCTTTTCTTCCTGATATCAGAGGTTTATCAATTTTACTGAAATTCTCAGTAAAGATTTCTTGATTTCATTGACTTTGGTTTCACTGATTTTTCTCTATCCTTCTTCTGTTTTCGATTTCATTTATTTCCACTCTGATCTTTATTACGTCCTTTCTTCTGAATACATTGGGCTTTATTTCCACTTCCTATTCTAGTTTCTTGAGGTGGAAATTATTAATTTTGGACCTTTTTATTTCCTAATATAGGTATTTAGTGTCAGCAATTTCTCCATAAGGTCTGCTTTAGCAGCATCCTACAAATTTTGATATTCAGTTCACAATATTTTCTAATTTAACTTTTGCTTTCTTCTTTAGAAGTGTGTTATTTAGTTTCCAAATATTTGGGAGTTTTCCAAAGGTCTTTCTTTTACTGATTTCCAAGTTAATTCCATCATGATCTGTGCAGTAAAGGGCTGACTTAGAGCCTTGGGATGTTCAAACCCTGTACATTCCAAAGGAAGGACTGGCCCTTACCAGTTCCTGGGAGAAAAACTCTTAAGCCCTCAGAATATCCTACCTGACAAGTGTCTTTGTTTATTTGGGGCCTTGAGCCGTACCAGATAGTTTATGCTAACAATGTTATTTACGGCAGAGGACTAGGGCCATGCTATATCAGTCTGATCTCTGCAGGGGCTGGAGACTGACTGAGGTCAGTAACATGGGTGCTCCATGCCTATGTGACTGACCCCTAACAAAATCCCTAGGCACCAAGGTAGCTCAGGTAATCTTCCTTGATTGGCAATATTTCAAAATTACTGTCACACTCCGTTGCAGGGAGAATTAAGCACTGTCCATAGGACTCGACTGGGAGAAGAAAACTGGAAGCTTGAGCCTGGTCTCTCCTGAATTCTGCCCTATGTGCCTTTTTGCTTTTACTGATTGCAATCTGTATCCATTTGCTGTAATAAACTGTAACCATGAGTATAACAGCTTTTCTAAGCTATGGGAGTCTTTCCAGTATATCAATGCCTGATGGTAGTCTTGAGGACCTCTGACACAGTCCAGAGAACACACTCGAAGTCTCCTAATTTTGTTAAAACTTGTTTCTGACCCTGTATATGGTCAATCTTGGAAAATGTTACATTTGAAAAGAATGTGACTCTGTTGTTGTTGGGTGGAATGTCATATAAATGTCGATTAGGTCAAGCTGGTATATTGTGTTGTCCCAAGGCATCTATATCCTTACCAATCATCTGTCCACTTGCTTTATCATTTATTGAAACATGGATATTGCAATCCCCAAGCATAACTGTGCATTTGCCTATTTCTCCTTGAAGTGCTATCAGTTTTTGTTTCATGTATTTTAGAACTCTGTTATTAAGATCATAAACCTTTGGAACTGTTATATTCTTTTGATGGATTGACATCATTGCTCTAAAACCTGCTTCGTCTGATATTAATATAGATACTACAGCCTTCAATTGATTAGTGTTAGCATGGTAAATTTTTTCATCCCTTTACTTTTAATCTATTGTGTCTTGGTATTTAAGGTGTATTTCTTGTAGACAACAGAGTTGAGTTTTGCTTATTTTTTCCAATCTGACAATCTCTAACTTTTAAATAGGGTATTTAAATCATTTATATTTAATGTAATTTTTTAAACAGATAGGTTTAAATCTACCACTTTGCTGTTTGTTTTTTATTTGTCCCATCTGTTCTATTTTTCCTTTTTCTCCTTTTCTTCTGTCATCTATTAGAGTATTTTTACATTTTATTTTACTTATTGGCTTAGTCACTAAAATTTTTATTTTCCATATCAGTGATTGCTTCAAGGTTTAATTTGGCATAGTCTACTTTGTTTTGTTTGTTTGGGACAGAGTCTCACTCTGTTGCCCAGGCTGGAGTACAGTGGGGCGATCTTGGCTCACTGCAACCTCCACCTCCTGGGTTCAAGCGATTCTCGTGCCTCAGCCTCCCAGTAGCTGGGACTACAGGTACACACCACCACACATGGCTAATTTTTTTTTTTAGCAGAGACATGGTTTCACAATGTTGGCCAGTCTGGTCTCGAACTCCTGACCTCAAGTGATCCGCCCATGGTGGCCTCCCAAAGTGCTGGGATTACAGGCTTGAGCCACCATGCCCAGCCCCTACTTTAAATGATATTATACTACTTCACATATATATAGTATAAGACCTTTACAATTACATACTTCCATTTCTCCCCTCCCAGCCTTTATTATCTTATGTACATTTTACTTTTACACAGGTTAAAAACCTTACCCTATGTGGTTATTATTTTTGTTTAGTCAATTTTTTTAACATTTAGATCATAAGGAAAAATTCTTGTATATTCACCAAATTATAATTTCCAGATCTCTTTGTTCTTTTGTGTAAATTCATATTTCCTCCTGGTATCAACATTTCTTGTGGGGTAGTTCTGCTCCTGCTGATTTCTTTCAGCTACTATCTGCCTTGAAAATACTTAATTTAGCTCTAATTTTAGAGAGAAATTTCACAGAGTATGGAATTCAGGTTAACAGTTTGCTTTTTTCCCCCTCCATTACTCTCAAAGGTGCTGCTTCACTGTATTCTCACTTGCATGGTTTCTGACAATAATTCTACTATCACCCTTATATTTGTTCATTTGTATATAATATGTCTTTTTTCCTGGCTGCTTTTAAGATTTTATCTTTATCACTGGTTGTGAGTAATTTAGATTATGAAGTGCTTGGGTTTTGTTGAGCTTCCTGGAACTGATGGTTTATAGTTTCCATAAAATTTGAAAAAAAACCAGCCATTTTATCTTCAAAAATGTTTATGTCACCCTCCTCCTTCCTTAGGGGACTTTACGCACATATTAGGCCATGTGAAGTTGTCCTACAGATCACTTATGGTCTTTCCACTTAAAATATAATAATTTTTCTTTTTCTTTTTTTTTTTTTGAGACAGAGTTTCGCTCTTGTTGCCCAGGCTGAAGTGCAATGGCGCAATCTCAGCTCACTGCAACCTCTGCCTCCCAGGTTCAAGCGATTCTCCTGCCTCAGCCTCCCGAGTAGCTGGGATTGCAGGCATGCACCACCACACCTGGCTAATTTTGTATTTTTAGCAGAGGTGGGGTTTCTCCATGTTGGTCAGGCTGGTCTCAAACTCCTCAACTCAGGCAATCCACCTGCCTCGGCCTCCCAAAGTGCTGGGATTACAGGCATGAGCCCCGCGCCTGGCCAATAATAATAATTTTTCTTTCTTTCATTTTGGATAATTTCTATTGCTATGTCTTCAAGTTCACTAATCTTTTCTTTTGCAATGTCTAATCTGCCATTAATCACATCCAGTGTACTTTTCATATCAGACATGGTAGTTTTCATCTCTAGAAATTTGATGTAGGTCTATTTTTATCATCCACATCTCTACTAAACTTTCTGAAATAAGGAATACGGTTCTAATAACTTTCAATGGCCCTCCAGCCTAGGTGCTCAATATTCATTCTCTTTCCAGTTAGCGCCAATGTTGTTTATGCAATTGAAAATAATCAATAAGTAGCCTCTCTCTAGTGTGAACTGTTATAACCTCTTGACATTTTCATTGGAAGAGAATATAAATAAAATGAACAAATTCACCATTTGCCAGAATAGTTCCAAAGCTACTCAAAAGCAAATCGCAGATTTGGAAGCATTACCTTCCCAAATATGCTTTAAGTGCTCACTTGTGCAAAACTAAAACCACCAAAAACAACACAAAGAGATAGATCATTTCATAGTCTGCCTTCTGCTTATATGAAAAGCAAGAATATTGTACAAGTTGATATCAGGGATTTAATATTTAAAAAACTAATTCCCCAGAGTATGTCAAAGGGTCAGGAAAAATTGAGTGCACTTTTAGGCATTTTGTACTGCTTCAGGCTGGACTCTGACCACTAATGCTCATGAAAATGACCAAGGCTCTCAGAGACCTGCCAAGCCAGTGAATCAAAGAAAGGCCAAATCCAGTTCAACATAATTTTACTATCATCTATATTTTATCGTGTTCTAAAATACTTGAAAACCAATCATCTAGGGCAGCAATCCACAGTCATGTATGGTCAGTAAGAAGATTCAAACCAGCTACACAACTTAATCCTCCACAGTGAGGAGAAACTAGTGTTTCCTGTGGGTTCATGTTCTAATTAGGCAGGTATGTGGACACTCAAAGTCTGAGCTGGCAAATTGATTCCTAGCAATAAGTCCATTCTTGAGCAGAAGGCCCTTTAAGGTATTACATTAATTAAATATTGTTCCTTTCCCTCTCCCACATGCTATGGCATTTATTCCATGTACACATTTATTCCATGGACACATCTCAGAGCAATGGCAGAGTCTTGATTTATCACAGTGAGTTTGTGCCTATGCAGCTCAGTTCCAGAAAATTTAGCTCTCTGTCAGAAGCTATTTACAGGCCCTCTGGACTGGTCTATAAATTTTCGAGTGTCCAGGATCATATCAACACTGTCTGAGAAGCAAAGTCCTGAGGTCATCGACAAAATTGGTCCCCATTAAAATGTCAGATGATGTACTGTCAATTTGGGAAGCTATCATCAATAATGTTCTTACTTATTTTCTTTTTTCCAGAGACATGCATGACAAAAATAAGTGAAAAGCAGACTTGAAAAATAGTGGTATGACAGCAATGCCTAGTAAACATCTCAATAAGATCTACATCTCCAAAGTTAAAGTGATGTACAAAAAGGGTGGAAATTCAGTACTTTCTCACCAACCATGACCAGCTGTAAAGCATGAGTGCTAAAAGTGGCTGACTGAGTTGTGTGATTTAAAGAACAATGAATTGCCACGCAACCCAAAATTTATCTCCCTGCCACACAAGAGTGCTCCCACAGATAAACTCACTTCTGAAATGCCCTTTCTAAGAAGAGTAACACCTTTTACTTTATTTTTAAGAGATAGGGTTTTACTCTGTCTACCAGGCTGGAGTACAGTGGCATAATCACAGCTCACTGCATCCTTGAATTCCTGGGCTCAAAGCAATCCTCCCTCCTCAGCCTCCTGAATAGCTGGGACTACAGGTGCGTGCCACCACACCTTGCTAATTTCTTTTTATTTATTTATTTATTTTTATTTTTTATTTTATTTTTTTGTAGAGACAGTGTCTCACTGTGTTGTCCAAGCTGGTCTCAAACTCCTGACCTCAAGAGATCCTCCTGCCTTGGCCTCCCAAAGTGTTGGGATTATAGACATAAGCCACTGGCCCCAGCCTAGGTAACACATTTTAAATAAATTAATGATGATAAAACTATAATTACACTTGCTTTCAAACCCCTTCCATGTGCCTGTTTGGTCCTGTTCAATAGGTACTATTCTCCTCTCTGTCTCGTGGGAAAAGAATGAGAGTCTCAGAAAAGTTAAGTGACTTGCCCAAGGCCCATGCAGGAGTCAGAAGTGGAAGCCCCTTATAAGGGAGCCCATTAGCTGGGGCCAATGCATCTGCTCTGGGTAATGTCCTAGAGGGGCAACAAGGACTGCTGAGTGCACAGGGTGGAGTGTGGAAAGCAAAGGTGCTAGACAGAAGCCAGTAGACCAATGGGACATCACACGGGGAGGGGTGCTGGGCAGCTAGCTGAGAAGCAGGCTGAGGACCCTCCATACTTTTAAAAGCTCAAACATGCCCAGTCTCTGAACTGTTCTATGTAGATGTAACTAACAGAATATAGTATAACAAACCGGACTCTCCACTCCTTGCTTCCTTTCACATCAAGATTAAGGGCCAGGTGCAGTGGCTCATGCCTGTAATCTTAGCACTTTGGGAGGCCAAGGTGGGAGCATTGCTTGAGCCCAAGAGTTCAAGACCAGCCTGCCTAACATAGTGAGACCCCATCTCTACAAAAAATTTAATTAAAAAAAAGAAAGATTCAGGCTCAATACCTCTGACAGGGAGCTATTTTCTCTCCCCAAGGCCTGTAGATTCTCTGGAAGTTTGGCTGAGGACGTGGAGAAAGCTACACATCTCACTGCCTGAAAATTCAGTGATCGCTGAGGGGTTAGCACCCCAAATTCTTTCAGGTCTGTCTAGATTTGAGATCCCTTAGCTAGGAGCCTTATCTGGGTATGTAAGACTTCGGTTTCAATAATAATAAAGGTTGATTTATCAAAGCCCTACTCAGCACCCAGCACTATGCCTGGGATATGACAGGCACTATTTCTAATTCCCACAGCCACCCTGAGAGGAAGGTGTTAACACCACCTTATAGATAAGACTGAATTAAGGGCTCCACAGCTAGTAAATGATAAAGCCAGGTTCCGACCCCTGGTGTATCTGACTACAAAGTGTTGCTCACAATCTCCTGTCTCACTGAGCTGTTGACAGCAGCCTATTCAGTGTTCAATAACAGCAATGACAACAAAAATGAATTTCAAATTGAAAAGGCAAGAAATCAAAGTCTAGAACTTTAGGGTGCTGATTTTCTTTCCTACCAAGAACTGCATCACCCTAGGCAATTCCCCAGATCGCTGGGCCTCCTATTCTTTGTCTGTGTCATGAAGAGTTGAACTACTGAGATACTGCCTTGAGCTGTACAAGTCTAAGAGACTAACAGCTAAAACAAATATTTTGATTTTTTTGAACTGCATTTAAATGGACAGGAAATTAATTTCTTATAAAGTTATGTAATGCAAGAAAAGACTATAAAATATAATGACATGAACTATGTACTATAACTCTAGGCACTGCTTCCTCATTTATCTCAACCACATCTCTGGAAGCCGGGCCTGGGACAGGTACACCCTGATGCTTTGCCGTAACATGACCCACAGGGGTGTTTATAACTGAAAGTACCAGAAAGCCTTTATTATAATGGTAAGTTTCTGACAACCCAGCCCCATGGTATAGCCTTCAAAGGTGATAAGACAATGTCCAAGGGTCTCAATTTCCAAGGCTGAAAAGAGACTCAGGAAAAGAGATTCAAGAGACACAAAGCAAAGCCTTGGCAAGGGCAGCCCTGATGGCTGGTCTTGTGTTCTTGCCTCTATAAAGGCTGCGCTCCCACAGGTGTCAGATAGACTTAGCTCAATAGGAGGACAAGGCCCTGTGCAGGGGTGTAGAGGGGAGGAGAAGATGCCAATGGAAACCACCAAGTGCTGGGGGGAAGCAGAGGGACAGGGACGCCGGCCTGGATCCCCTGTGAGGTCCCTGTCAATCCAGAGCATCTATGATTTTGGGAAGTCTCTTGGCTGGGAGCCACAGTTGGTCCCTTCTGAGTGCTTTCCTGAATTGCTGTTTTCCTGCCAGAGATAGCATATCCTTCTTAGGAGGTGTGCACACAGGTACACACACAAACACACACACATCCCTCATAAAAGAAGAGGATGCCAGCCTTGGATTAGACATTCCCCTGCTAGAGCAGATGGTCTTTCAATGTCCCTTCCGGCTCCACAATTCTGTGAGCAAATGAGATGCTAGCTCAACCTGAAATGCTCACTAACTGAGAGTTTGCAACTTGAATTTATGCTCTTTCAGTCTCTATTTAGTAACCCTATAATAGTAATAAAGATAACATGTATTGGGTGCTAGTTACATGTCAGATACTGTTCTCAGAGTTTGCGATAATTCATCTATAAATGCTATGAGGGAACCCTGTGTGAAAACCCTACGAGGGGGGATTTACTATAATCTCCACATTGGAGATAAGGAAACTAGGGCTCTAGTCTGTCAAGTAACTCACCCAAGAGTGTACAACTGGTAAGTAAGTGGCAGAGCTAGGATTCCAACCCAGACAGCCTAACTCCTGAGTTCTCATTCTCAGCCTCTACCTCACACTCTCGTCTCTATGATGTATCTGTCTTTATACGTAAAGCAGTACAGCAGAGTAGCTAAGACTGTGGGATCTGAAGCCAGACGCCTTGCTTTCTAATCCACAGCTGATTTTATATGCAAAAATGCTAAGTGTTTAGAACAGTGCCTGGCATATAGCAGACACACAGAAAACAGTAACTCTGATTATTATTATTTATTACCTCACTATTAGATTTAGGCAACAGTAGGCTGGAAAGTCTCCAAGTAGAAGAATTGTATTTGTTTATTATATTACTTTTGTATATATTAAATAACAGCTTGATTGAGATATTATTCACATACCATAAAATTCACCCATTAAAAGTGTACAGTTCGGTGGTTTTAGTATGTTCACATAGTCGCCACTAGCTAATTCCAGAACATTTTCATCACCCCTTGAAAAGCCCCATCTCTATCAGCAGTTCCTCCCCATTCTACCCTTCTCCCAGCCCCCGGGAACCGCCAATCTGCTTTCTGTCTGTCTGTATTTGCCTCTTCTGGATGGTTCACATAAATGAAATCATAAGGTATGTGATCTTTCATATGTGGCTTCTTTGACTTAGCATAATGTTTTCAAGATTCATAGCTGTTATAACAAATATCAGAACTTCATTCTTTTTTTTCAATTGAGGTGAAATTCACATAACATGAAATTAATCATTTTAAACTGATCACTTCAGTAGCATTTAGCAGATTCACAGTATTACACAACTATGCCCTCTGTCTAACTCAAAACCTTCATTCCTTTCTATTGCCAAATAATATTCCATTATACGGATATACCACTTTCTATTTACGCATTCATCAGCTGATGAACAATGGGGCTGTCTCCACTTTGGGGATGTATGAAGAATGCTGCTATGAGCATTGAGGTATTGGCTCTTGTGTGGGCACACATTTCCAATTCTCTTAGATATATACCTAGGGATGGAATTAGACATATACCTAGGGTGGACCACGTGGTAACCTGTCTTGTTATATTATTTTTCATCTTTCTTCTAAAAATCACCTCTACTATGTAACTGCTGAACTGCTGGGTCAAATATTAAGAGTGACAATGCAGAGCTGGGCACAGTGGCTCATGCCTGTAACCCTAGTGTTTTGGGAGGTCAAGGCAAGAGGATTACTTGGGGCCAGGAGTTTGAGACCAGCCTGGGCAACATAGTGAGACCTCATCTTTAAAAGAAATAATAATTTTTTTTTTGTATTAGCTGTGCATGGTAGTGCACACATGTAGTCCCAGCTACTCAAGAGGCTGAGATGGGAGGATCACTTGAGCCCAGGAGTTCAAGATTACAGTGAGCCATGATCACGCCACTGCACTCCAGCCTGGGCAAAAGAGCAAGAACCTGTCACTAAAAAAACAAACAAACAAACAAAAAAAAAAAAAACAAGAAAATGTCTGGGCTTCTGACAGACCTGGATGCAAACCCTTGCTTCTCCATTTACCAGCTCTGTGATTCACAGCAAGCTACTTAACATCACACAGCCTCTGTTCCTCATCAAGCAAATGAGCAAAATAGCACTTGTTTCAACTGACTGTTAGAAGGCTCGGCTGGCATGCAGTAAATACTCGATAAGTACTCTTCTCATTATATGTCTTTCCTGGGACAATGATAATCCTCCTCAATTTGTTTTGAGGGGTAGCTGAAAAATGCAGAAAAGCATCAAGAAGACAATAACAACCACCCATATTCCCACCGTTCAAAATCAAACACAGTTCACATTTTGGCACAGAGCCACAACCTTACTAACACATGATGCCTTGTAATTTTGGTCTTGGTTCTAGTTTCCTTCCTAAGAAGAGGGGACTCATCACTGGTGTGATGAGTAAGTGTAGCCTCTGAGGTCCCCAACTATAGCAAGGAGTGAGAGCAGCCAGTGAACAGGAGTCCTGTGCTTGCTCCATTCCACAAATTCTCACTAGGCACCAACTGCGGGCAGCACTCTGGGCTAGGGGTGGGCTTCACAGAACAGGACTCTGCCCTTAAGAAATCTCTTTGTCCTTGAGAAATTTCACCTCTAGTGGAAGAGAAAGATGTTTTATTTTATTTTCTTCTTTTTTGTGTGTGTGTTTTTTTGTTTTTTTGTTTTTTTGAGACAGTTTCAGTCTTGTCACCTAGGCTGGAGTGCAATGGCGCGATCTCGGCTCACTGCAACTTCCGCCTTCCGGGTTCAAGCGATTCTCCTGCCTCAGCCTCCCGAGTAGCTGGGACTACAGGCGTGCGCCACCACGCCCAGCTAATTTTTTGTATTTTTAGTAGAAACGGGGTTTCACCATGTTAGCCAGGCTGGTCTCAAACTCCTGACCTCAGGTGATCTGCCTGCCTCGGCCTCCCAAAGTGCTGGGATTACAGGTGTGAGCCACCACGCCTGGCCGAGAAATGTTTTCAAAACAATGTTAAAAATGCAGTGACTGAGACAGACACGGTGTCACGGAAGAATTAAGAACAAGCACCTCAGCCAACCTGAACTAAAGCTCCAGCCCTCTGAGCTTCCTCTGGACTCTCTAAGTCCCTGCTTGCTTCCAAAAAGAGAACCAATGAGGAGCCGACTAACACAAGCAACATTAAATATGAATATGGGTCAGTGGCAATAAAAGGGTTCTTACTCTTCTTACACTGTCTAAATATAAACAGGAAGCTTTGACCAGCAACCTGAGATGAGCGGCCACATGCAATACACCCATCTAGCCGCCCACCATGAGCAGAATCCAGAATGGGAAGAGGCAGAAGAGATCATGGAGTCAGAGACAAACAGTTAGCAGAAGGCTTAACGTGGTGGATCTCCACCAGGCATGGCCCCACAGCGCCCCCTCACAACCCCTACTCCCACATCTCTGGGTTTCCTACATAGGCAAAAGAAAGCACCCCGGAAAGCTCCCCTGAACCACCCCGTTCCCTCCACTCATGGACTTTTCTATAAAACTACTTGTTTCACTGCACCCGAAGTGATCTCAATGTTTCCAAAAATGAAAAGCAGTCCTGGCGCGGTGGCTCACATCTGTATTCCCAGCACTTTGGGAGGACAAGGTAGGAGTATCATTTGAGCCCAGGAGTTTGGGGCTGCAGGGAGCTATGATCGCACTACTGCACTCCAGCCTGGGTGACAGGGCAGGACCCTGTCTCTAAAAAAAGAAAGAAAGAAAAGAAAAGCAGATTCTCAAGGAAAAAAGATCGAGCTCTATCTTCTCTCCTGTCCTCTCTTTGCAAATGAGGAGATTCAAGCTCAGAGATGATTTGCCCAAGGTCACATGGGCAAATCCTGATCCAATGATCTTACTACCACAGCAGGTCCACAGCAGTTGCCACACAGCTCCCAATAGACTGGAGACTTTTTCTGCCGGGGAAAAGGCAATGTCAGTGGTCACTTGTCTGTCCTACGGCTCTAGGATGACACTTAGAAGATCATGGTCATTAGCAAATATCCAATTCATAAAGACTGGGATTAGATCTCACTTGAAGACATGAATCTCTCAAGGAACACTCCAGGAAAATCCTCTTTGGGCTTTTATAGTCCTTATGACCAGAAATTTTCGGTCCACGAAAAATATGACGTACTTCAATTCCTGCTAAAGCAGGAAACGCACCTTTACATCCTTTCTCTTTGTAAATACCCACGCATTGAATGTTTAACGTATTAAATGCTGTCAGCTTCTACGAGAGTCTCTATAAATATGGTCTCAGAAAACAATAAAGGGGCACATCGGTGAAGGCTCAGCTGCTGCCTGGGAACAGCCAGGGCCTGTGAGTGTGAACGCCTCCCAGAGAGCTCGGCTTGGTGAGTCCCTAAGAAGGCTTACTAATGCGAGGTTAATCAAGAGAGTTGGCAAGTTTGCCTTTCTTCTCCATCCCTGAACTCGAGTTGAATCGCGGAATCAACCCAAGTTCAGGGGCTTCAAATGGTCAGCCGGCCTTGGGGGACCACTGTCCCGGTGGCCGCGGCAGGAACCAGTCCTGCAGTCCTGCAGTCCTGCGGCGGCACCTGCGCGAGATGCAGGGCACTGGCTCCAGGACGGCGGGGCAGGGCGGGGCGGGGCGCGGCGGGGCGAGAGCGCAAGGAGGGGCGAGACCGGGCAAGAGAGTGGGGCGGGGCGGGGTCGGGGAGAGCAGTGAGCGGGGCGGGGCGAAACGCGAGGGGAGGGGAGATGGGCGGGGCGGGGCAGGGGGGGCACGGTCCCAAGGCCGACCCGGCCGAGGACGCCCGGAGCAGCTCCGCGCATGCGCAACTGTGGCGCGCGACTGCGCTAGAACGCGGCTCCCGCGACCCCTGGCGGCGGCTGCCGAGGGGCTGCGGGACGACCTTGGGCGGCAGCTAGCAGCGAGTCCTAGCTGATGTGGCCCTGAGTCAGCTTTTAGAGGTCCCAAGACTCGTTCACAGGCCGCTAAACGCAAACTAAGGCACCTCCCAGCACACCAGGATCGACGTGTCCTCCTTCAGTCCGGACTCGGCGGAATCTGCACCTGGGAGCCCCTCCCCAAATGACCTGCTAGCCGCAGTCCAGGAAGCAGGCACCCCTCACTCCCCTTCTCAAATGGGGGCTCTATTCCTGTCTCTAGCTCTGGAGTTGTTGTGAGGATAAAGGGAGCTAAGGGACAAGTGCTTAGAACAGTGTCTAGAAGGAATTATTTTAATGCTGTAGTCATTATTAATAATGTATTATATTTTTACAATTCCAGAACCTGGCACACAGTAGGCACTCAACAAACCGTTCCTCTGTCTGTCTTGAGAGACTGCGGTGGGCCCTGCAGGGCAGCTGCCTGCCTCTGCCTGGTTCGAGGAAGGCCCAGCCAGGCCGGCCCCAGCTTCCTTCCTGCTCTTCTGTCCCACTCCGACCCACTCCGGAGAGCCACGCTCTGAGCCGCACATGACTCTCTCCTTCTCCACAGAACAATCTGTGTTCTGCTCCCGCCCCCGAGAGAGTTCTGAGCTTTCCAAATATGGATGCTTTTTGCATTCCCAAAGCATCACGAACATTTGGGAGAAGAAAATGAACACCAGACATGGTTTGGAAACGATGGAAGCCAAGGGATGGGTGGTGACGGAACAAGCACCGTACTAGGAGTTTTAAAATATAAAACACGAGTCTGGCCTAGGTGATGTCTTACAACCTTACTAGCTTTGTAGCAGTCTAGGCCCCAAAGAGATCCTAGAAGTAAGCACCCAAACCCTAAGAATAAAAACTACAGTGGCCACCACCACACATTGCAGAGGCGAAAACTGCATTAAGGAGGCCCAGAGAGTCACCTGCTGTCAGAGGAAATGAGCAGTGGGAGGCAGTCCCTTGAGAGCCAAACAGCTTGAAAGTTGACAAATTGAGATGAACCAGCTCGTCGGTGAGTGTAGGCAGAAGAGGCATTAGACACAAGAGTATTTGTTTTTATATCAGGCCCAAACCAAAACCTATTCTGAAATGGAGTGGATCTCAGAATATACTGAGAAGGTTGCCCTTTTGCTTAGGCACCTTGTGTGTTATTCAGCTAGAGTTTATCTTCAATAGTGTGCCCCTGGATGCCAGGGCAAAATGTTAAAGAATGGCCCCGTCACAGGCACCCCTGTGCAGCAGGCACTGTTGTCCCTGGCGCACATGCAGGGAGATAAAGCAGGCAGCTTAGATATGACACAGCCTCAACACCCAACCCAGAATAAGCACTCACATATTTGCTGATTTAATGAGTTAATTAATTATACAGTCTAGTTTGAGAGAGGCAAATGGCAGATGTGAAATAATTAAAATCTGAATGCCAAATTAGATGGTACTAGCTATAAATAGAGGTGGAATAAGAGGATGGAGAGATTGGTGTGGACAAACGGGGCTGGAGAGGTCTGTATGCAACAACGGGTGTCACCAAGGGTGGACTCAGCACAGGGAAGAGATGACTCCCAGATGGATGGAGAAGATAAACAGAGGTGGGGGGTTGGCCTGGCAGGGGTGAGGGCAGGTGGGCAAGGAGGCAGGCAGCCTGGAGCAGAGGATGAGTGGGACACAGCAGGACACACAGCCAGCCTGCCAAGACTAGGACATATCCTCCACAGTCTGCAGAGGTGCATGCCATACCTAGACCTGCCAGGGTTAGCAGGAGGACTTGAACTCGAGATTCAAGCAATAAGGGAGAGGATGACTCTTTTTTCGAGATAATTAGCTCCTGATTATCTCAACATGATACATTTAAACCTCACACTGGCTTGTCCTGACACTCAGGCCACTATTTACACTCTTCACCACATTTTAACATCACCTTAACTGAGAATGTAAATCCAGCACAAATGTCCAAATGCTCATGTATTTCAGGCATTGTAAACCCCAGGGGAAAGCTCTGTGTCATCGGCATCCCTCCACCCCTTCACTAGCCCAGAGCCCTGGGGGGCATTGTGCTTATAGGTGGAGCTGTCTTGTTACTTGCTGGGGCCTTGCAGGGCCCAGCCTCTAGCCATGCCCTCCAAATGAGCTTCAGCCACTCCTGGGTTTTAACCAAGTCCTGCACCTATAGGCCGACCTATTCCTGAATCCTGACCAACAAGCCAATAGCCTGGAAACCTATATGCTGAGCACTAGCCAAGAATTCCAATGTTTCCCCAGGATAGCACCCTCTTGTGGACAAAGAGATTCCACCATGTTCAACCAATCCAGTATCTTCCCTCTACCCTCCAAGGAAAATGGGCTCCTTCTCCTGAAATCGCCTTTGCAAAAATTGTAACAGTGAGAAAATTATGACAGTGAAAGAAATCTGATCTAACCAACCCCTATCTTGCCATTAACCCCCAAACTATGGTATTCCTGGGCTTAGGTCAAGCTAACTTTAGGAGATATTTAGTTTATAGTTTAAATGATAATAGCACTTCCCCAAAACTCAACTGCCTCTGTCAAGCTAATGAAGGACCACCAGGTTAGGAGGATGAGAGAAGCCTGAATTCTGCTAAGGCATAAGTGATTACCAGCCATTGTTCCAAAGGTCACAAGATTTGCAACTTCCCCAATTACTCCTGCAGATAACATCACTACTGTAGAACCTAAGATTGGCCTTTTGAGGTATCTCTTCAGGTTTTCACATTTCTGACAACCATCACCCCCACCAGATCCACCACAGGGCCATGCCTTGTGGCCCCACCCAGAAGCGGACTCAGCACATGAAGACCATTTTCCACACCCCTATGATTGCATCCCCAACAAATCAGCAGCACCCATTCCCTTGCCTGCCACACTATCCTTGAAAAACTCTAGCCTCCGTATTTTCAGAGATTGATTTGATTAATAACTCCATCACCCATGTGGCACAGCTAGCCTCATGTCAATTAAACTCTTTATTGCAATGCCCTGGTCTCAGTGAGTTGGTTTTGTCTGTGCAGTGGGCAGGAAGAATGCAATGGGCGATTACACTCCTGCAGTCTTCACTTGGTTTGACAACATCATTACCTGCCCAGTGAGCTAAGCTAAAAATTTCACTGTCATCTGGATTCCTCCCTCAACCACCTTCCCACACCAACTCCCAACACACACAGCCTATCTCTCTGGCCTACTGCTTGTCTTTCAAATGACTCTGGATTCTCACTTGCCTGCCCCTGCCTTGGTTCAGCCCTTTGTACTTGGAATCTAGGCTTTTGCAATACCTCTGATATCTGTCAGGATACAGTTAGGATAATGAAAACATTCTAGTTCTTTCAAATAAAGGGAATTGAATGTATGGAATTGTCTGCATAGGAGATGAAAGAGATAAGAGGCCAAACAGGATGGTTTTGTACCCCAGAATTCTGAAATAGCAGGAAGCCACTAACATCCCTAGGACTGGAAAGAACATGGGGAGGAGGCAGAGTTAAGAGCCCAGAAGCTGGGGCCATAGAGAGCCAAAACCCAGAGGAAGCTCCCTAATGGGCACTAAAACTACAGAGAAAGGTTTCATCTGACAGGAGCTAGGACAACTGAAGAGACACCATTGCTGGCAAAGGTGCTGCCTGAGGCAGAGAGAAATACCCTGGCTTATCTGTCTCTTCCAATTTCCTACCAGTGCCTCTGCTTGACCAAACCCAGGCAGAAACCACTGACTTGGGCACCTGGGAAAAAGCCTGCAGAATTCAGCCCAGTGAAATACAGAACAGAGAAAGGGCCCAAATCCAACTAACCCCCTTAACCAGTCTCCTTCGCTAGAATCTTTAATTCTTTCTAATCTATTCTCCACTCTGTGCCAGAAAGATCTTTCTTGCTTAAAAACTTAATTAAGTCATTCCTCCTGCTTAAAACTTGTCAGGGGCTGGCAGTTTCCTGGCAGAAAAAAATAGGACTTATCCGCCAGGCTGATTTTGTCAATCAATTGCAAATATAGGAAGTATTGCTTCCCTTGACTATGACATGTATCAGGTTTGCTCTATAATATGAGATGGGCTCCTATTCAAAGTATTGCTGTAGAACAGAATAGAGACTACTCCTCAAAGCCATCACCCCTGAAACTGGGAAATAACTAAAGATAACTACTTTTGGATCAGGGCTGTTTGCCATGATCAAGAGGCTAAGGGCTCCAATGAAAACATACCATACAAAAGAACAGGGAGAGCAAGTAAAGGCTATTAAAATCTATTAAAACAACAGGGTAACTAGAGATTGAATTAGCAATCAAACAATGTCTACAAAGAAAAGCCCAGGCTCAGATGGCTTCCTGGTGAACTGTACCAAATACTTAAAGAACTACCACCAATTCTTCACAAACTCCTCCAAAAAGCAGAAAAGGAGGGAACACTTCACAACTCATCCTATGACACCAGCGTAACATTGACACCAAAACCAAAGGCATCACAAGAATACCACCAATATCTATTATGAATATAAGTATTAAAATCCCCTACAAAATATTAGCATATGGAACCTAGCAATGCATTAAAAAATCATATACCATGACCAAATGGGATTTAATTCAGGAATGCAAGGTTGGTTTAATATATGAAAATCATTCAATGTAAAATGCGATATTTAAAAAATAAAGCACAAAAATTACACGAACAATGCAATAAAAAAATTAGACAGTGTCTAACACCCTATAATGATAAAAACACTCAACAAACTAAAAATAGAAACGAGCTTCTTCAAGTTGATAAAGGCTATCTATGAAAACGCCACTGCTAACATCTTAGTGGTGAAAAACTGAAAGCTTTCCCCCTAAAATAAGGATGTCCACTCTGGTCATTTCTAATCAACATTGTACTGGAGATACTATCCAGCACAATTAGGCAATACAAAGCAACAAAGTCATCCAGATTGGAAAGGAAAATGTAAAATTATCTTTATTTGCAAATGCCATGATCTTACATATTTTAAAGCCCTAAAGAATCCACAAAAACAATATAATAGCTAATAAATGAGCTCAGCAGGGTTAAAGGATACAAGATTAATAAACAAAAATGAGCTGTATTTCTATACCTTAGTAATGAGCAATCTGAAATTTAAAAAATAGTTTCACTTATAATAACATAAAAAAGAACACTTAGAATAAATTTAACAAAAGGAATGTAAGACTTGAATGCCAAAAAAATCTACAAAACATTTTTGAAAGAAATTAAAGAAGATATCCCATGTTCATGGATTGGAAGACCTGATATTGTTAAGACAGCAATACTTCCCAAATCAATCTACAGATTCAACACAATCCCTATCAAGAATTATTTCTTACACTAATTTACAACCTGACCCTAAAATTTATATGAAATGTAAGCCAAAAAAATCTTGTAAAAGAAGAACAAAGTTAGAAAACATACTCCCCAAACTCAAAACTTACTACAAAGCTACAGTAATAAAGACAGTGTGGTACTGGCATAAGCACAGACATACAGACCAGTGGTATAGAACAGAGAGTCCAGAAATAAACACTTACATATATGCTCAACTAATTTTCAACAAGGATGCCAAGACAATTCAATGGAGAAAGAACAGTATTTTCAAAAAATTGGGCTGAAACAACTGAAGATCCACATACAAAAAGAATGAAGTTGGATGCTGACCTCACAAAAATATACAAAAATTAACTCAAAATGGATCAGACACCTAAATTTAAGAGTAAAAACTATAAAACTCATAGAAGAAATCACAAGAGTAAATCTTCATAAACTTGACTAGGCAATGGTTTCTTAGATACAAAACCAAAACAACAAAAATAATAAAAGAAAAAAAATGAACTGGACTTAATCAAAATGAAAAATGTTTGCATGTCAAAGGACATCACTTAGAAAGTGAAAGACAACCCACAAAATTGTAGAAAATATTTACAAACCATATATCTGTAAAAGAAATTATATTTAGGATATATAAAGAACTACTACAACTCAATAATGGAAAGACAACCCAATTAAAAATGGGCAAAGAATCTGAATAGATATTTCTCCAAAGAAGATATATAAATGGCCAATAAGCCCATGAAAAATTGCTTAATACCACTTATCATTAGGGAAATGCAAATAAAAACCACAATGAGATACCATTTCATACACTCTAGGATGGCTATAATCAAAAAGACAGATAACAACAAGTGTTGATGAGGATGTGAAGAAATTAGAACCTTCATGCAGGTGAGCTGCTTTGGAAAACAGCATGCAGTTCCTCAAAAACTTACACTCAGAGTTACCATGTAATCCAATAATCCCACCCCTAAGTATACATCCAAGATAAATGAAAACCCAAAATGTTTTGGATGGGATTATGTTCACCAAAAAACCTGTACACAAATGTTCATAGCAGCATTATTAATAATAGTCAAATAATAGAAATATCCTGCTGTCCACCAACTGATGAATGGATTAACAAAATATGCAAAATGGTATATCCATACAATGTAATATTCAGCCACAAAAAGAAATGACACATGCAGCAACATATAAGGACCTTTAAAACATTATGCTAAATGAAAAGAAGCCAGATACAAAAAGTCAAGTGCATGATTTCATTTATACAAAATTTCTAGACTAGGCAAATCTATAGAGACGGGGTATAGATTAGTGGTTGACTAGGGCTATAGAGTTGGGGTGGGGGTTCAGGAAATGGGAAGTGACTGCTAATGGGTAAAGGTTTCTTATTTGGAGTAATAAAAATTTTCTGAAATTGATTGTGGTGATGGTTGCACAACTCTGAATATACTAAAACCCACTGAATTGTACACTTTAAAGGGTTGAATTGTATGGTATATGAGTTATATATCAATAAATCTGTTATTTAAAAAGCTATAAACAGAATTCCGGGAAGATGGTGGACTATGAAGCACCAGGAATCTATCTTCCCACATAGACAACTATTGTACTGGCACAATCTGTTCAATATAACTATTTTGGAACTCCAGGGTCTCTTGAAGGCTTACAATTTCCAGGGGAAAGCTTGATGGTAAATTGCAGTTAATTTCAGCTTTTAGCATAGTAGAAGCTGTGAACACGTTCCTAGAGAAGCAAATATAAAGCTTGCAGGAGCTAGGGTGGGCAAAGAGCACCCTGTCCTCCAAATATTGGGTATCTGTGTTCTGATCACTGACTGCTGCTTCTGATCACAGGGGTGCAGAAAAGAGGCAGTAGCCATTGTTGCTGCACCTCCCTTCATTATTGCAAGCCACCCCACATACACCAACAGAAGTGACATCCAGAGGATTTAAAGGGCCAGTGCCCTTTCCCCCAGCCTCATTTTTCTCTTTCTCCCTTTCGAGGGCCAGACATTCAAGACTAGAGCACTCAAAGGCAACTACGTACATGGGGAAAATTAGATGGTTGACCATGCAGGCCCATGGAAAGGCACAGACTCAGAGAAGACCTAAGAAGACCTCAAGTATATACCCCAGGCTGATCCTTGGCACAAAGACAGCCTACAACGTTTGTTTTTTTTTTAATAAACAAAAACAGCAAACCCTGAGAATGGGGAGAATCCTATTTCCAGAGTTACCACATTATTACATTCAAATGTCTATTTTTCAACAACATCAAAAAAAAATCAGAAGGCACACACACAAAAATGGAAAGAGCAGCCTATTCAGAGGAAAAGTATATATCAACTGAAACTGTCCTTGAAAAAGACCTGATGGCAGATCTACCAGACAAAGAAACACCCATTTTAAAGATGCTCAAGACACTAAAGGAAGATGTGGTGAAAGTCAAGAAAATGATGTATGAACAAAATTGAAATGTCAAAAAGGACATAGAAAACCTAAAAAGAAGCCAATAAGAAATTCTGGACAGGAGGCCTACGTGCCACCTCTTGTACTGCCGCCATGTCTCTAGTGATCCCTGAAAAGTTCCAGCATATTTTGTGAGTACTCAACACCATCATCAATGGGCAGTGGAAAACAGCCTTTACCATCCCTGCCATTAAGGGTGTGGGCCAAAGATATGTTCATGTGGTGTTGAGGAAAGCAGACATTGACTGCACCAAGAGGGCGGGAGAACTCACTGAGGATGAGGTGGAACGTGTGATCACCATTATGCAGAATCCATGCCAGTACAAGATCCCAGACTGGTTCTTGAACACACAGAAGGATGTAAAGGATGGAAAATATAGCCAGGTCCTAGCCAATGGTCTGGACAACAAGCTCCATGAAGACCTGGAGCGACTGAAGAAGATTCGGGCCCATAGAGGGCTGCGCCACTCCTGGGGCCTTCATGTCCAAAGTCAGCACACCAAGACCACTGGCCGCCATGGCCGCACTGTGGGTGTGTCCAAGAAGAAATAAGTCTGTAGGCCTTGTCTGTTAATAAATAGTTTATATACCAAAAAAAAAAAAAAAAAAAAAAAAGAAAGAAAGAAAAGAAATTCTGGGCTGGGTGCAGTAGCTCACACCTGTAACTGCAGCACTTTGGGAGGCTGAGGCAGGAGCATCGCTTGAGCCCAGGAGCTCAAGGTTACAGTGAGCTGTGATAGTGCCACAGCGTTCAATCCTGGGTGACAGAGCAAGACCGTGTCTCAATAAAAAATAGAAGTGAAATTCTAGAGCTGAAAAAGTACAATAAGTGAAATGAAAAATTCACTAGAGGGCTTCAAAGGCAAACTTGAGCAGGCAGTAACCTTGAAGACAGGACAATAGAAATTATTGAGAATAAGTGCTATGGTTTGAATGTGTCCCATTAAAAGGATGTATTCAAGACTTAATCCCCATTGCAACAGTGTTGGGAGGTAGGGCCTAATGAGAGGTGACCATACCATGAAGACAGAGTGAGTGATTAATGCCATTATCTTGGGAGTAGATTCATTATAAGAGAGGAAGTCCAGCCCCCTTTTCCTTCTTTCTCTCACCCTCTCACCTTCCACCATGGGAAGATAAGGCAAGAAGACCCTTGCCAGATGCTAGAACCTTCATATTGGCCTTCCTAGCCTCCAGGAATGTGAGAAATAAATTCTTTTCTTTATAAGCTACCCAGTTTCTTGTGTTATATGACAGAAGCACAAAAATAACTAAGACACTGAAGAACAAACAGAAAAAAAGATTGAAGAAAAGTGAACAGAGCCTAAGAAACATGTGGAACACCATCAAGAGAACTAACATATGTATTGTGGGAATTATAGAAGGAAAAGAGGGAGAGAAAGGAGCAGAGAGGATATTTGAAGAAATAGTGACTGAAAACTTTTGAAATTTGGTGAAAGATATTAAGTGAAAAGTACAATTATCATTTATTGTACTTTTTCAGCTCCAGAATATAAACATCCAAGAAGCTTAACAAACTCCAAATAAAAGGAACTGAGAAAGACCCATACCAAGGCACATTATAGTAAAACTTTTGAAGGACAAAGGGAGAATCTTAAAAGCAACAAGAAGCAACTTGTCACATACAAGGGATCCTCAATAAAATTATCAGCAGATTTCTCATCAGAAACATAAGAGGCCAGATTGCAATAGGCTGATATATTCAAAGTGCTGAAAGAAACAGACTCTTAACCAATGTATTAGTCCATTTTCACACTGCTATAAAGAACTTCCTTGAGCCTGTGTAATTTATAAAGGAAAGAGGATTAATTGACTCACAGTTCCACATAGCTGGGGAGGCCTCAGGAGACTTACAATCATGCTGTAAGGGGATGCAGCCACCTTCTTTACAAGGCAGTGGGAGACAGAGAGAGACAGAGAGTGAAGGAGAAACTTCCAAACACTTACAAACCATCAGATCACATGATAACTCACTCACTTTCAGGAGAACAGCATGGGGAAAACCGTACCCATGAACAAATCACCTCCCTCCCTTGATACATGGGGAATACAGATCCCTCCCTCAACACATGGGTACTACAATTTAAAATGAGATCTGAATGGGGACACAGAGCAAACCATATCAACCAAGAATCCCATATCTGCCAAAGCTATCCTTCAAAAGTGAGAGATAAATTAAGAAATTCCCAAGTAAACACAAAAGCTGAGGAGTTTTTTTACCACTAGAACTGCCCTGCAAGAAACGCTCACAGAAGCCACGCAAGGTGAAATGAAAGGACACTAAGCAATAACTCTAAGCTATATAAAGAACTAAGGATCTCAATAAAAGTGAATACATTAGCAATTATAAAACTAGTATTATTGTAACAATAGTTTGTAACTCCACTTTTTATTATCTGCATGACTTGAGACTAATATATTTTTTAAATTATTACTCAAAAACTAGTATTATTATAACTTTGGCTTGTAATTCCATGCTTTGTTTCCTATATAATTTAAGAGACAATGCACTTAAAAGAATTATTAGCTTATGTTTTGGGGTATACAATGGGTAAAGATATAATTTTGTGACATCGGTAACAGAAAGGGGTGGGGATAGAGCTTTACAGGAATGGAGTCTTTGTATGTTAGTCAAGCTGGTATACATTTAAGTTAGAGTGTTAAACTTTAAGATATCAAATGGAATCTTCATGGTAACCACAAAGAAAATAGCTAGCAAATATACACAAAAGGAAATGAGAAATTTAAATATTTTGCTACAAAAAAAATCAACTAACAAAAGAAGACAATAATGCAGAAAGCAAGGGACAATAATGCAGAAAGCAAGGGACAAAAAAGCTATAAGGCATGTAGAAAATATAGCAAATTACAGAAGTAAGTCCCTTATCAGTACCTACTTTAAATGGAAATGGATTAAACTCTCCAATCAAAAGATGGAGATTGACAGAATGGATTTAAAAAACATGATCCAACTATATGCCGTCTACAAGAAACTCTAGATCCACAGACATAAATACGTTGAAAGTGAAAGAATGGAAAAAGATATTCCGACTGGACAAAGTGGCTCACATTTCAGATCCTAGCACTCAGGGAGGCTGAGGTGGGAGGATTGCTTAAGCCCAGGAATTCAAGACCAGCCTGAGCAACACAGTAAGACTTCATCTCTACAAAATAAAATTTAAAAATTAGCCAGACATGGTGGCATGAGCCTTTAGTCCCAGCTACTTGGGAGGCTGAGGCAAGAGGATCACTTGAACTCAGGAGGTTGAGGCTGCAGTGAGCTGTAATCACACCACTGTGCTGCAGCCTGGATGACACAGCGAGACTCTGTCTCAAAACAAACAAACAAAAAGATATTCATGCAAATAGCAACCAAGAGAGCAGGGATGGCTATACTGATATCCAACAAAATAGACTTTAAATAAAAAAAGGCGTTGAGTGTGGTGGCATGCTTCTGTAATCTCAGCTATCCAGGAGGCTGAGGCAGGAGAGTCATTTGATACGAGGAGTTTGAGACCATCCTGGGCAACATAGTGAGACCCCATCTCTACAAAAAATAAAAAAATTAGTAGGGGTATGATGGTACACATCTGTAGTTCCAGCTACTCGGGAGGCTGAAGCAGGAGATCTCTTGAGCCCAGCAGTTCAAAGTTACAGTGAGCTATGATAGCACCACTGCAATCCAGCCTGGGCGACAGAATGAGACTCCATCTCTGAAAATAAGTAAACAAATAAGAGACAAAGAAGGATGTTATATATTAATAAAGAGTCAATACAGTAAGAAGATACAACAATTATAAACATTTACACATGTAATTACAGACCATCAAAATACATGAAGCAAAAAATTCACACATTGAATTGAAGGGAGAAACAGAGAATTCTATAATAGTAGTTGGAAACTTCAATAACCCTCTCTTAAGAATGAATAGAACAACCAGGCCAGGCGCGGTGGCTCACGCCTGTAATCCCAGCACTTTAGGAGGCTGAGGCGGGCAGATCACCTGAGGTCGGGAGTTCAAGACCAGCATGACCAACATGGAGAAACCCCGTCTCTACTAAAAATACAAAATTAGCTGGGCGTGGTGGCGCATGCCTGTAATCCCAACTTGGGAGGCTGAGGCAGGAGAATCGCTTGAACCCAGGAGGCAGAGGTTGCGGTGAGCCGAGATCGCGCCATTGCACTCCAGCCTGGGCAACAAGAGTGAAACTCCATCTCAAAAAAAAAAAAAAAAAAAGAACAACCAGACAGAAGTAAGGACATAGAGGACTTAAAACACAATAAACCAACTAGACCTAAGAGACATAAACAGTCACTCTACCCAATTTTCTTCTCAAGTATGCATGGGACATTTTCCAGGACAGACCATGTGTTAGGTCACAAATTGAGTCAAAACGTGGTACGTGCACACAATAGAGTATTATTTTGCATGCAGACGAAAGAAAATTCTGACACATGTTACAACATGGATGAACCTTGAGGACATTATGTTAAGTGAAACGTAAGCCAATCACAAAAAGGCAAATACCACATGACTCCACTTCTATGAGCTACTTAGAGTAGGCAAAATCAGACAGACAGAAAGTAGAATGGTGTCTGCCAGTGGCTGGGGGTGGGAGGGGAATGGGGAGTTATTGTTTCATGAGTTTTTAAAAGGGAAAGAGTTCTGGAGACGGATGGTGGTGACGGTTGCACAGCAATGTGAAGAATACATTTAATCTCACTGAACTGTGCACTTAAAAATAATGAAGATGGGAAATGTTGTTATACGTGTTTTACCAAAATAAAATAAACTGGGGAGAAAAGCTATAGAGTATATTTATAATATAAAAACTGAAATGACCTAGATGTTTCATGGGCAGCTATTACAAAAATATTCATAGGCCCGGCACCATGGCTCACGTCTGTAATCCCAGCACTTTCAGAGGTCAAGGTGGGAGGCTCGCTTAAGCCCAGGAGTTCAAGACCAGCCTGGGCAACATGTCCAAACCCCATCTCTACAAAAAATACAAAAATTAACCAGGTGTGGTGGCACATGCCTGTAGCCTCAGCTACTTGTGGGGGCTGAGGCAGGAGGATCTCTTGAGCCTGGTGCAGGGGATGGAGGTTGCAGTGAGCTGAGATTGCGCCACTGCACTCCAACCTGGGCAACAAAGCAAGACCCCGTCTCAAAAAAAGAAAAAAATCCATAAGGCACACCACCGTGCAGCCTTTACAAACTAAGTTTTCAAAAATATTTAATGATGTGGAAAAATAATTGTACACACACACACACACACAGAATGAAAAAATATAAAATAGTATATAAAGCATAATCTCAATTGTATATAAAAATAGTAAATACATATAATGTGTGTGTGTGCACGTGTGTGTGTGTAACAGTGGTTAACCAGCTCAAGTAACAGTATGGTACCTGATTTTATTTATAAATATTTAAAAATAAATATTAAGTATATACATATATGTATATATTTCTTTATTTTATATATATAAATATATATATATTTTATATAAATATATATTTATTTATATAAAATTTATATATAAATATATATTTATTTATATATTTTATATAAATATATAATTATATATATAATTTATGTATATATTTATAATATATATTATAAATAAAGAAATATATATATATATTTCTTTATTTTCCAAACAGCCTACACTCAATACACAGCTAAAGAATAAATGCTCATTTTTAAATCGAAGGGATTGCATTCAGTGTTGGCTGGAATGGGAGGAGGCTGGTTCCTCACACTACAGGAAGGAAAGCATACAGGTACCGCCGTTCTGCAGGGCAATCTGGAAATACCTCCCTTCAACCCAGAAACTCCATTTCAGGAAACCTCTCCTAGGGAAATCATTAAGAACAGGCACAGAGACCAGGCTGACAGGGTACTCATCACAGCCTCGTGTATAACAGTGAAAAGCTGAAAACAACCTACATGTCCAAAAATAGAGGCTTTAGTTAAATAGATTATACTTCATCCATACTATGAAATGTTATACAGCTGCTTAAATGTTGCAGAAAGTTATATACTGTCATGGAAAGTGTTTACGATCTATAGTGAAGTAGAAAAAGCAGGTCACAAAGCAGTATATGTGGTATAATCCCACTTTTATATAAAAAAAATTCACACATACAGGAGGTGTAGAGAAGATCTGGAAGGAAATGCACTGTAGTGTTAACAGCAACTGCCTTGAATAGATGGGTAATGGATATCTTTATGTTCTTTTGATTATTCATCATTTCTGAATTTTATATAAAACACATGTATTTTGTCTATATTAAGAACAATAAAGCCGGGTGCAGTGGCTCATGCCTGTAATCCCTGCACTTTGGGAGGCCAAGGCAGGAGGATCTGTTGAGTTCAGGAGTTCGGGACCAGCCTGGGCAACATGGCAAAACCTCATCTCTAGAAAAAATACCAAAAATTAGCTAGGCAGGATGGTGCATGCCTGCAGTCCCAGCTGAGGTGGGAAGATCGCTTGAGCCTGGGAGGCAGAGGTTGCAGTAAGCCGAGATCACACCAGCGTGGCAACGGAGCGTGACCCTGTTTCAAAAAAGTAAATAAATAATAAATTTCTTAAAAGAACAATAAAATAAAATTGTGGGGGATGAAACAAGAGATCAATACTAAGGACAGCTAGAAGTATTGCTGGCTAGCTCAGCTAAGGAGCGTGGCAGGCAGGGCCTTCAGGGACAGGAGGGGCAAGGCCATCACAGCCACCTGCTGCTCCCAGCCTCAGCTGTCCATGAGATCTGACTATTCAAATCCCCTTCCACTGACCTTGGATTTATAAATTCAAAGCATCTTCCCATTTTGTCTTATTTAGTCTTCTCAGTACTCTTGTGAAAGTATTATTAGCTCTGTTTTGCAGATAAGAAAAGTCAGACTTAAATCACTCACAAATCACAGAACACAATCAAGGCTAAGCAGGTTATCTCACACCAGAATCGCATCAACCATATCCTCACTCACAATGAGTGATTACGCTCCCACTGACAGGCAGCTCAGTAAAGTGGAAAGAGTATGGATGCTGGAGTCCACAGGCCTTGCTTTGAATCCCATCTCAACTCTGAAAAGCAGCCTCTTAACCCCTCCACAGGGAATGATAATACTAGGGTCCGGGATTGTTCTCAGGATAAGCACAATCACGCAGGTAAATCACCACGCACCATGCCAGACTCTCCATCAGCGCTCAATAAATGCTCAGGCACAGGGAACCCCTGCCTCTCCATGCAGCTGAGCTCTCTGGCAGCTGTGAGGTTAGAAATTGACTTCTGTAAATGGGACTAACACTGAACTTCATGCAGTTTCCAGTGCCTGGCTCTGGTCCTGTCCCTGAGGCCAAAACAGACCGAGTCTTTCTTCCTCCAAGAGCCCTCCACACAGGTAAGGCCTGCTCCTCCACCCCTGGAGGCTGCTCTTCCCCCAAAAAGCCCCATTCCTTCAGTGTTGATCGGCCTCACACGGTCTGGTCCCAAGGTCACCTCTAGTCCACAGTGACCCTCTCACAGAGCAGTCACCTGGCTGCTCCCCGATTTTCCCTTCTCTTCTTCCCTGCAGGGGCCACCTCAAAGAAAAAAATAAAGAGCCCTGGACCTATATGATGAAAGGCTTCTATTCAGAGGAGCCACTGCTGTGGACATCTGTCATGGACACTGGACACTGCCCTACCTCTGATCCCCCTAATGGGACCAGCCCCTCTTCACCATGGTCACTGGATCAAGGATGAGAATGTGATCCAGTTGGGGCCAATAAGACACAACAAGAACCCGACCGAGATGTCTGAGGATCACACCCAGGACAATGACAGTCTGTAGCCGCTCCGCTCACCTGGGGCCTGAGATGGAAAGCAACAAGAGGGGAGGGGAAACAGAGAGGAAGAATCCATGTCTTTGAGCCCTGACGCCAGCTGCCACTGAAATCAGTTTAAACTGGGTTTTCTTTCACCTACAGCTGAAAAGGCCCTAATGCACAGATTTTGGCAGAAACTAGAAAATGGATCTGCAGCATGGCTTGGGCGGTCAGCGCTGCATACACCGTTTACCCCTCTGCATATGCCTAAGGCAGGAGCTTAGGCCCTGCCCTCAGAAAGCCCTGTGGGATGGAGTTGTCGAGGCTGACTTGGATTTGCACTGCCCCCTCCACCCCCTCTGTGAACAGAGCACACCTGCTCACTCCATCTGCCTGCCAAGCATCTGGCTGGGGCTGGGCAGAAGGGATGATGTGGGTAGCTTCTCCAGCTGCCCCTGACTTCTAGGTACTCCCCATCCTCCAACATCAGCAACAACTTTCCCTTCCCTAAGCCGCACTCCAGGCCTCTGATCTTCATGTGATCTTCCCCTAAAGAGTCCCCCGCTAGGCTGGGCGCGGTGGCTCATGCCTGTAATCCCAGCACTTTGGGAGGCCGAGGCGGGTGGATCATCTGAGGTCAAGAGTTTGAGACCAGCCTAGCCAACATGGTGAAACCCTGTCTCTACTAAGAATATAAAAACAATTAGCCAGGCGTGGTTGCACGCACCTGTAATCCCAGCTGCTTGGGAGGCTGAGGCAGGAGAATCACTTGAACGCGGGAGGCAGAAGTTACAGTGAGCCGAGATTGCGCCACTGCACTCCAGCCTGGGCAACAAGAGTGAAATTCTGTCTCAAAAAAAAAAAAAAAAATTCTCCCCGTAAATGTAGGGATCCCAGGTCCCACTTCCTGATGGCCAAACCCTCTGCCTGACAAAGCAGATCCACTAAGGCACCAATGTATTCATGGAAAAAAGCCGGCCTCTCCCCTCTCCCCATAACCAGATGTTGTTACCTGGGGCGTCTGAAGAGGCCAATCCTTTGTGGTCAAACCCAAGGAATACATAAGAATAAAAATAACACATTTGTTGATCTGCCAGGCATTGTGCTAAGTGCTTTACATGTATTCACCCATTCCCTGCACAACCCTGTAAGGTAGATATTATTATTATCTCCATTTACAGATGAGAAAACAGACCCAGTGGGGTGAAAATAATTTGCCCAAGACCCTTTAGCTAGTAAGTGACAAAGCCAGAGGTCAAACCTGGACAGCCTGATCCCAAGCTTCATGCCCTTAACCACTGCATGGAAGAGCAATTTCCACCCCAGGAGCAGGGAGGAATGGAGAAGGTAAAGGAACTCTGTAAAGCGCCCGACATGGTGCGACCTCCTCCACCTGGGCACAGAGGTCACTCAGCTTGATGGAAAAATTTCCTGCCAAGAAACATCCCCACATCTTGGTCCTGGATTGTGTGACATAGGGCAAGTCCCTTCTCCTCTCTGGCACAGTCTCCCCTACTGGGAAATAAAATGTCTGCATGGGAGATGACTGTGCTGGTGGGAGATGACCGTGCTGGCCCCATTTGCTCTTCGGAGCCAGTCCTCTGCTTTGGTGCCATGCAATCTGGAAAAGAAGTTAATTCCCCTGCTGTTTCCAGGCCCCATTTTTAAAATTTCCGGTTTAAAAATTTTAAATTTTAAAATTTCCGGTTTAAAAATTTTATTTTACTAAAAAGGGAACTGTTCATTTTGTCTCTTTTATTAATTATGTTTCTGTTTATAAAGCAGAGATAGGTGCTTACTTTCCTCTGTGTATGCAGAAAAGAAGGCCACAGAAAATGCTGAGGAAGCCAAGTAGCCCTGTTATAGTAGGCAGTTAGTCAGGCATGAGCAGGGCAGGAGAGGGCTCCCCGTGACACACACACACACACACACACACACGCCAGGAATGTCAGGTGACCATCAGGTGACGGTCAGGCAGTTGTTAACTGTTTCTCTAAAATAATAATTGGTAGCAGCCTGCATCAGGAAAAAGCAGCCTCCCAGCAGATAGAAGAAACTCGAAATTGGTGATCAGCAGCTTCCCAACTAGTTCTCAGGAGTTGGGCGAGGGGCTCAAGCATGCGCACTAAGGGGCAAAATGGCGGAGTGTAACTGGTAGATGACCTTCTTCTAGGAATGCTAGATTGACAAGGGAAGGACGCCTTAAGTGAGCATGCGTACAACTCCAGTCATTTCTTACATAATTCTAATGTACTGTGCTACAACAACATCAAATATCATTGACTCTTCCCAGGGGGCTTCAGAGAAGACAGCAATATGAGCTGGAAGGACAGAACTTACAGGAGGAAACCCGGCAAAGGTGAGGCATTAAGGTAGAGGAACCAAGGGCAGGAGTACAAATCTAGGGTATTCTCGAGTGACCTGAATGTTTTCTCCCTGAAGAAACCTTACCCGGCCCAAGTGAGTTCCAGTCCATGTGCCAGTAGAAGAGAGCAATTAGGAACACGGGCGTCAGACTGAGACCCCATTCTGCCACTCAGAGGAGAGAACAAGGGCCCTAGAGCCAGTCTCTGAGGTCAAGTCCTGGCTCAACCACTTCCTAGCTGTAGGACCGTGGGCAGGTTTACCTAACCTCCCTGTGCCCCAGGTTTCTTTTCTGTAAAATGGAAAGAATAATGGTGTTTACCTCATAGGTGGTGGCAAAGACTGAATGAAGGCTGGGCACGGTGGCTCATGCCTTTAATCCCAATACTTTGGGAGGCCGAGGTGGGTGGATCACCTGAGATCAGGAGTTCGAGACCAGCCTGGCCAACATGGTGAAAGCCTGTCTCTACTAAAAAAAAAATACAAAAATTAGCCAGGTGTGATAGTGCACACCTGTAATCCCAACTACTTGTGAGGCTGAGGCAGGAGAATCACTTGAACCTGGGAAGCGGAGGTTGCAGTGGGCCGAGATTGTGCCATTGCACTCCAGCCTGGTCAATAGAGCGAGACTCCGTTTTTTGTTTTTTGGTTTTTTTTTAAAAGAGTGAATGAGATACTGGGATAAAGGGCATCACACCTGGCACGCAGGAATCTCTCAGTACACCGTGGCCACTGCTACGCTTCTGCATAACCTCACCTCCTCTCATTTCTCTCTTCTGTAAATTTGGGGTTTGGAGAGTTAAAGAGACAGGAAATCCCCTAACATAGTGCTGGCCCATAGGAGGTTCTGGGAGCTGAATCATGCAGGCTTCCGATTCCCAATCAGCAAAGGCTAACATTGGCTGGCCAGGGGAAGGGACTCTATCTGAAAACCCTGGCCAACTCAGACCTCAGGTCACCAGGGAAAAGTTGAGGTGACAAAGAAAGTGTGCAGGTCAATTGCGCTGCCTAGAGCAGTGTGCACATAGCCTAGGGGAGGGACCAACATTCAGAGAACCCCCTGACAGCAACCTCCCCTTAAAAATCCTGAGGGACCCTGGTGAAGAAAGAAGAGCCAAGAATATTCCTACACAGAGCTAGGACTGAGGGCCTCTTGAACTCCTCAGAGAGCAGGCCTGTCTCTGGGCATCTCCATGAATTGGGCCCGCAATTGCCCTGTTAGTACAAGTCACTTCTAGTCCCTCAGGGCCCACCCAACACTCAGCTTCAGCTGACATTTATGTTGCGCTCACTATGTGTCAGCACTGTAGAAGCATTTTATGTGTGCTATCTCATGCAGTCCTCGTGACAAGCCAATGAGAGCTTGATGGGCGGGGAAACAGGGGCAGAGAGAGGCTAAGGAACTTGCACAAGGCCCCAGAGCCAGCATGTGACACACTGAGTAGGACCCAGGCAGATGGTCAGGGCCGGTGCTCATAACCGTCCCTCTACACTGTCTCTCACCTGGCCCACCAGGCTCTCCAGGGCCTGGAGCCCCCAGGCTGCTGGCCACTTCCTCTAGGCAGAAGTGACCCTTCCCTCTCCCGGTATACATGTGACTCTACCTGCACTCACCGAAGTCAGAAACTAGCCAGAGCCAGGTCTCCCGTGAGCCAGCAGGTGTCCCAAGAGCCAATGCCACAACCTCATGGGCAGGGTGACCACATATCACCCAGGGCCAGGCTCAGGGCCCAAGTTGCCTGTCCTCCTTGCCCACCTTTCATGGCAGCCAAAAGACTGAGCTGGCAGTGCCACCTGTAGACAGCCTGCCTCCATTAAACTATCTCAGAACCAATCCTAGGACGTGGGCTCTGGGTACTGGGCAGGCCCCAAAGCCACATCCCACCCCCAAATAGGAAGCCAACTCCTGGTACAACTCACCAGCCCCAGGGCAGTTGGGCAGGTGGAAATTGCCAGATGATGCTTTGCTGTCCTTCCAGAATGCTGTTGCTGGCCACACACACACACACACAGCTGCTGAGGCACATGAGGTAGCTGGGTGAATACCAGGGAGAGAAGAGCGTGGCTGTGTGGCACAGACCCCAGCACTCCCCATAGCTCAGACAGATGCAAACAAAGCCAAATGCTGTCAGGACCCCAGAGGCAGCCTCAAAGGGGCGTGTCCATTAAACTGCCAGAGTGCCCTGTCGAGAGCAAGGGCATTTTTTCCTAGCCCATGGGGACGTTTAGAAGATTAATTAGAGGAGCCTGGCAATACTCAAGGGTCCCCAGGGAACTGGGTGAATATATCATCCCCATCACAAAGCTCTTAACAAGTGTGCCCTGGGCTGGGTCTTTGTTCAACACTGCATAAGACAACTAAGTCAGACAGGCTGGACCACCTGTAGCCCCCTCATCTCAGCCAGAAAGTGCTGGCAGCACTCAATGGCCAGCTCATGACTGTGCTGGAGGGACGCGCCACCCAGGGCCCTGGCCTCTGCCAGCCACAGTCAGTCACGGTACATGGTTTGAACAGCAGATGGCCAGAAGGACAGGAGCCACTCCAGATAGTCCACTTCTTGCCATGGCCTTAAGAAGTCCCATTCAAAGTGTCCCTCTTCCTCTAGGAAGCCTTCCTGGCCCTGCTGGCCTGAAGTGACCTCTCCGTATTACCCATCCCTAGCTTTTACTATTTGCTGCCATGTTTGGGGTTGAGATTTTATTTTTTATTTTTTTAATTTTTTTGAGATGGAGTCTCGCTCTTGTCGCACAGGCTGGAGTGCAATGGCGCGATCTCAGCTCACTGCAACCTCTGCCTCCCGGGTTTCCAGCAATTCTCCTGCCTCAGCTTCCTGAGTAGCTGGGATTACAGGCACCTGCCACCACACCCGGCTAATTTTTGTACTTTTAGTAGAGACAGGGTTTCACCATGTTGGCCAGGCTGGTCTCGAACTCCTGACCTCTGGTGATCTGCCCACCTTGGCCTCCAAAGTGCTGGGATTACAGGCGTGAGCTACCGCACCTGGTCGAGATTTTAAAATATAATTTATGCAGCATTTCGAATGTGCCAGGTACCACAATAAATGCTTTACATACATTATTTGACTTAATCCTCCTAATAGCCCCATGAAGTGGGTGTGATTATGCCCATTACAGATTGAGGAAGCAGCAGCTTGGAACGGTCCGATCATCTGTGTGTCCTGTGCTTCCAGACTTTTTCTTCCCATGAGATGGCATTATCTCACACTAGAGTGCAAACTGCTTCATGGCAGTGAGATATTTACACGTTCTTCTTGTCCCTGAATAGGTACACAGTTAACTAAGAGAGGACTGATTGCTAGTGATGCTGTGTGTCAACTGATTAGCCTTAATTAACCCAGAGGTGGCATTAATGAATAAAAACATCATCAGCCATGTGGCCAACTGACCATATGATATGAGTCCCTACATGCTGTGCAGGATTTTAATTACCAAGAAAGGCCCCTGCTGAAGTTGCATACTACTTATCAAGAAACTTTGCTGAAGCTGGGCGTGGTGGCTCATGCCTGTAATCCCAGCACTTTGGGAGGCTGAGGTGGGCGGATCACCTGATGTCAGGAGTTCGAGACCAGCCTGACCAACATGGAGAAACCCCCTCTCTACTAAAAATACAAAATTAGCTGGGTGTGGTGGCGCATGCCTGTAATCCCAGCTACTCGGGAGGTTGAGGCAGGAGAACCACTTAAACCTGGGAGGCGGAGGTTGCGGTTGGCCAAGATCACACCATTGCACTCCAGCCTGGGCAACAAGAGCAAAACTCCATCTCAAAAAAAAAGAAAGAGAGAAAGAAAGAAAGAAAGAGAGAGAGAGAGAAGGAAAGAAAGAAAAGAAAGAAAGAAAGAAAGAAAGAAAGAAAGAAAGAAAGAAAGAAAGAAAGAAAGAAAGGAAGGAAAGAAACTTTGCTGAAATGTTTTTCCTTCATCCCCTTCAGTGACAGCTGATGGCCACTGGCTTGGAGGGACAAACCCCTGCTGGGCTTAGCATGACCCAGCACGTGCTGCAGGGCGGCCCCAGCAGCCTTGCTGGGAACTGCCAGGTTCATCACCAGCCAAGGGCCAGGGGTCAAATAGGCGGCTCCGAAGAGGCGCTGCTGGCTCCAGGTCACGGGACACTGTGTTAGAAGGCACGGGCCTCACCTTTGGTAGCGTAGGCTTCTGCAATCACCCGCAGCCTGTAGGGCGGGGCAGCTGTCAGCGGCAGATCGTCCAGGCCCACCCGGGCGTAAATGTTCAGAGCTTCTTTATAATCACCTTCCACATAATTCAACTTGGCCATGATCAGATTGGATTCTTGTAGGAATTCTGACTAGAAGCAAAAGGAGAGAAAGAAAAGCATTTTCCTACAATATCAGGCATGATGCTCCCTCAGAGTCTGGCCAGCTGCTGCCGTAAAACCCCACAGCTCCCCGCACAAGAGCTTGGACGTGAATGTTCTGAGCAGTGTTATCCACAATAGCCAAACAGTGGAAACAACCCAAATGTCCACCAAAATGTGGGCTAGCCATAAAATGGAATATTGCTCAGTTGTAGTAAAGAATGAAGTACTGTTATGCTACAACATAGACGAACCCTAAAAACATGATGCCAAGTGAAAAATCCATCACAAAAGGCCACATGTTGTATGCTTCCACGTGTAAGAAATGTCCAGGATAGTCAAGTCTAGAGTTAGAAAACAGATTAGTCTTGGCTAGGAGTGGGAGGTGGCTGCTGGTGATAATGGGGTTTCTTTGGGAGGTGATGAAAATGTTCTAGAATTCATTGTGGTGATGGTTGCACAACTTCATGAATATACTAAAAATCACTGAAGTGGACACTCTGAATGGGTGAGTTGTATGGTATGTGAATCACACTTCAATAAAGCTGTTGCAAAAACCAAACCAAAACAAAACCCTGCGGCTCCCTTCATCAGGCCTGTGGCTGGGCTGGGCCGGCTGGGAAGGAAGGAATGCTTCATAAGTTAAACATACAAGCACCTGTCTCAGAAAAGGAAGCGGCCAGACATCCTGGGGGGTCTGGCCATGGCACTGGAGATGCACCACAACCCTGTAACCCAAATAACCAAGGAGAGCCTTCCCAAATGGATGCGAAGATCAGGACTTGCTTGCTTTCCAGGGCGAAGTTTCTCACTGAGCCATTGAAGTTTCTAAACTGAGGTGACCTGGTACCCTCCCTAGAGGCTAAGGGCTGGAAGTTCTCTGTGGGCCCCCCTTCCTCCCAGTCAGCAAGGCTGGCCTGGCCAGTCCCCCTCTCCCCAAAGCCTCATCATTGCCTTCCTCCCTGACCTGTCCTCCGGCACCTAGGGAAAGAACAGGCCACCCTGCCACCTATATAAGGAAACAGATTTATCTTCTGTGGCCAGACCTTCTCCTCAGAGCCCAAGCGGTTCAAAGCTGAGGTTTTTGCTTACAGAAGCACACCATGAAACCGCACTATTTATACTGTAACCTAGAGCTTTGATGAGTGGACAACACGGCCAGGTAGCCGGGTACAGCGTGTTACAGCAGCTATCTCAGCCAGCATGGTCGGCTTCCAGGCATTTCTTGGGAGAGCGAGGGACATCAGGCAGCATTGGAAAGGATGGTGCAGTGGGCAAGCAGGACTGATGGGAGCAAAAGTGTTTATGGGTGGCCCAAGGGAGAGGCACCAGAGGAATTAGAATTACATCTGGAGACAGAGAAATCAAAGCAGACTCAGAAAAGAGAAAAAAAGCATCCAGGCCGAGTGCGGTGGCTCACACCTATAATCCCAGCACTTTGGGAGGCCGAGGCAGGCAGATCACTTGACGCCAGAAGTTCGTGACCAGCCTGGCCAACATGGTGAAACCCCATCTCTACTAAAAATACAAAAATTAGTGGGGCATGGTGGTGCACACCTGTAATCCCAGCTACTCAGGAGGCTAAGGCACAAGAATCACTTGAACCCAGGAGGCGGAGGTTGCAGTGAGCCGAGATCACACCATTGCACTCCAGCCTGGATGACAGAGCAAGACTCTGTCTCAAAAAAAGCATCCACCACAGGGGTTCTCCACCCAGGTGGGGGACAGGCCAGGCTTGGGTATTTTGAAAACATTTCCTAGGACATTCTGGGAAGTCTACCCTCCTTCCCCAAGCTTCTAGCCTCTAAGAACCGTTGGATTAAAGGCGAATTGAAAGAGGAGGGGGAATGAGGAGTTAGCATTAATGGACACATCACAAGAGGTTCGCTCTGGGAAGATGCAAAGAGTCCTGGAGATAGAGGGTGGTGACGGCTGAGTGACAATGGTAATATACTTAACGCCACTACACTGTACACTTACAAAGAGCTATAATGTTAGGTTGTATGTTATGTATATTTTACCAAAAGGGGAAAAAAAAAAGGTTAACAAAAGCAAACTAGAGAGCCAGGTGGAGAAAACGCTTGAAGAAAATTGCAAGCCTAGAGGCACAGCTTGGACACACTGGGAGAGCCTCCCTGAGCGAGTCCAGTCTCCACCCAAGCACAGGAAACAGCTTGGCCAGGGCGCCTCGGCTGCCTGGGCAGTGGGAGAACAACCCCAACACAGTGTCAGGGGCCACCTTGCTCACAATAAGGATCATTTTCTTGCCTTGAATCACAAGCCAGATGTCCTGACTCCTAGTCCAGGACTCTTTCCATCCCACTACATGCCTGGCTGGCTCTGGTCTTCCCAGCCTCAATTCACTTAAGACAAGCTGGACTTAAGCTCAAGGAAAGAGAAAGTTTCACATTAGTCAGTGCGAGTAGGACAGCACACCCATGCAAAAGATGTACGGCTTTGGAACATTCTTTATAAGATGGAGGCAGGTGAAAAAGAGCAATGGGAGAAAAAAATTCTCTAGGTAGAACTAATAACATAGCAAGAAACGATGTGTATCTAGTGCTATACAGCTTTGAAACAATTTCTCCATTTGAGCCTCAAAACAATCCTGGGTTAAGTAGGCCTGCAGCTGAGAAACATGAAGCTCAGAGAGGTTAAGTAACGTCCCAAGATCACACAGCTTATAAATCCAGAACTGGACTCAGACTCAAGCATTTTAACTTGAATTAAATTCAACAGCTGGGTGCAGTGGCTCAGGCCTGTAATCCCAGCACTTTCGGAGGCCGACGCAGGCAGATCACCTGAGGTCAGCAGTTCGAGACCAGCCTGGCCAACATGGTAAAACCACGTCTCTATTAAAAATACAAAAATTAGCCAGGTGTGGTGGCATGCGGCTGTAGTCACAGCTACTCAGGAGGCTGAGGCGTAAGAATTGCTTGAACCTGGGAGGTGGAGGTTGCAGTGAGCCAAGATGGTGTCTGGATGACAGAACAACACTCTGTCTCAAAATAAATAAATAAATAAATAATAAAATAAATTCAATGGGCTTACTACCACACTGCATTGTAGAGGATGGAAAGCAAAACCTATCAGAACCTGGTGAAATGAAAAGTGAATTTTTCAAGATGAAGTTGGGGGGCGGGTAGACGGGGGAAAGAAACGAGCCAGATCTCTCCCCTCACACCTCCCAGCAGGACACTTGAGTCTGGCTGGCCATCACTGTGAGCTGTGGCCCATGTGCCTGCTGTCCCTTCACTCTCTCCTGCTGATCAAGACCTACCACCTGTGTCCCCAGATCAAGACCTACCCCTGTGTCCACCTGTGTCATCATGTCATCGGTTAAGAACATATGAGATGAGGCCGGGCGCGGTGGCTCACGCCTGTAATCCCAGCACTTTGGGAGGCTGAGGTGGGTGGATCACGAGGTGAGGAGATTGAGACCATCCTGGCTAAGACGGTGAAACCCTGTCTCTACTAAAAATACAAAAAATTAGCCGGGCGTGGTGGCGGGCGCCTGTAGTCTCAGCTACTCAGGAGGCTGAGGCAGGAGAATGGCATGAGCGCGGGAGGCAGAGCTTGCAGTGAGTGAAGATCATGCCACTGCACTCCAGCCTGGGTGACAGAGCCAGACTCCGTCTCGAAAAAAAAAAAAAAAAAAAAAACATATGAGATGGATGAGATGGAGATGGGGTTTCGCCATGTTGGCCAGGCTGGTATTGAACTCCTGGCCTCAAGTGATCTGCCACACACCAAAGTGTGGCATGGCCCTTACAGAGAAACTGAATGGGGAAAGAGAAGACCTGGTTTTTGAAGCCCAAATGCAGCAGGGAGTCTTTAAGTACCTGGGATCCCTATGCTGAGCTGACCTCTCCGGCCACCCGCTAGGGGCCTGGGGCAAGATCCCTGTGTTGAGATGACGCTCTCCAGCCACCTCCTAGCGGCCTGGAGCTGTGTCCCGTGCATACAACATACACAGAGACAATTTTGAAAGCAGCTCTCTATCAGGGTTTCCAGAAGCCTGTTGCTGCACAACTGACCAACACCAATACTAACTTACTCAAAGGTTGCCCAGGCCCTCCATTGCAGCAGGGCCAAGGAGGTGGCCAGATGACCAAGAGGAGGAACAGCTCAAATTGAAAGCTCACAGGCTTGGAACATGCAGGAGCCGGGAAGGTCCAAGCTCACCACTTTAAGAGCCCACCCCATTCAAACCTAAAGAAACTGAGCTGCAGAGAGGCGAGTAACCTCCCCGGGGTCACACAGCATGTCGGGAGAAGGCTGGAGTTTGCAGTACAGATATGAAATGTAAAGCCAAAGAAAGCATGGCTTCCCGGGGGGAAGCGTGCACACACAAACAAGAATAAAGACCAAAAATGGAGTCTCAGAGGATTCCGAGACAGGAAGAGAAGAAAAATGAGAAAGAAGTCATCAAAGTTAAAAGGAAACGGAAGTCAGAGCTCCAGAAGTTCACCAAAGACTGTCCTCAGTGGGAAATACATCCTGGGGAAGACAGGCAGGATAGAGCGGGCCACAGACAGCCATCTGAACTAGGGGAAGCATCTAGAGCCAGGGGAGTGTGAGCCACCCGGGGGGCAGAAGGGCAGGGCGGGAAGAGGAGATGACCCCCATGAAAAGCAAAAGGAACTGATGAGGAGTCCAAGAAGAAAGGAAGGAAAGCCACGTGAGAGGGAATGGAAACCTGGGTGTAATGAGACCGGAAAACAGAATGGACAGATAGGGGGCAGCACCTAAGATTCCTTGTGCCCAAGGGTGAGGGTCCTTGCTGAGACGTGGGGAAGTTCCTGGCCCCCTCCCAACCGTGACGCCAGGCCTGCTGGCACCAGTATGGAACCTCCCACAGCTCTGGGCCACAGTGGCTTGTTACATTGATGAGCAGGAAGCTGTGCGCTGAGCATCCTTCTGATTAACTTCTCTCTTTTCTAGAACTGCGTAACATGTCAGGTTAAGCTCTGGGTTATATCGGATAGCTTTAGTCCAAGCGTCTGAGAGATAAGTGGCATTGTGCAGATGACGTGTCATTGAAGACTCTCATCAGAGAGACCCTATTGGCCCAGAAGCCCCCACAGTGGTCAGCCAGCCTAGAGATTGGCACATCCACCCAACTGGGAGCTGGCCCGCTTCTAAGAAGACAAGCCCTGGCGGTGTGCAGGTGAGCTCCAAACGTCACCCGGCTCAACCCTGGGCACCCTTCTCAACCCCACACTGTCCACAGGAAGTGTCGCCTCAGCCCAGAGGCCCATGGTACCTTAAGGTTCCCTCGGTCCAGGGCGGCGGTCAGATGCTTGCGGACCTCAGTCAGCTGGGGCTTGGGGCCTCGGGGACTGGCCCCCTGCCTCAGGGGGTGTTCCTTCAGGTACTGCTCCAGCTTCGACTCCCCGAGGAGAAGCTCTGCCATGTCATCTACAAAAACAAAGTGAGAAGCCAAACAAAGTGAGAACAAAGTGGGAGCAAGGAATGGCCTGCATGTAGGACCCCCCCTCACTCAAGGGACCCCAGAACCACCACCCTCCGAGGCTCCAGGCCCCCAGCAAGGTCCTTCTGGAACTTCATAGCCTTCATAGGGTCTAAGTGGGCACCACCTCATAGTGAATTCAGTTCATTTAAAGAATGTTCCAGTAGCATGTACTCAAATAGGTGTTGGCTCAAACACTCCATCATTTCTTTGCCAGTAGATACTTTTTTTTTTTTGAGATGGAGTTTCGCTCTTGTTGCTCAGGCTGGAGTGCAATAGCACGATCTCGGCTCACCGCAACCTCCACCTCCCGGGTTCAAGCGATTCTCCTGCCTCAGCTTCCCGAGTAGCTGGGATTACAGGCACCTGCCATCACGCCCGACTACTTTTTTGTGTTTTTAGTAGAAACAGGGTTTCACCATGTTAGCCAGGCTGGTCTCAAACTCCTGACCTCAGGCGATCTGCCCACCTCGACCTCCAAAAGTGCTGGGATTACAGGCATGAGCCACTGCGCCTGGCTGCCGGTAGATACACATTAACGTGGAGAGAGTTCAAGTTCAGTAGGAAAAAAACAAAGGTGGCTTATGATGTGTTCATTATGATCTTTATAAAACACACACAAACCCCAGTGTTACGTATTTTCAAGAGTGGCGCGATGAAATCCCCAGCTCTGGTGCTGTATTCTATGCAGCTGGTGGAATGTCTGTACAGCCAGATCTTAAGATGAGTCTGTGTCAAAATGACCTGAATGCAAGTCTGTATTCTTGCAGAGTAACAGAGTGTTCGTCTGTTTCTGTCTAAAAGTCATAACCATACAGATATCTGGGAATGCTTGCATGAAGCTTTTACTCCCGAGAGCATACTACTTACGGTTATAACTTGTTGATGTCTACATTGGCTTAATTCAAATGAAAAGTTCACTCCAGGAGCAGCTCTTTGGAATCCACACCACCCCCCAGACTGTTCTGAATAAACCCAGAACAACTCATACGCCAGCCTAAGCATGGTCTATTTTTCTGGGATGGGACAGAACATAATTGTATGAAAATATAAAATCAGTTTTAAAAGGTCTGGAAGGACATATCTTAAGGCCATGATAGTAGTTACAGCTGGGGTGCTGGGGAGGGGACCTCAACTGGGGTTGGTGGCAAAAATGGACTTTAGCTTTGTCTTTAACATCCTGGTCCTAAAAAGAAGACTAGATTTACCTATTATATATGCAATCTAAAATTAATTCAAAAAGTCATCAGCGAGGACCCCCTAAGATTCTGGGTGGTAAGTCCACCAAAGGCCAAGAGCTAAAACAAAAGCCTTTTCCACATGTTCTGAGAAGTTGGCCCAAAACTGCTGAATCTATAGGTCTTAGCATGCTCTATCTATGTACTGGGAAGCCTAAAATAACCTTTTAGAGATGAGACCTAGAGTCCTGGGAGGAGCCAATTAACACGAAAACAGGGCTGAGTTCAGTTACTGAACTCAAGAACTCATTAGACATCCAAGAAGAAAAAGCAAATCTGGACAGCCATGGTGGTTTATGCCTGTAATCCCAACACTTTGGGAGGCTGAGGCAGGGGAATCACCTGAGGTCAGGAGTTTGAGACCAGCCTGGCCAATGTGGTGAAACCTTGTATCTACTAAAAATACAGGAAAACTAGCCAGGCATGGTGGTGTGCACCTGTAATCCCAGCTACTAGGGAGGCTGAGGCAAGAGAATCACTTGAACCCAGGAGTGGAAGTTGCAGTGAGCCGATATTGCATCACTGTACCCCAGCCTGGGCGACAGAGTGGGACTCTGACTCAAAAAAAAGAGGAAATCAGGCAAGGCCACAGCAGCATCCAATGCCAGAAGACAATGAAGTGGCGCATACAGAGTACACTGGGGTACAAAGTGCGACTCCAGTGCGTGGGGCCGGTCCAGACACCAGCCAGGCACCAAGGCAACAAGCAGCTTCCTCCCAGACACACAAGCCCTTCTCAAGAAATGAAACCCAGCTCATAAAGAAACCCAGGACTCAGGAACGAAGGACATGTAGGCAAAGGCCTGAGTGTTTCTTACAGAATACTAAATGCCCACAAGAATTAGAGCCACAGAACAAATATGAATGTCAGAAAGCAATATGTTGCAAAAACAATCATATATCCGAAATGGGGAGGAGCTTCGGAGTGTCATGCCTTTATCTTTCAAAACACTGTACCATGTGCTCTTAAAAAAAAAAAATCAATCTAATCTTTTACTATTTTTCAAAAATTTGTTTAAATTTTAGTGAACTCTCAGGAAATAATGAAGAACCATTTATTTAGAGCTCAAAAATTCCTTTAGGCAGGGCGCAGTGGCTCACACCTGTAATCCCAGCACTTTCGGAGGCCAAGGTGGGCAGATCACGAGGTCAAGAGATTGAGATCATCCTGGCAAACATGGTGAAACTCTGTCTCTACTAAAAATACAAAAATTAGCTGTGCATGGTGGTGTGCACCTGTAATCCCAGCTACTTGGGAGGCTGAGGCAGGAGAATCGCTTGAACCCGGGAGGCAGAGGTTGCAGTGAGCCAAGATCATGCCACTGCACTCCAGCTTGGCAACAGAGCGAGACTCCGTCTCAAAAAAAAAAAAAATTCCTCTAAATTCATTTTCACTTTTTCCTTTTAATATTTATGAATAAACTTATTAATACTATAATAATAGACCAGTGCTGTTCAATAGAAATATATGCAAGCCACATACATAATTTAAAAATTTTGTTTTGTTTTGTTTTTCTTGAGACTGGAGTGCAATGGCACAATCTCAGCTCACTGCAACCTTCGCCTGGGTTCAAGCAATTCTCCTGCCTCAGCCTCCAGAGTAGCTGGGATTACAGGCACCCACCACCATGCCCAGCTAATTTTGTATTTTTAGTAGAGACGGAGTTTCGCCATGTTGGCCAGGCTGGTCTTGAACTCCTGACCTCAGGTGATCCGCCCGCCTTGGCCTCCCCAAGTGCTGGGATTACAGGCATGAGCCACTATACCCGGCCTTAATTTATAAATTTTAATAGCCATATTAAAAAAGGAAAAGAAGGCAGGGCTCGGTGGCTCATGCCTATAATCTCAACACTTTAGGAGGCCTAGACAGGTGGATCACTTGAGCCCGAGAGTTTGAGACCAGCCTGGACAACATCGCAAGAAAAAAAAAAGTGGAATTAATTTAAATAACATTTTATTTAACTAAATATAACCAAAATACTATCAGATCAGCCGGGCGCGTGGCTCACAGCTGTAATCCCAGCACTTTAGGAGGCCGGGGCAGGTAGATCATGAGGTCAGGAGATCAAGACCATCCTGGCTAACACGGTGAAACCCCGTCTCTACTAAAAATACAAAAAAATAGCCGGGCGTGGTGGCGGGTGTGTGTAGTCCCAGCTACTCGGGAGGCTGAGGCAGGAGAATGGCGTGAACCCGGGGGGTGGAGCTTGCAGTGAGCGGAGATCGCGCCACTGCACTGCAGCCTGGGCGACAGAGCGAGACTCTTGTCTCAAAAAAAAAAAAAAAAATACTATCAGGTCAACATGCAATCATATTTTTAAAATATTAATGAGACCTTACATTCTTTTTTCTTATTAAGTTTTCCAAATCTTGTGTGTATTTTACACTCACAGCACATGTCAGCTCTAACCTGTACATTTCAAGTGGTCAATAGCTACATGTAGCTAGTGGATATCATATTGGACAGCAATATGATCACTGTTTATAGAAGTCTGTCTAAATATCTACCTTTATATCTGTCTGTGTCCCTACAAAGATGTCTAAAATGATCATCACTTAGTGTAAACAATAGGAATTTCTGAATGATAGGATTTGGGATAATTTTTAAATTCTCATCTTTGTGGTTTAAATTATTTACATTGAGCAAAATTCTTTTATATCACTTTTAGAAAAAAAAAAAGTAACTCTTCTTTAAAAACTGGAAGTATATATACCAGGATATTAATAGTGGTTATTTCTGAGTGGTAAGACTATCCATCTATGTAGAACTTCTTTTCTGTATATTTTTAAATTCCAAAAAACAAAATAAAATAGAACTTGGGATTCAGAGTCCTAGATTTAAACCCAAATTTGTCACTCGGTGACTTTGGCCCAATGATTTAACTTCATTGATTCTGGGAAGCAATTCCAAGAAAGCACCTCTTTCAGCCTGAGCAGAGGACTCCTCTCTCCCCACCCCTCCTCACGACCTCACCCCTCCTCGCCTCCCTGCCACAGGGACCCTGCATCTGAAAATGGCTCCTCTGGGCAGAATCTCCAAGCCAGGGAGCAGAAACAACGGGAGATCAGGACCCCTGCTACCTATTCTAGCTGTAGGGGCACATGACTTACCCTCTCAGAGCCACAATTCCATTTACAGACTGTGGGCTAGATCTACTGAGTTCTCAGTGGGAAAACTCTATGGCCCAGAGTGAACACACCTCCCAGCTGGGCCTCACAGGATGAGTAGGACCTGGGCTGGCAAAGAGCAGAGGGAAGGGCAAACCAGGCTGAAGGAACAGCACAACCAAAGCCACAGCACAGAGCCCAGGAAAGCGGAGAGAACCAAGTGGCAGGGGAATAGGATGTGGATAGAAAGCTGGAGAATCAAGCTGGGATCAGAACGCCCAGACGTCAATGCTTCCCCCTCCTGACCTCCCGACTCAGCACCCCCACCACAGGGAGACATCCAAAGCCCTCAGCAATGGAAAACAGGTCCTGGCCGAGTGTCACATGTGCCACCCCTTTGGAATGCTCTGGCATCCTGAGGACACCATTCACCGCTACTTAGTGAACACCTCTGAATATTCCAAGCGCTGCAGACCTCTCCTCCAGGTGCCTCATCCCAAACCACCTCTAGCAGCCCCAGGAACCCTGAGCACCCTGGGTGTTCATCAATCTGTCTGCCCCTTCTAGACTGTGAGGAGGAGGCCTAAAGGAAGAACCTGTGTGTTGTGCACAATATCTGGCACAGAGTCCATGCTCAATAAATGGTGAATTAATTAGATGATGGGGAAGGCATCTGCATCTTCCCCAGGGTTAGGGTGGTCATTGCCTGTGGCAGAGTCTGCTTGTTGTCCCAGAATATTCACTCTCCCTTTCTTCCTTTAGTATTAAAATTCCCATGTTTTATCAGAGCACACGGCTGCCCAGTTAAAGACTACACTTCCCAGGCTCCCTGATGGTGACATGCTGCCCCGTGACTACGTTATGACGATGGGATGGGAGCAGAGGTGTTGCACGCAGCTTCTGGGCTTGGCCTTTAGAGGGAATAGGCTTGCCCGCCAGTCCCTGTTCACCCTCCCCCATAGGCTGGACCTTGGCAGTGCTGATGGAAAATGGCACACCCATCTGAGACCACAAGCTGGAAGCCACCTATTGAGGATGAGCAGAGCAGAGCAGCGCCACACAAGGCTTGCTAGATCCCCAACACCAGGAGCTGCCACCGAGCCCCCGACTGCTTATGTGAGAGTGAAACATGAACTTCTATCCTGATCTACTTTCTAAGTCACTGTGATCTTTGTTACAGGGGCCAAACTGGAATCTTAACCAGATCTCCCAAACAAGAAACCAGCTTCAGGCTGAGAACTCCTATCTTGAAACACCCCACCAACCTCAAGTCCTCCAGTTTACCGGTCTCCAAACAGAATTCCCAGAACCCAACTGAGGGCCTTTGCAGAATCCGCAGACCCTGCACTTCTCCTGCTGCTTTGGTTTTACATCCCAGGCTTGCCAAATTTTTATTTAAACAATGGGTTTCATAGTTGCAGAGAGGTGTAAAAACTGCTACCCAAATGCTATGCGGATTCAGGGCCTTTGTGTTTCTCTGATCTCCTGATGCTGGGGGAATGCTCCAGAGTCGTGATGCCAAGATGTGGAGAGCGCTCAGTTCCATCAGCAGCAACTGGGGGCAGGGTGCGGTGGCTCACGCCTGTAATCTCAGCACTTTGGGAGGCCGAGGCAGGCGGATCGCTTGAGGTCAGGAGTTCAAGACCAGCTTGGCCAATATGGAGAAACCCTGTCCCTACTAAAAATACAAAAATTAGCCGGGCATGGTGGTGCACGCCTGTAATCCCAGCTACTCGGGAGGCTGAGGCAGGAGAATCACTTGAAACTGGGAAGCAGAGGTTGCAGTGAGCTGAGATTGTGCCACTGCACTCCAGCCTGGGCGGCAGAGCAAGACTCTGTCTCAACAACAACAACAACAACAAAAGCAGCAACTGGGAGAGCACGGTGCAGGAAAATGATCAACGGAGAAAAAAATTTTTCCTCAGAATTAGGAGACACAGTCCCTTCCCTCACGACACCCCAGTCTCTCAAGACCATTCAACACAATACAGGCTCTAATGAAGATGTGTACAGTATTGGATGGGGGTGGGAGAGGAGACAAAGCTTGCACCAAGAATGTGATGCTACACATTTGCAAGATGGAAAATGTGGGGAAAAGAATTGCAGACAGAAGGAATAGAATATGCGAAGGTATGGCATGCCCTACTCGTTTGGGGAATTACAAGTCGTTTGTTAGAACCAAACCATGAAGTGCTGGGAGAGTGATATGGTTTGGCTCTGTGTCCCCACCTAAATCTCATCTCAAATTGTAATCCCCACCTGTCAAAGGAGGGACCTGGTAGGAGGTGATTGGATCATGAGGCAGTTCCCCCATGCTGTTCTCATGAGACTGTGTTCTCATGAGACCTGATGGTTTTATAAGTGGCGATTTCCCCTGTGCTTTTTCTCTCTCTCTTGTTTGCCGCCTTCTGAAGAAAGTCCTTGCTTCCCATTTACCTTCCACCATGACTGTGAGTTTCCTGAGACCTCCCCAGCCATGTGGAACTGTGAGTCAATTAAACCTCTTTCCTGGCCAGGCACAGTGGCTCATGCCTGTAATCCCAGCACTTTGGGAGGCCAAGGTGGGTGGATCACCTGAGGTCAGGAGTTCGAGACCAGCTTGGCCAACATGGCAAAACCCCGTCTCTACTAAAAATACAAAAATTAGCCGGGCGTGGTGGCAGATGCCTGTAATCCCAGCTACTCAGGAGGCTGAGGCAGGAAGAATCGCTTGAACCCAAGAGGCGGAGGTTATAGTGAGCTGAGATTGTGCCATTGCACTCCAGCCTTGGCGAAAGAGCAAGACTCTGTCTCAAAAAAAAAAAAAAAAAGAATCTCTTTCCTTTATAAATTACCCAGTCTCAGGTATTTCTTTTGTTTGTTTGTTTGTTTGTTTCTTTTTTTCTTTTTTTTTTTTTTTGAGATGGAGTTTTGCTCTCGTTGCCCAGGCTGGAGTGCAATGGCATGTCTTCTGCTCACCGCAACCTCCGCCTCCTGGGTTCAAGCAATTCTCCTGCCTCAGCCTCCCGAGTAGCTGGGATTACAGGCATGCACCACTATGCCCAGCTAATTTTGTATTTTTAGTAGAGACAGGGTTTCTCCATGTTGGTCAGGCTGGTCTCGAATTCCCAACCTCAGGTGATCCGCCCACCTCGGCCTCCCAAAGTGCTGGGATTACAGGCGTAAGCCACCGCGCCTGGCCTTGTTTGTTTTGTTCGAAACAGTCTCATTCTATCACCCAGGCTGGAGTGCAGTGGCACCACCTCGGCTCACTACAGCCTCCGCCTCCCAGGTTCAAGCAAGTCTCATGCCTCAGCCTCCTGAGTAGCTGGGATTACAGGCATGCGCCACCATACCTGGCTAGTTTTTGTATTTTTAGTAGAGACAGGGTTTCACCATGTTGGCCAGGCTGGTCTCAAACTCCTGGCCTCAAGTGATCCACCCACCTTGGCCTCCCAAAGTGGTGGGATTACAAGTGTGAGCCACTGCACCTGGCTGGGTATTTCTTTTTTTTTTTTTTTCTTTTTTGAGACGGAGTCTCGCTCTGTCACCAGGCTGGAGTGCTGGAGTGCAGTGGCGCAATCTCGGCTCACTGCAACCTCCACCTCCCGGGTTCAAGTGATTCTCCTACCTCAGCCTCCCGAGTAGCTGGGACTACAGGCGCCTGCCACCACGCCCGGCTAATTTTTTGTATTTTCAGTAGAGATGGGGTTTCACCATGTTGGCCAGGATGGTCTCAATCTCTTCACCTCGTGATCCACCCGTCTCGGCCTCCCAAAGTGCTGGGATTATAGGCATGAGCCACCGCACCCAGCCCTGGCTGGGTATTTCTTTATAGCAGTGTGAGAATGGACTAATACAGAGAGAAAGGGGGAACCGTCAGGGGAGTTTCCTGCTAGGCAGGTAGGTATCGGCTCCTCAGTTCCAAAAGGAGCTGCCTGCTCTGAGCAGAGAGGTTACAATCTCATTTGAAATTGAGCATGGTGGCTGCAAAACAATTTCTGAAATTTTTCAAATGTCCAGGCGCTAAGTTAATCTCCCAAACAAATTATGTTTTCTTTGCTTCCCTCAAAAAAGGTGAATTCCCTGCCACTCACTCTCCCAATCAGGAGGGCAGAGATATTAAAAACATCAAGAGTCAGGCCAAAGAAATCATCCAGAGGCTGCATAGTTCAGTCCTAAATGATGGAGGGGCACTGGGTGGTGTGACCAACACTCCATGAGCACTGCCTGCCCTTGTCAGGGACCTCGTGGGCTCCCAATTCAGAACCCACTAGCAAGAAAAGACATCACCTAACCAGCATTTATTACCTAATAACGTGTCCAGCTGCAAGGTAGAACAGTGTGACAAGAGGGAAAAAAGGCACTCCAGGGCATACGAGAAAATTAATTCCAGATAGATTAAAGAATTAAATATAAAACAAGATCAAAACATTAAAGCTAGACTTTTACTTCCAGCCAAGAAAGAGTAATAGGGACCAGATTTACTCTCCTATCTGAGACCACCACAAAAACAAGACCAAAAAAAATGTTTTCAAGACATTGGGCATCAGGCAACAAAGAACAGTGACCCGTGAGAGCTGGGTAACAAACAACGTGAGCCCACTACGGCCTTGAGAGCTTCCAGGTGCAACACAGAAGCGGGGACCTTACACCCGAATTGTGTGCAGGAAAGGCTTAAATCCCCCATGTGCCTACGCACTCACCAGGCAGAGCGTGGCACACAGCTGGTCGTGGAGCAGCCGGACTGCAAAGTGGGGCCAGAAGTGCAGTTTACAGAAAGGAGAGGCCACAGGTAGTGCAATGCAGGGGAAAGAGCTTTGGCCTCCGGCAGCCCTGGGCTTAAATCCCACCTCCCTTGCTCGCTAGCTGTGTGGCACTGGGCAAGACACTTAACCTCTCTGAGCCTTAGTTTTCTCACTTGGGTATCATGAGGATTAGAGATAATATGTAACGCATATAGTCTGAAGTAAGTGGTGAATAAACATTAGCTACTGTTATTACCATCCATTTAGGATTGACTATTTCCCAGAATAGTTATGTTGGATCTTGTGGGGCCAGAAAGCTCTAGGAGATACAAGCTCCGTGTTCAACAGGCCTGCAATGTAGCAGGAGGATATGAATGCTGTGTGAGTCATTAATAGCCCAGCCATGCTGAGCTCATACGAAGTGCCATGCAGTATGGTGAGCAGTTTACCCGATCCTGATAGTCCTGGAAACAATACTAGGATGCTATTATCATCTCCATCTCACAAACAGGGAACCAGGCAGGAGAGGTGAGCAGCATCCCTAAGGCCACAGAGCTGGTTCATCCTGGAGCTGTGTTTGAACGCAGGCAGTCTCCCTACACTCTCTCCAGCACGCCATGCACAAACTACACCATCGGCCTCCAGAAGGGGCCCAGCTTCCCTCCCAACCAGCTGGGTGACCCCGGCCCACTTAACCCCTCTGGGGCAGAGGCTGGATGGATGGTTTTGAAGTCCCTCTCCTTCACTTGCTAGGATTCTCAGGGGACAGGGGTAAAGAGGGACTCAAGGGTACCCAGGGCTGGCTTCGCTTTTCTCTTGGGCATTATTTGGGGGTTAAGTGAGGCTGCAGTAACTAGCTCCCCAATGGCTTATATAGGGATAAAGCCTGAAGCCAAAGACAGACCACTAGTGAGACCCTCACCAAGGAGATATGGGGAATGAGCCACCCTGCAGGGGGTCCGTGCCCTGGCTCAGCACAACAGAGCCAGTCCCCTGAGCCCTGTGGCTGGCACAGCTCAATGCCCACAGGCACATGGCCTCCTTGATCCCCCCCGCCCGGGGAAGGTGGGGCTGTGGCCTTTGCCTCTGGAAGGGACTGCCCTTCCTCCTAGTTCCTCCTTTGCTAGATAAGCAGCTGACATGCAGAGATGTGATCAGATGAGGAAGAAAAAAAGACTCTTCTCTATTCCTGGGAGTACTTGACACCAACACAAAAAATTCTCAACAACTCAGTTTCTATGTCAATAGAGAAGTATTTAGATCTATTCAAACCATTCCTGCTGCAGCTGGGATCCAGGAGGAAGAAACACACCGCTATTCAGGGAGGAGTTGGCTCCTCAGTGTCCCCTTTGTTGCCCCAAAACACAGCCAGGTTCTCCATTTCTTTTTCTTTTTTTTTTTGTTTTTTGTTTTTGTTTTTTGAGACAGAGTCTCGCTCTGTCACCCAGGCTGGAGTGCAGTGGCACAATCTCAGCCCGTTGCAACCTCTGACTCCCAGGCTCAAGCAATTCTCCTGCCTCAGCCTCCCGAGTAGCTGGGATTACAGGCGTGCACCACCACACCAGGCTAATTTTTGTATTTTAGTAGAGACAATGTTTTCCCATGTTGGCCAAGCTGGTCTGGAACTCCTGGTGTCAAGTGATCTGCCCGCCTTGGCCTCCCAAAGTGCTGGGATTACGGGCACAAGCCAACTTGCCTGACCCAGGTTCTCCATTTCTTAAGGTTCAGAAGGCCGGGTGCAGTGGCTCACACCTGTAATCCCAGCACTTTGGGGGGCCAAGGTGGGTGGATCATGAGGTCAGGAGTTCAAGACCAGCCTGGCCAATATGTAAAACCCCATCTCTACTAAAAAAAATACAAAAATTATCTGGGTATGGTGGCACACACCTGTTAATCCCAGCTACTCGGGAGGCTAAGGCAGGAGAATCACTTGAACCTGGGAGGCAGAGGTTACAGTGAGCCGAGATCACTCCACTGTACTCCAGCCTGGGCGACAGAGTGAGACTTAGTCTAAAGAAAAAAAAAGCCTCAGAATGACCAGAGTGAACTCCAGCTCCTCGTTTACTGGGCTTCCTGTAATCCCGGGTAACCCAGCATTTGCAGTATTTGTGATCCCCCTGCCTCCAGAGTGCTAACAGGAAAACAGACACTGCTGTGTCATGCTGGTGGGGGTATAAATTAGCAAGAGTGTCTCCAGGGGGCAATGTAGCAATTTCTACAAAGCAACTGACATACTCCCATACCAGCTGACCCAGAAATTCCAGTTTTAAGTGGTTATCCTACAGATATATGCAATCTTCAGCACAAAGATGTACAGATAGGGATGTTTACTACATACAGCCCTACTGGTCATAGCAAAAGATACGAAACAACCTATAAGGTCCTTGACAGGAGACCTGTTAACTGAGTTATGGTGCACCCCATGCAGCAGGACCGTACACCCATAAACACGTGGAGCAGATCTCCATACGACTCCGTGGTGGCCTGGCTGTACGAAAGGCCGTGTCTTCATGTTTCCTGAATCCCATGCTCTGTGGCCTCTTGCACTGACCCTGGGCTTGACCCCAGGGCTTGCTTTGACTGATGGAACAGTGGAAATGTTAATGCACGCAGAGGCTTAGAAAAGGGCTTACTCACTTTTTGCCTCTTGCTTCTCTGTGACCGCCACGAGAACGTGCCTACGCCAGCCCATACCTAGCCCAGGCCAACCTGCTGAACGATAAAAGGCCACGTGGTGCAGAGCTGAGCTGTCTAGGCAAGACTCCATAAGCGTAAGAGAGCCTAGCCAAGAGCAGCAAAGTCACCGGGCTGACCCATAGCAGGCCACTGATGGATGAGCGAGCCCTGGCAAGCCCAGAATCATGAGAAATAATAAAAGGTGATTGCTTTAAGGCACTAAGCTTTGGGATGGTTTGTTATGCAGCAATAGCTAACAATCACAAAGATAGTTGAAAAAAGCAAGATACAAAAGAGGGTATATAGTCACTATTGTGTGTAAAAAACAATAGGCCGGACTAGGTGGCTCACACCTGTAATCCCAACACTCACCTGAGGTCAAGAGTTCGAGACCAGCCTGGCCAACATGGCAAAACCCCGTTTCTACTAAAAATACAAAAGTTAGCTGGTATGGTGGCAGGTGCCTGTAATCCCAGCTACTGGGGAGGCTGAGGCAGGAGAATTGCTTGAACCTGGGAGGCAGAGGTTGCAATGAGCTGAGATCTTGCCACTACACTCCAGTCTGGGCGACAGAGTGAGACTCCATCTCAAACAAAAAAAAAAAACAAGCAATAACATGTTTTCTTATAAATGTGCAGATATTCAGAATAATTCCTAAAGGAGCCCCTGGAAAGTCTAAAGAGTGGCTGTTCCTATGGAAGGGAGCAAGAGGACATGGACACGATGTAGGAGGCTGTTTTTCACCATATACCCTATAATTCGATTTTTACTACCATGTACATGAACCAGATAATTTAAAAAGAAGAAAGATGACCCACGTCACTGTGTGCTCTTGGTCTAGAGTGGTTATTCTGGCCACCCCAGAGGGGTTCCCCTGGCTCAGTCCATCATCTCAGAGCCAAGGAAGGAGTTTTACATCTGCGATCACTACTGAGAGCCCATCTCCCATCCTCCCTGGGCCTCCAGCCTCACGCACCCGTGCTCCAGGTCCTCAGCATCTTTCCAAGGCCACGGCCATCTGACTCACCCAAGGGTGCTTGGACATGTCATGCCTCCCTCCCTTCTCCTGCCAAAATCCCAGGCATCCTTTAAGACACATTTCAGGTCAGCTTGGAGCAGCTTCCCTTGCTCCCTCGGCCTGGGCCATCAGGGTCCTGGTGGCACTTTGCACATCACCCCCATTCATTCAGCACCTGCCAGCACCAAGGACTTACAGCTATGAACAGGAACTAGTGGGTCTCTACCCTCAAGGCCCTTACACTCTAGACAGGGAAGACAAAGAGATAAACCAGAAAAGGGCCAGACAGTGGTGAGAGCTGTGCAGAGAAAAGAGGGTGACTGGGGCTACTGTGGACTAGGTGGTCAGATCAGGGAAAGACTCAAGGGCAGGGCATCCAAGACTTCAATGAGGAGTTGGAGTCAGTCATGTCCAGATCTGAGGGAAGAGCATTCCAGGAGAGGGAGCAGCTACTGGAAAGGCCCCGAGGTGTGAACAGAGCTGGTGTGTTCCAGGAACAGCAGGAAAGCCCGTGTGGCTGGGTGAAGGGAAGGGCATTGGGGTGGAGATAGACAGCGGGGCAGGTAAGCGCAGACTGTGGCAAGGGGTCTGGCATTCATGTGAAGTGCAACTGGGAGTCTGAAGGTTTTTAAGCAGGGAGATGAAATGCTCTGATTTAAGTTTTTTTTTTTGTTTGCTTGTTTTTGAGACAGAGTCTCGCTCTGTCACCCAGGCTGGAGTGCAGTGGCACGATCTCGGCTCACTGCAACCTCCACCTCCTGGGGTCACGCCATTCTCCTGCCTCAGCCTCCCGAGTAGCTGGGACTACAGGCGCCCGCCACCACGCCCAGCTAATTTTTGGTATTTTTAGTAGAGTCAGGGTTTCACCGTGTTAGCCAGGATGGTCTCGATCTCCTGACCTCGTGATCCACCCGCCTCATCCTCCCAAAGTGCTGGGATTACAGGCGTGAGCCACCACGCCCGGCCTGATCTAAGTTTTTAAAAGATGCCTCTGTCAGCCCTGTGGAGAATGGACCCAGGGTGGGGCTGGAGGCAAGGCTACAAATGGTTAAGAGATAGTAGTAGTCAGGTGAGAGGTGATGGTGACTTGGGCAGGACGAGGTGAGAAATATGCAGAAAGAGAGAAATAGACTGAGTGGGGACATCATTTGAAGGTGAAAGAAAACAAGACTTACTAATGGATTAAACTGGAGGTGTGGCAGACAGAATAATGGCCCCCAGACATGTCCACATCCTCATCTCTCAAACCTGTGGACATGTTGTTTTACATGGCAAAAGGAACTTTGCAGATGTAATTAAGGATCTTGAGATAGAATTATCCTGGATTATTTGGGTGGGCCCACTGGGTCCTTAGAAGAGGGAAGTTAGAAGGTCAGAGTCCAGCTGGGCGAGGTGGCTCACGCCTGTAATCCCAGCACTTTGGGAGGCCGAGGCAGGCGGATCATGAGGTCAGGAGATCAAGACCATCCTGGCTAACACAGTGAAACCCTGTCTCTACCAAAAATACAAAAAATTAGCCGGGCACAGTGGCAGACGCCTGTAGTCCCAGCTACTCGGGAGGCTGAGGCAGGTGGATGAACCTGGGAGGCAGAGCTTGCAGTGAGCCAAGATTGCGCCACTGCACTCCAGCCTGGGCGACAGAGCGAGACTCCGTCTCAAAAAAAGGTCAGAGTCCAAGGAGATGTTAGGACAGAAGTAGGGAGAACGACTAGAGGACACTAAACCTCTGGCTTTAAAGAAGGAGGAAGGCGGCCAGGCACGATGGCTCACACCTATAATCCCAGAACTTTGGGAGGCTGAGGCAGGAGGATTGCTTGTGCCCAGGAGTTTGAGACCAGGCTATACGGTCCTTGACAGGAGACCTGTTAAATGAGTTATGGTGCACGCATAGTGAGACCTTGTCTCTATACAAATTTTTAAAATTAGCTAGGCTTTGTGGTGGACGCCTGTAGTCCAAGCTACAGGGGAGGCTGAGGCAGGAGGATCGCTTGAGCCCAGGAGGTCGAGGCTGTAGTGAGCCATGATCACACCACTGCACGCCAGCTTGGGAGACAGAGCAAGACTCTATCAAAAAAAAAAAAAAAAAAAAAAAAAAAAAGATGGCACTATGCAGTGCCGGCAGCCTCTAGAAGCTGGAAAAGGCACAAACACAGGTCCTCCCCAAGAGTCCCCGGAAGGAACGCGAAACCACTGACACTTGAACTTTGCAGTGAGACCCATTTCTGACTCTGACCTCCAGAACGCTAAGAGAAGACATCTATATTGTCTGAAGCTGGCAAATGAGCGATAATTTGTTACAGCAGCCACAGGAAATGAGCACACAGGATGAGGAAAGGAGAGGGGTTGAAGATAAATCCTCGATTTGAGATAGCACAATGGAGCGGAGAGGGGAGCCATTTTGCCATTTACTGAGGTGAGGAGGAATAAAACCAAGAGCTCTGTTTGGGCCAAGTGAAATGTGAGACAGCATTCAATATCCAAGTAGAGAAATTAAGTCCAGATCAAAGCTGGAGGACTGAGCGGGAAGGACCTGGGAAGAGAAACCACGACCATGTCTGCTACCAAAACCAAGATTAGAAAGGGTTTCTGGAAAGAGGGGTATTTGAGTGCATTGAAAGCTGCTGGAGCGCCGGGCACGGTGGCTCACGCCTGTAATCCCAGCACTTTGGGAGGCCAAGGGGCGGGGGGGGTGGTGGATCACCTGAGGTCAGGAGTTCGAGACCAGCCTGGCCAACATGGTGAAACCCCATCTCTACTAAAAGTACAAAAATTAGCCAGGCATGGTGGTGGGTGCCTGTAATCCCAGCTACTCAGGAGGCTGAGGCAGGAGAATCGCTTGAACCCTGGAGGTAGAGGTTGCAGCGAGCCAAGATCGTGCCATTGTACCCCAGCCTGGACAACAAGAGCGAAAACTCCATCTCAGGAAGGAAAAAAAAAAAAAAAAGAAAGAAAGAAAGCAGCTGGAACATCAAGTGTAAGATCACAGACTAGCCATTAGACCTGGCAGCACACAGGCCACATCAGAGGGCAGCCTTGACGTGAGGCATCTCAGGGGACTGCAGGGTACGAGCCTAACTCACTGGACTGAGGGTTTGCTAGGGAAGGGTTTGCAGGGGGCTGGGCCAGTCCTTAGACAGCGATGGGGGTTCAGGGAGCCTTTAGCAGGGAAGTCTAGGGTGCCTGTGCCTGTGCCTGCAGAAGGGAAGGGTCAGGAGAGAAGTGAAGGCTGTTGCAGCCCGGTCCTGAGAGGGTGAGAACGGAAGGGATTCTGAGCACAGGTGAAGGAGCCGCTGGCCTCTGAAGGGAGTGAGGGCTCCAAGCAGTGACAGAGGGCGCCAGCAGTGACAGAGGGGAAAGCTGGTCGAGTTAGTGGCATGAAACAAGGGAGTTTCCTAATTGCTTTTATTTCCTCAGTAAAGTATGAGGCAAGGTCATGAGCTAGGCATGAGAGGGTGGCTTTCAAAGGAAGGGAGGGAGGAGCACATGGAACAGACACTTTGGAGCATGGGAATCCGATCTACTGAAGAGCGGCGGTGCTCTTACCGGTCTTTGGTCACCATCTGCAAGTGGTCAACAGGGTTGACGGGTATCCCCAGGGACGCTGCTGCGCAGGTGCAGGCGTGGAGAGGCAGGGAGCCGGGTGTAGCAGGGCAGGGATGCTGTCAAGCAGTGGGGTTAGAAGAGAAGGGCACACACCTCTCCTAGAAAACATGGATGAGGCCAGGCGCGGTGGCTCACGCCTGTAATCCCAGCACTTTGGGAGGCCAAAGCAAGCGGATCACCTAAGGTCAGAAGTTCGAGACCAGCCTGGCCAACATGGTGAAACCCCATCTCTGCTAAAAAAAAAAAAAATACAAAAAATTAGCTGGATGTGGTGGCACACACCTGTAATCCCAGCTACTGGGGAGGCTGAGGCAGGAGAATCGCTTGAAACCGGGAGGCAGAGGTTGCAGTGAGCTGAGATCACACCACTGCACTGCAGCCTGGGTGACAGAGCGAGACTCCGATGCAAAAAAAAGAAAATATGAATGAGTTGACCCCATGTAAGCCATACCAGGTCACCCCTGCCCTCTAAACCCTCCAGTGGTTCCACTCTCCCCCCAAGTGAAGGCCAAAATCCTTGTAACTTACCACCTAGCCACTACCTCCATCTATCCCCTCATACTTATGTTCTAGCTGCAGTGCTTGGGCCATAGGAGGGGCTCCATAAATATTTCTGGAATCAACCAATCAATATAACTCCCCTTCACAGACGGAGCCCAACCAAGCAGGCTGGCCTCAGGAGACTCAGCTCCCCTGGGGTGCCTGGGACACAGTCTGGCCATGACTGTGGGCCAGAATTCAGACCTTCCCATTCCCACTGCAGGGCTCCTGCTGGTTCCTCCCGACTCCCATAACTCTCCTGGTTTAAACTGTGGCCCAGTTCAGAGGGCCTGGCTATTTGGAACTCTTGACTGAAAAGCAAAGATGGCAAAAGGCAAAGATGAAGGGGCCCAGAAGAAGTTGGCAGAAACAATATTCTGGGAAAATCTTGGTAGTCAGAGACCAGGCTTCATGCCAAGCCTCCCCCCACATCTACACACACTGCGCAGAGGCTAGAAGAACAGGATGGGAGAGTAAAGTGTGGGAAGAGAAGACAATCCTTCCGCTACACTGGCAGAAGAGATGAGTACGCTGGTCACACACACACACACACACACACACACACACACACACACACACAATTCCTAGAGAAGCCTGATACAAGAAAAGGTAACCTGAAAGTCACTAGCATAGAGCTGGTTTGGCCTGTCCCCGGAGCCCAGCAGGGCAGGAAGTGACTCTACCAGGCAGGGGGATGTTATCAGGCCGGCCCAGAGGGCTTGGAAATGGCCTCTCAGGAAGCCAGCTCCACACAGGCAAGTTCAACACACTCGCAGAGAGCCAAAAGAAAGAGCTGTGGCCGGGCGTTGTGGCTCATGCCTGTAATTCCAGCACTTTGGAAGGCCGAAGCGGGCAGATCACGAGGTCAGGAGATCGAGACCATCCTGGCTAACACGGTGAAACCCCGTCTCTACTAAAAATACAAAAAATTAGCCGGGCGTGGTGGGGGCGCCTGTAGTCCCAGCTACTCAGGAGGCTGAGGCAGGAGAATGGCGTGAACCCAGGAGACGGAGCTTGCAGTGAGCCAAGATCACCACTGCACTCCAGCCTGGGCGACACAGCGAGACTCCGTCTCAAAAAAAAAAAAAGAAAACAAAAGAAAAGAAAGAGCTGAAGCCTCGAGGCTGCAGGTCTGTGGGCGGACAAGTGGCACTGAGTCCTGGCCTGGTGGTGTGGAGAGGCCCCCAGGACGCTGAGAGGAGTGTCCAGAGCAAGTGAGATCTGGGCCAGGCCTGAGGGACTTCTCCAAGTGTGGCAGGAGTTCCCCAGGTGTGATTCCAGGCAGAAAGGAGGCTCAGCACGGTTGTGGGTGCGGTGGAGCAGAGGCTAGGAAGGGATGCCACAGGCTGCAAGCCAGCTGCAAAGGGTCTCAGAGACCACCTCCCCAGGCCTCAGGGCCTGAGACTCAGTGGCGAGTCACCTCCCTTGGCCTGGTAGGCAGCATTTACTGCGGGTCCCAGGGCTTGGCACCTGGTCGACTGGACACTCGCTGGGGCTAGCTCACTTCAGAGAAAACACTGCTTCCTGTTAGGCTTCGGGCCTGCAAGGGCCAGGGGGGTAGTTCCTCAAGGGAACCAGGCCTCACAGCAAAAGGGCTGAGCCCATCTGCATTTGCGGAGAGATGAGGACCACAGAGGGGCGGTGGAGGGGACCTGAACCCCTCTCTGGGGAAGGCTGCTCAGCAAGTGTCCACCATGCAGGTCCACAAAAGCCACAGGGAGGGAAGGTCATGGGCATTCCGTCAGCCCTGCCAGCAAGCCAGGACTCACCCAGAGCCCCAGGCAGGCAGGGCCACACAGCCACCCTGGAGATGACACCAACAGTCTTCGGTGTGGGACCAGGTCTCGGGTGGGCGCCCACAGCCACTCCCAGTCCTGAGCACGTGCCCAGGTCTGCTAAGAGTTACAGGTGCATCTTAGACATCAGTCCAGGGCCTCGGGCCAGTGGCTGGCACACAGTAGGTGTTCAGTAAGAGTTCGATGAGTAATGAATCTAAGTAAACTCCTCAAGGGCAGAGGCCAAGGTGTCTTGTTCTGTCACCCAGGGTAGTGTGCAGTGGCGCGATCTCGGCTCACTGCAACCTCTACCTCCCGGGTTCAGGCGATTCTCCTGTTCTCCTGCCTCAGCCTCCCGCGTCGCTGCGATTACAGGCGTGTACCACAATGCCCGGCTAATTTTTTTGTACTTTTAGTAGAGACAGGGTTTCACCATGTTGGCCGGGCTGGTCTCGAAATCCTCACCTCAGGGGATCTACCCACCTTGGCCTCCCAAACTGCTGGGATTGCAGGCATGAGCCACCGCGCCCGGCATAAGCCTCACCTCTATCTGCAAGGTTGGAACAGGGGTAAGGAGGGATTCAAGGGTACCCAGAGCTGGCTTCGCTTTTCCCTCGGGCATTATTTGGGGTTTAAGTGAGGCTGCAATAACCAGCTCCCAACGACTTGTATACAGAGATAAAGCCTGAAGCCGAATAGAGACCACTAGTGAGACTCTCATCAAAGAGATATGGGGAATTAGCCGCCCTGCAGGGGGTCCGTGCCCTGCCTCAGCTCATCAGAGCCACTCCTGTGAGCCCTGCGGCGGGCACAGCTCAATGCCCAGGGGCACTTGGCCTCCTTGATCCCCCGGGGAAGGTGGGGCTGTGGCCTTTGCCTCTGGAAGGGACTGCCCTTCCTCCTGGTTCCTCCCATGCAGGATAAGCAGCTGACATGCAAAGATTTGATCAGATGAGAAAGAAAAAACTTAAGAGTTTCTGCTGTGTTCCTGGAAGTACTTGACACGAACACAAAAAAAAGTCAACAATTCCGTTTCATTGAATAATTAATTGAGCACCAACTGTATGCCAGACACTGTTACTGGTGGTTGGGATACAGCAATGAACAAAACCAGCAAAAAGCCTCGCCCTCCCGGGGCTGAGAGTCTACTGGTCACATTCCTGTCTGCATCCCCGCTACACACACAGCACCCCCACATTCTGTGCTGGGCTCGCCAAAGCACTGAATGAACGGCTGGAGGAGGAGGACTGTGGAGTCTGGCAGCCGTGGGCTGAAGCCCGTGTTCTGCACTGCCTCGTTCTGTGACCCAGCCAACACCGCGCTGCTTCAGCTTTGGGCCTGAGTCACAATCAGTACAACCAGAACCCCACCTCCCCGCTGCAGGGCTTGCTACATCCACTATCACTGCTGCTGTTATCAGCCCACCTGCCCCCTGCACCCTTTGCCAAGAAACCGAGCATCTGAACCTTTCCATCCTACTTCCACACACAAGACTCCTGACTCAGTCAGGCTGCTTTCAAATAATGCTGGTGCCGGAAACTGCACTGTCTCATTTACTCCACAAAATAACCTTGCAGATAAAGGTGAGGCTTAGGCCAGGCACAGTGACTCACACCTGTAATCCCAGCACTTTGGGAGGCCAAAGCCGGCAGATCACTTGAGCCCAGGAGTTCGAGACCAGCCTGGGTAACATGGTGAAACCTCATCTATACAAAAAATACAAAAATCAGCTGGGCATAGTGGTGCATGCCTGTAATCCCAGCTACTCGGGAGGCTGGGGTGGGAGTATTGCTTGAGCCTGCGAGGTTGAGGCTGCACTGAGCCGTGATCACACCACTGCACTCCAGCCTGAGCGACAGAGTGACACCCTATCTCAAAAACAAAAAGAGTGAGGCTCAGAGAAGTTAAGTCACTCACTTACTTGAGGCCAGACAAGCAGGAAGTGACAGAACCGAGATCTGAACCCAGGTCTAACAGGGCAAAGCCCACTGCTTTCTCCTGCCCGGGGTTCCTTTCCCCTTTGCTAAAATACCTCTATCTACCTGAAAGACTACCGTTCCACTTGCCCAGGACTGAGGGAGTTTCTGGGACTCAGGACTTTGGATGCTAAAACCAGAAAAGTCTCAGGCCAACCAGGACAAGTTGGTCACCCTCACGCCACCACCCTGCCCAAGATCCTCCTCCTGGTGGCCTGCCAGGCCCTGCTTACCCACTCACTGCCACTGAGTCTGACCTCTCCAGGCTCCCAGCTGCACCCTCTGTGCTTGTAAGCAATGCTGTCATTGCTGTCCTCAGGCTACAGGGTCACATTCTGTCTCCCACTCGGACAACCACGTCTAAAGTCTGGTCCTAGAACTCCAGGCACCATAATCACCTGGGGCCCTGGGATCCTGCTTCCTGAGTCCCTAAACCACTAAGACCTCCTGAAGCAGAAGCTCAGGCCCAGCCTGCCCATCCGAGTTGCTAACTAGCCCCCAGGGGACCCTGCTGCCCAGAGGTTGAGCGACAATCCTGAACTGTAAGTTTCCCTGCCTGGTGACCTGCTCACTCTATTTCTTCTGATGCCCCTCTGATACCTGGTGCTGTGCCCACACATAGTAGGTGCACATTAAATGCTAACCATTGTGGTTCAGAGCAAAGGCTCCCACACTTGCCTACTCAAACTACCTGAGGCTGTTTACAAATGTAGATTTCCAGCTTCTACCTTGGGCCGAGAGAGAATCACCACCCTCAGCCAAGATGTCTGGTAATCTATAAACTACACTTAGTTTAGTATTACTCAAAGCATGCCGCATACCTGCAACACTGGGAGCTTAAGAATGCAGAACCCCAGCTCCACCCTAGACCTACTATATCAGTATCTCTGGGAGTGGGGCTTTGCAATCTGGATTCTAACAAGCTGTCTAGAAGTGATTCTTTGATCCAATCAGTTTAGAAAAACATTAGTGTAATAGAAGAACAGTGAAACTAGTTGGAAGTGGGCTAGAATCCAGTTCAATTAATGGCTCTAGCCTCAGTCTACTCAAGCCCTGAATGAGAATTACCCCTGACCTCATTCGCTTGTTGTGATGATTAACTGAGATCTATGTAAAAGTTCATAGCCAGAATCTGGCACACAAGAGAGACCCAAGAGGCTGGGCACAGTGGCTCACGCCTGTAATCCTAGCACTTTGGGAGGCCGAGGGAAGAAGATCACTTGAGCCCAGGAGTTCGAGACCAGACTGGGCAACATAGGGAAACCCGTCTCTACAAAAAAAATGAAGAGAGAGAGAGAGAAAGACAGAGAGAGACCCAAGAAATGCAGTTCATTCTTCTTCCCTGCTAGCACTATTTTAACACTCATCAAGTCTGGACAGCTACAGTTTCAGATGATCAAGTGATGTGTACAAGGTGGCTTGGAGGGCAAATGCAGAAGATTCTGACTCCAGGCCTGGTGGCCTCTAAAAGGACCAGACCAGATCTGCTCTACATGGTTCTGGTGCTGCCACGACTAGCCACACTTGATGAGCAGGGACAGACAAATCCCATGGGTGGAAGGGCTGCAGCCACTCCATTAGCTTTCCTGTGGCTGTGGCCGTCTTTCATATTTTATATGGCACCCATTTGACCTATCTCTGGGTCAGACATCCGCTCATCCTTGTCTTGGTGGCTGACGGGAATGCTTTTGAGGTCTCAGAAAACCTCATCCCTCTTCCTGGACTTCCCAGGTGGGAGACACTGGCTTTCACGCATGTCAAAGGCCTGCAACCCGCCACCATCTACCAAGCATGAGGTCACTCAGAGGGGCAGGAATCCACCCACGTGTGGCCAACGTGAATAAGAACCAAAGGCCATTCCTGCGTGCCCAGGGCACAGCTGGCCGGGCAGCTGGGGTGCAGGGATGCTCTGAGTAAGTAAGAGGTGTACCAGTTAGAACGCCTTCAGCAGCCAGTAACGACCAAACGCCTGACTCAGTGTGGCTTCAACAAGAAGGAATTTATTCTCTCACATAACAGGAAGTCCAGAGAAGGGCTGCTCCAGGCCCAATTGCCATCAGCAGCCTGGTGATATAATCGAGTGAGATTCTTCTTGTCTCTCTGCACCGCCACCCTCCTTGGGTCTGCCTTACTCTTGGGTCAGGTGCCCTCATGGCCATAAGATGGCCACAGCTCCAGGCCTCAAAGATATGAACGATTTCCAGGGGAAAAAGAGAGACTGCTTCTTCCCTTTTAAGCATGGATGTCACCCTTAAGCACAAGGAAATCTTTCCCAGAAGCCCCTCCACTGAGCAAATGTTCCCTGATGTCTCATTGGTCAGAACTAATTCACATGCTTGCACTTCAGCCAATCACAAGCAAGGGAGTATATCTACTGGGGCCAGGGCCCCTACAGTGAAGCACACAGCACCACTGCTGACAGCTGAACAAAACTGGGCCCAATCAAGGAGGAAAATGGGTGGGAGTCCGGGCTGGAAGACAGCGGTGGAGAATGCTGGATTGACAACCAGGGAGCCTCTGGCTGGCCCTGACTCACAAGACCCCACCAACCCCAAGGGCAAACACTTGTCCTTGCAGGACGCCATTTCTCAGGGCCAGAGTCATCACGTAATATTCATGTAACTTGGCCCTCGCTTCCATTTTGGAAAACCCTCGGCCTGACTTCCTTACTTACGCCTGTTCCAACTGCTCATGAAAGCCGAGCCAATTCAACACAGCATGTGCTGTGAGCCCAACTCCATGTCATGGGGCCAGAAAGGTAGAATTGGCCCTCTAGAAGCTGACCATTTGGTAAGAAGACAAGGCACATGCCAAAATCGGTGGAGTAGGGGAGGGAAACAGCCCTGAGCTGGGAGATGGGAGTGGATAACACCCACCACCACCAGCAACAGACAACAGCTGGTAGCTAGTGAAGGCTCACTCTATGCAGGCACTAAGAAGCACTTTTAGGTATTTTGGTTTTTTCTTCATTTGATCCTTACAACCTCCCTATAAGTTTGGCACTATTATTACAGGTTCATAATACCTTACCTACAGTTTCTGAAATCCAGGACTCTCTAAAAACCAAAAGTTGTTTTTTGTTGTTAATCATTTATGGGATGGCAGAAACCTCAACTGAACCCATGTGAGGCTATTTATAGTCTATTTCTCCCTTTTGCAGTGACTGCTCATATGCTTTGATGCAGAAATACTGACCCGTTTTATTACAAAATGCTGCCCCAGACCCCATTGGGAATGTCACATAATGTCCAGTATACATAACATGTTTCAAAAAATTCTGCATTCTGAAATACATTTGGCCCCAGGGGCTTCCGAAAAAGGGTTTTGGATGTTGTGTCACCAAAGGGGGCTTTGCAAGTTGAAGGTTACCCCCCATAGGAAGCAGGTGAGCCATGCTTTGAAATCAAGCAACCCAACTCCAAGCCAGGGCTCTTACCCACTGTGCTTGCTTCTGCCACTTGCTGGTTGGTGGCTTTAAGGAAGACATCTCCCTCTCTGGCACTGTTTTGTCATCTATAAGAGGTTGGACTACATCAATGGGTTTCAAGCTTCTTTGTTTTAAAAGTGTATTAGCCCTTCCTTCAAAGGAAACCTTAAGGAAAAGTGTAACTGCTCCAGCGAGTGAGGCCTGCTCACCCAACCACCAGAGCCCTAAAGCATGTTCCCAGAGGGGTTCCTTGACAGCACAGTTTGAAAACTGCTACACAGCATAATTTGTAAGGTCTTCTCTGGTTCTAACATTGTATGATTGTCTTCTGTAAGGCAAACAGCCTTTTCTGTGATGAAAGGACAGCTGGGAGAAACTTGAACCAGACCTTGACAGATGGGTAGGCTTTTGATCTGCAGAGAGGATTCCAGAGTCAAATAGCATGAGCAAAGGTGCACAGACAATAAGCAAGGTGTGTGGGAGGGTCCAGGAGGCCAAAGTAGCTGAGGGAAGTCGGGGGAATGAAGGCAGTGCAGCAGGTGACATGAGGACATGCTGGAAAGGTTGGCCAGACCAAGCAGATGGATGAGGCTGAGGACGAGCTGCACAGCCCCAGCCCCACTGTGCACAGCCACAAGAAATCCAAGTCCTTCTGCCCTGACTACCATGGCCACGAGCCCCAATCCTAGTTCAGTGCCATCAATCGGTCACTGTCAAATAAATGAGTCTTCTGAATCCAAAAATCAGGACATATGGTCTGCCACAAAGGTGTGGTCTTCTGAGGACAAGAGGACAGAGTGTTTGAAAGCAGGAAGACTGGCCCAGAAAGGCCATAATAGTGGGTCACCGGAGATCTCACTGGTGTCCTTCCCCACATTCTGGGAGGAGTTGGGCTCCCAGGAGTCTGTGATGCCCCAGGTATGTCCAAAGAAGCCACCTCTAAACAACAGGGGCCGCCTCACCCCACAGCAGAGACTCTCAGTTAAACCTCAGTCCTGTTTCCAGAGAAGACCCTCAGGCCAGCCAGGGAGGACCATAGTCCACCCCGACTCCTCTTCTTCACAGGAGGGTGTGCATGACCAGGTGGCGTCTAGGAGCCCAGGACCCTGCACCCTCCACCAAGGGGAAGCCACATCACTGTAGATGCCCGTGCTTAAAACAACACAGATCTCCACATCCTCTTCTTCATGGCCTGAAAACATTTGCTTACCAAACTATGCCCCAGAAATACTCTTTGTTTCAGGCACCATTTCCCTACCTACCCGTCACCACGAGGTAATTAAAATGTCTCAAAATCTTATAGGATCCGACAGGCAATGATCTCCTAAGGGAGAGGCTACCATTTGGGGCCTAATCTTTCTAAGTGAACTCAGTCGCCGAGCTTGCCTAAGAAGATTAACAGGCTGGGGAAGGCGGGAAGCCACGCTGCCTCAGAAAAGGGAGCGGCCGTCCTTCAGGACAGTCGCAGACCTCCAGTGTGCCTGTTTGTGTCATTGCAATAGGTGGGAGTCTTGACCGGGCACTAGCTCAACTGTGTCATTTCTTGGTCCCCCACTCTCTTTTTTCCCTGCCAGGCTGACAGCTGGGACCTGGCCTACCTTGCCCAGGGTCACAAGGGGTCAGCTGCAGGGAACCAACCCCATTATGACCATGTGCCCTGGCTGACAGGTACCATCCCACGAATCCTCACAGGTGCCCTGAGAGTGGGCATTCTGAGCTGGCTGAGCAGGGAGGAAAGGCAGGCTCCGAGAGGCTAAGAACCTGGCTGGAGATCACCCAGCCACTACAGGTAAGGTCCAAATTTTAGCCCCGGTGCCAGGTCACTGCACTTTCACACACAGTGGTGACCTCATCATTGGGAGGCTGGAGGGTGACATTCTGTAGAGAGAGGACAGCTGGGCCTGTCCTCCCAGAGACCAGGACCGACCTGTGAGCCCACATGAAGCTGATGTGCAGCTCTGTCTTTATCCCTGAGCGCTCAGGCTGCTGCCTCAGCTCCAAGCCAGGGCACCTCAGGCTTCTCTGAGTCCCCCAAACCCCTGGACACCTTGCTGAGATGTGGATTCTAACCCCGCACGTCTGAAGCCGGCCCAAGAATCTGCATTTCTCACAGGTTCCCGGTGGTGCCCCTGCCACTCATCCCCAGGCCACACTTCAGCCCACGAGGGCCTAGGCTTCCGGGGGACTGTCTCCCACCCCCACCCTTAACTTAGGTGACCATTCTCTCACTGGGACTCACCCGGGTCTGGTGCACATCTAGCTACCACCACATTTGGGTTTTTTGAGATGGTGCAATGAAAATGGTGACTACGGTAGGGTACGAGGAAGAAGACAGACCTCTGGGTTCACTTTTCAACTTGGCATTTGTCCTTTTCTTCCTTATCCACCTCTTGGCAAAACATCTAAACCAATTCATCTCAAAGGAGCCAGGCTGGGGCAGTACGCTCTGAAAGTGTCCACTATTTAGAGTCCTTAACGGGGAGGGGCTGCCACGCTTCCTTCCCGTAAGGAGCTAATGCTGCTGGGTGGGGAAGCCCACTACAAGTGGGAGCTTTGGGAAGGAGGGGTTCCTCTGCTCAGAACTCTCCCATAGCCCCGTCCCACTCACAGGAAAGCCAAAGCCTTACCCTCGGCCTATCCGGCCCCGCCACTTTCTACCCATGAAGTTCCCTCCCTAGAACACGCTTCTCCACCTCCTTAGGTCTCATCTCAGATGTTGCCTTCTTGGGGACACCTTTCAGGGCCACCCTGTTTAAACTAGTAGTTCCTGCATCCCCCACTCCCAGCCCACTCCAAAGCACCTATTCACCTTCCCCTTTTTCTCTTTGATAGCACTGACCACCATCTGACACCCTGTAAACTTCACCTAATGATTATATTGATTATCTGTCTCCCTGCCCCTTTCCTACTGGGATGTGAGTTTCATAAGGGCTGAGATTTTTGCCATTTTTGTCTGTTTTGTTTACCAGTGTATTTCCAGTGCCTAAAACAGCGGCTAGCACAGAGCAGGTACTCAATCTTTGTGGAAGGAAGGAAGGAATGAGTGGCTGGCCCTGAGAGACATTAGCTACTTTAACCCTCATAACAACCCCTGCAAGGTAAGTCATTTAAATCCCGTTCTAAAATGAGAAAACTGAGGCTCAGAGTGGTTAAGTGATTTGGCCAATGTCACAAAGTCAAGAAGTGGCCAAGGTCACAAGAATCAGTCCCCCATCTGGCTGGCTCCAAACACTGTATTCTTTTTTTTTTTTTTTCGCCTGTGGTTGTTTTCATGGTAACTGTCTTAGTGTGACAAACGTGACATTCACTTGCTTTCCTTATTCTAAGCAGAAGATGCTTTAACTTCAGGATTTTGCAAAATCTGCCCAGAACTTGTGCTCATGCACCTGAGAATCTATGGGGGAGCCGGTGCCCCCAAAAGCCAGGAAGAAGTCCCTCTACCAGCCCGAGAGTGGGAAGGCCTCACCAGTCAAAGGGAGGGAAGGCCCCTCTTGCAAACACCAAAGGAGAGCCACAATCATTCTAGTTTAGTTTCATCTTTTTCTTGGCTTCATCGTTTTATTTTCCTGAGCACTCACTCTGTCTGATCTTTTCAAGTCTGGGTAACTTTTTGCCATCAATGGCTACCACTCACCATGTGAGTCTCTAGGACAAAAATCTATGTCCCATGAGTTTCCCCAAACTGAACTTGCACACAGACCCATGGACCACAGTGCCCCCGCAAACCCCACTCCCCAAGCCCCACTCATGACTGCATCTTAGGACATTGGGAGCAGCCCCTGGGAAGAGAGCTAAGCCTTTCGGGGGCCATGAAGGTGAATAGGAAGGGCCCAGGCCACCAAAAACCCATCTACCCTCCCATTCCAGGGACCATCATAGCTTGAGTCCCCCTTCATCTGCCTGTCATTCTCAATCACATTAACTCATCTGTTTTGTTTCAATCACTTCTCACTATCTGAAGCTGTGCTGTTTATTTATTTCCATATTTGCTTATCACCTGCCTCCTGAGAGCAGGGTGAGGGCATAAGGGCAGGGGCTTGGTCAGTGCTGTTCACCACTGTTCTGTGACTGGCACAGGTGGGCACGCAAATATTGGGTGAATGAATAAGCAAAGACAGCAGGAAACAAGTGGATTCAGAAGAAAAAAGACCAGGAGGCTCACAAATAAACCCATTTAATCCTAAAATCAACCTGCACAGAAGGTGTCATTATGCCTACACTGCTGGGAAGCCACAAAGTAGACCCAGGACTGTGCAACTCCGAGAGGAAAAGAGAAAATGCTGCAGGTAAGCGGAGAAGCAGGTGAGCCCGACAAGGAGGGCAAGGGCAAGCTGCCTCTGGGGCCCAGGGCACTGAACACCATCTCCTCAAAGGCTGACATAACTGAGAAGAGTCCACATTTTCCACCAAGTGGAGCCCGTGTAGGGTCGGTGCTATCTCCATGCCCCGACACACCATGGCACCTGCGTTCACCCAGAAGGTACCTGCCCACAGCATGCATCCATCATTGAGAGTGTGCAAAACCAAGTTCTAATTTCCAGGCACTAATACCATAGGACGCAAACAAAAACTACCCTCCAGGAGGACATCCCTCTCCTTTCTGGGTAGTCTGAAGTGAGAAGGCTGAAAATCGTGCAGATGTCCTTTCTTAGAGCAGCCCCGCCATCCATTCATTCACTCTTTCATTCATTTGTTCAGCCAACATGTGCTCACTCGGCCTGGAGAAGCCCAGGATGAAATGAGACAAACCCTCTAACCTCTGGCCACGGTGTGCTGGTGCCTGCGCTTTAGGCGGGTACTAAAAGACAAGCAAATATTAAAGATACTCGCTTCCAAAACAAATAAGGCCATGTGGAGCTGTGCACTGGAATGGGATTCTGGATGCAATTTTATTTGATTGGGTACAAGAACCAATCCAGTTAAAGGGGTCATGAACCAACTCCAGGCACCAGGCTCCTACTCAGAGGCTGCCTCAGACCCCCTTCTGGCCCAGGCACCAACCCCTCACCCACCCAGCTCCATCTCCCGACATTCTTCAACCACATTCCCATCTCGCTCCACAATATTCTCCCTCCAGGTCCCCCTGACTCTATTTCTCCTCTATTCCCAACCCTGACCTCTCTAGGTCGGCAGCCTTGATGCTACTTCTCCGAACGCCAGGACGCACAACCCAGCCTGCTTTCTACCACCACCCCACACACCTCGAGTCTGCGCTTCCACCCAGAACCCCTTAAACACCATATGTTTACAAACCAGATTCCCCAGGGGTCTATGTACAACACCCCATTCTCAAGACCCCATAAACACATCCTGATTCCCTGAGCACACCATACACACACTGTGGACTTCACCCACGTCCTGAGGGACCCCCTCACCCCATCACCTCCAACTTCTCAGAAGCCCCAGGCCGGCCCCTGACCTCCTGTGGTCCCAGTGGAGCAGCGGACTCGCTGAGACCCCCGGACACCCCAGACTCCGCAAAAGCCCGCCCTGCACGCTTGAACCCCAGGCGCCGGGACAGCCCCTGGCGCCCCCCGGGCCCTCACACCGCGTGACTCCGGGGCACCCGGACTCCCCCAGGCCCCGGTCCCGCGCACATCCCCTGGGCCGCAGCTCCCTCGCGGCCCGGCCGCGCCCCTGCCCGCGCCCCGCGCCCGGCCGCGCCTCGGGGGCCCGTTCCCGCGGAGGCCGCGGCGCCCCCCGCAGCCCAGGCCGGCGCGCCCGGCGCGTACCGTTGGCGATGAGCTTGGCCGACAGCTGCTTGACGAGCTCAGGGATCCGCTCCCACTGGCACTCGGAGCGGCAGCGCTCGATCTCCGTCTCCAGCCGCGAGCCTGCCTTCTTGGTCGCCATCGCGGCCTGGCCGGGCCCGGCCGCCCGCCCCGCAGGCCCCACCGCCGCCGCCGCCGCGGCGCCCCCTCGCCGCCTCCCGCCGCCGCCGCGGGCTCGGGCTCCGGCTCCCGGCTCCGCGGCGTAACGGGAGCGCCGGCTGGGGAAGGGGCGGGGAGGCGGGCGGCGGCGGCGGGCGCGGCGGGGCCCCGGGCGCCGCGAGGAGCGGCCCCTGCCGGCCAGGGCCGGAGCCGCAGCACTGGCCGGGGCCGGAGCCAGGGCTGGGGCAGGGGCGGGGGCTAGGGCGGGAGACAGGGGCCCGAGGGAGGAAAGGCGGGGTGGGCATGGAGGACAGGGAGAGGGACTGGGGGTGTCTGGGGCGGGGTGAAGACCTAGGGGAAGTGGGGATGGGGGTGGGGGAGCGGGGTAGGAGAGAGATCTGACCAAGGGCGGGTGAGGGGTCTGGTGGGGTAGGGGTCTGGGCAGGATGAAGGGGAGGGAGAGGATCGGGAGGGAGCTAGCGACAGCCTGGGAGCGGGTTGGATCCCCAGGAGTAGGGCCAAGAAAGGGCAGTGACCCTGGGGAAGGTCACCGCCCGGTGGGACCAGTGAGCCGGGTGTGAGGGGTGGGGGGAGGCCTGCCCGAGTTTGTCCTGCCATCTCAGGTGGCCAGCGGTTCCCTGGGGCCCGGTTGGCCTGTGCCCCTTAGCAGGTGCCCCTCTGCCCCGCAGCCTTAGCCCCTACCCAGCCAGAGGTGGACGGAGACTCCTCCATCCCAGGCAAGGCACAGCACCTGCCAGGGGTGCCCTAGATGGCTGAGCGGAGCCAGGCAGGGGCTGCCACTCTCACACGCCAGCTCTCGGACCCCCTGAGGGGAAGGCACAGTCATTGGTGGGGCCTCCTGTCTTGGCCACCTAGACTGAGACCTAGGGAGGTGTCCCTCTGTGAATCAACTGTCTAGTGATCACCTACTATGTGCTGGGCGCTGCTTTAGGTGCCAGAGATAGAATTGTGAGCTAAAAAAACAAAATTCCTGGCTTGAGAGAGCTTACATTCCAGTTTGGGGGAAAAATAAGCAAAATAAAATAGTAAACTAGACTGTAAAAATGGCTATTTGAAGAAACAGGGAAGGGTTCAGTGACGAACATAAAGAGTTGGGACAGGCGGGTGGCTCATGCCTGTAATCCCAGCTACTCAGGAGGCTGAGGCAGGATGATTGCTTGAGCCCAGAAGGTGGAGGCTGCAGTGAGCAGTGAACGCACTTCAGCCTGAGCAAGTGTTGCCATTTAAAATGGAGCAGTCAGGGATGGCCTCACGGAGGTGGCATTAGACTTGAAGAAACTAAGGGGGAGCCATGAGGATATCTCTGGGGGAGGAGTATCCCAGGCAGAGAACACCACAAGTGCGAAGGCTCTGGGGTTAGAGCACACTGGGTGGGATGGAGAAATGGCAGAGGCCAGAGGGGCTGGGTGGAGTGAAGGAGAGGGGCCGAGGCAGGAGATGAGCTCTGAGAGGTTGGGGGGAGTTCTGTGTAGTGCCTGGTGGGCCATTATAAGACTTTGGCTTTTGGCTGGGCACGGTGGCTCATGCCTGTAATCCCAGCACTTTGGGAGGCCGAGGTGGGCGGATCACGAGGTCAGAAGATCAAGACCGTCCTAGCTAACATGGTGAAACCCGTCTCTACTAAAAATATTTTTAAAAATTAGCCGGGCGTGGTGGCGGGCGCCTGTAGTCCCAGCTACTGGGGAGGCTGAGGCAGGAGAATGGTGTGAACCCGGGAGGTGGAGTTTGCAGTGAGCTGAGATGGCAGCACTACACTCCAGCCTGGGCAACAGAGAGAGACTCCGTCTCAAAAAAAAAAAAAAAATTTTTACTTTTACTCTGGTGACATGGAGCAGCCCTGCAGGGCTTTTCACAGAAGAGTGGCATGATCAGACCTACACTTTGGACTATCACTGTGACTGCAGTGTTGAGAATACTGCCAGGGAAATAGCTGTGGTGGTGGCAGTGTTGGATTCTGGGTCCTGCATTTGAGAGTGAAGCTGTCAGTCTGGAAGGTTCCATAGCCCACCCGCAGTCACGAGGAGGCACTGAGGGGTCGTTGTCATTCCTTCTGGGTGCCCTTACTCCAACTTTCCAAGAGCAGTCACACGCAGGTTCTTATCCCCACCACAACTCCCCCACCACCGGAGTTGATGAAGAACACACACCGTGGACCTCAGTTTACCAATGAGGAGGCTGAATCACAGACATTTAAGAGAGGTGAGGAGGAAAGATCAGGAGATGTTTTCTGATGTGACCAGTATCACTTTCAGGCACCTCAGGGACTGCCAAGGTGATGGAAGTTGAGCTGACAGGCCCTGGACACTGTGAACAGCCCAGGGAAAGGGGAACTAGAACGTTAGAGTTTCAACAGGGGACCCTTTAGTGCCCTGGCCCTTAGCTTCCACCAAGAGGGAGCAGGAAGGGAAGGAGAAGAAATCTCCACAGGAGATGTTTCCTCTCTCCTGACACCCTCCTGTTCTCCCAACTCCAGTCTGTCTCTCCAGATTTGCTGGGAATGTTCTCCATCTGGACCAGGAGACAGATTCCTGTGCCTTCTTTCAGACACGGGCCAAAGGTTACTGGGCAGCCTTGCTCAACATCTGACAGACCTTGTGTGACAGCACTTGCCATCTCCCTCTGGGAAGGGGCAGGGTCTTAATCATGACTAACGCATACACTGCCTCAGTTGCCACACTGGAAGGTAAATGATGAGGGCCATCTGTCTGCCTCCCTACCTGATAAGGTGGCTTCATGAGGACGGATGCTGCCTGGGCCGTGGCATTTAACATCCCCAGGCCTCCATTTCTTGGCTGTGATACCTCCCCCTGGAGCTGGTTGAGGAGGAAATGAGGAAATACAGGTAGGCCACAGAGAACAGTGCCAGCATGCCAGGCTCTGTGGCTCACGCCTGTAATCCCAGCACTTTGGGTGGATCACGAGGTCAGAAGATCGAGACCTTTCTGGTTAACATGGTGAAACCCTGTCTCTACTAAAAATACAAAAAAATTAGCCGGGCATGGTGGTGGGCGCCTGTAGTCCCAGCTACTCGGGAGGCTGAGGCAGGAGAATCGCTTGAACCCATGAGGTAGAGGCTGCATCTCCATCATGCCACTGCACTCCAGCCTGGGTGACAGAGCAAGACTCCATCTCAAAAAAAAAAAAAAAAACAGTGCCAGTGCACCAATAGAGTGCCATGTCGGCTGTCATTCTGTGTCTCTCTGCCCCTTGCAAGCCGCATAGGGCCTGGCACATTGTGGGAGCTTAAATGAACGAGGCTGGAGTCCCCAAGGTCTAGAGCCGCCTGCGAGTGCGTTTCCTTAGGATGAAACATCCCAATGATGAATCCATGTCACTATGTTCCAGGCTTCCACCGTCACGGCAGGCCACCTACAGGGGCCCAACGCCAGAATATTCTTCAGACCATGTGCTTGGGCGCAGAGGTTGCTGGGTATAGGGGTTGGGAGCAGAGGCTGACAAACATTGTCAGCCTGAAGCAGGAGAGAGAAGGAACCCTCTGGGCTTCACCGTGGGAGCCTGAGAGCTGGGCCCTGTGGCCTCTGGGCTCGTTTCTGCCTCTGCCTTCCATATCCTGGCCCTCATCCATGGCCCGGGCCACTCTGGCAGCTGCCACAGCAACCCTAGAGAGGTACAAGTGATCCTATGAGGACAAAGTCCCTGGATGGTTCTCCAGGTGACTTTACCTGCAGGCAGCACTCAGCTAAATTCAAGAGTAAGAAGGCATTCATGCTCATAATAGTAATTAAGGCAATATCTTTTCCTCTAGGCATTCAGGTAGTACAGGTTTGACAAGGATGTGGAAAATCACAGCCTATAGGCCCAATCCCACCATGGGGCTTGGGGTACCTGGCAGGAAAGAAGTGGAGGACGGCTGGGAAGGGAGTCTGACTTCTGGCCAATTCCTTGAGAACAGCTGGGGTGCCAGGAGCAGTGGAGGCAGGCTGTAGGCTCATTCCAAAGGCCAGTGCAAATAGGGGGCTTGTGTGGTCTGGAGACCTCCCAGTCCTCATCTCCGAAAGCCTGGATTCCCTGTGCAATCAGAATAAGGGAAGAGGTGAGCAGCAAGGGAGCGGGCGTGAGAGAGAAAACAGAGAGAGAGAATGAGAGAGGGATTGTGGCCAGGGTAGGATGGAGAGAGCTTAGGGGAAGGAGACACTGGTGGGAGGAGGGGTCATAACTTTGCCCTTTCTCCTCCCTCGCCTGGCCTGGAAGGTTCTTCCCCAGAAACCCATGTGGTCCCTCCCTACCTTCCTTCTGAAGGCAGTGAGGGAGGTCACATCCTCACAGAGACCTTCCCCGACCACTCTGTCCACCTTTGCTCCCCCTCATTCCCTTCACCCTTACCCCCTTACCCTGCTGTAGTTTTCTTCTGTCCCACCTGATCTATGGTTATTAACTGAGTGTGTATTATCTGCCTCCCCTCACTAGAGCAAAAGCCCCAGGAGGGCAGGGATTTGTGTGTGGTTCTGTTCACAACAGCATTCCCAGCACTGAGAACGGTGCCTGATGCACGGTGAGTACTCAGTCAATACAGGTTGAATGAATGAATGAGCCGAAGGAAGGTGGAGGGGCTGGGATTGGGCAGGTGAGCATCCTGGTAAACAGCCCCACAGGGAAGTGGAGATCCACTGTCTGAAGCTGATGGGCAGGTTGAAGGGGGAGACAGAAACCCAGAAACGGGGATCCACAAGGGGCCTCAGTGTGCCAGCAGAAAGAATGATCACCTCTAACCTTTGGCCTCACCCTGCCGGGGCAACAGCCCTGTCATCTCGCTGCCAGAGCCAGGGACAGGCCTTGCAGCCCCAGGAGGTGTGAGCCATCAGCAGCTGGTGCTGTGGGCGGTCGCTGCGGCGATGCTCACGGGGAACCTGGAAACCACACCACAGCTTGCAGGCCCCCAAGGGGGCGTGAGTAATGAGAGTGCAGTCATGATAGCTGGCTTCAGCTGGCTTTTAATTATGTAATATTTGATACATACAAAAATACCCAGAATCAAGGGGCACCTACGTAATAAAATAATAAGATGAACACCAGGGAAACTATTGGCTATCCCAGAGTTAACTACATTGTGATTTTTGTGTTTGTTATACCCTTGCTTTGTTTTTTAGCTAGTTTTATCACTAAACTTGCTTTCCGCCACTTCTTATAATGTGAGTACAACATGTAACCCTATACACCAGAGGTCTCCAAGCTTTTTGGCACCAAGGACCAGTTTCATGGAAGACAATTTTTCCATGGGTAGGGGGAGGTGGGGGGATGGTTTTGGACTGATTCAAGCGCATTACATTTATTGTGCACTTTATTTCTATTCTTATTGCCTTATAATATATAATGAAATAGTTATAAAACTCACCATCATGTAGAATCAGTGGGAGCCCTGAGCTTGTTTTCCTGCAACTAGACGGCCCCATCTGGGGGTGATGAGAGACAGGCATTAGATTCTCATAAGGAGTGTGCAACCTAGATCCCTCACATGCATAGTTCACAGCAGGGTTTGTGCTCCTATGAGACTCTAATGCTGCCGCTGATCTGACAGGAGGCGGAGCTCAGGCAGTAATGTGAGCCATGGGGAGCAGTTGTAAATACAGGTGAAGTTTCGCTTGCTCACCCACGACTCACCTCCTGCTGTGCGGCCTGGTTCCTAATGGGCCACTAGCCAGTACCAGTCTGTGGTCCAGGGGTTGGGGACCCCTGCTATACACGATATCATTTGGTTTCACTTGTTTTGAGCTTTCTAAAAATGGCGTCGTGTCTTCTTTTCTCCGGTGTGTAATATTCCATGGCATGACTGTGCTACACTTGAATTATCCAACCTCCAGGTTTATCAGACCTCGAGTCTGCAGGTTTGCTTTAATGGACAAGGTTATTGTTTATAAAATCTGCATTAGGCTGTGCACAGTGGCTCACACCTGTAATCCCAGCACTTTGGGAGGTGAAGGAATTTGAGACCAGCCTGATGAACGTGGAGAAACCCGGTCTCTACTAAAAATACAAAATTAGCCAGGCGAGGTGGCGCATGACTGTAATCCCACCTACTTGGGAGGCTGAGGCAGGAGAATCGCTTGAACCCAGGCGGAGGTTATGGTGAGCCAAGATTGCGCCATTGCACCCCAGTCTGGGCAACAAGAGCCAGAGTCCATCTTAAAAAAAAAAAAAAAAAAAAAAAAAAAAGCTGCATCAGTGCCATCATTGTCTTGAGCAGGGTTTCTGAGGATGGATTCAGGATGGCTCTGTGCCCCTCCCCCTTGGAGTTCCCTGAGGGTCCCCTAACTTTCTTCCAAAGAGCCACTTCCAGCTGCCTGGAACTATGATTCCCATTGTAGGGACAAAGCAGTGGGAAACTTGCTGGGCAACTCCACTATAGGCACCAAAGCTGGTGCTTCTAATTTACCATCTGTTGCCATCTGAGAGGGACAGCCAGATGGAGAAGGCTAGTTGGCTGCTCAGGGAGGGCCCTGGGTAGCATGAGTCAGGTGTAGAAACCATGGTCTAAAGTTTCAGCTTTGCAAGTCCAGAAATATGTCAGTGTTCCAGGGTGCTCTGCCTAGTCCCACTAATGAAGCCCACCAGAGACCACTGTTTCAATCCCATGCCAACTCTCATTTGCAGTAGAAGCCAACCCCCAGTATCTCATAATCAGGAGACCCCACTCTTAGTGTTAGGAAGCATGCAAAGCTGAAATCATCCTTAACTTACCTGGTGGGCACGGATTCAGAACGAGAGAGGGGAAGGTATCAAGAAGGTGGTCGTCAGCCCTGGAAAAGTTCAGAAGGCCATCTCGGTCTGTTGCAGGAAGTCAGGGACCTCGAACGGAGGGACCGGCTGGAGCTGCGGCAGAGGAACACAAATTGTGAAGATTTCATGGACATTTATCAGTTCCCAGAGTTAATACTTTTATAATTTCTTATGCCTGTCTTAACTGCAATCTCTGACCATAAATTATGAAGATTTCATGGACATTTATCAGTTCCCAAATAATATTCTTATAATTTCTTATGCCTGTCTTTACTTTAATCTCTTAATCCTGTTATATTTGTAAGCTGAGAATGTACGTCACCTCAGGACCACTATTGTATAAACTGATTGTAAAACATGTGTGTTTAAACAATATGAAATCAGTGCACCTTGAAAAAGAACAGAATAACAGCGATTTTCAGGGAACAAGGGAAGACAACCATAAGGTCTGACTGCCTGCGGGGTCGGGCAAAATACAGCCATATTTTTCTTCTTGCAGAGAGCCTATAAACAGACGTGCAAGTAGGAGAGATATCGCTGAATTCTTTTGCCAGCAAGGAATATTAATAATTAATACGCTGGGGAAGGAATGCATTCCTGGGGGGAGGTCTGTAAACGGCCGCTCTGGGAGTGTCTGTCTTACATGGTTGAGATAAGGACTGAAATATGCCCTGGTCTCCTGCAGTACAGTACCCTCAGGCTTATTAGGGTGGGGAAAAGATCCCATCCTGGTAAATTTGTGGTCAGACCGGTTCTCTGCTCTTGAACACTGTTTTCTGTTGTTTTAAGATGTTTATCAAGACAATATGTGCACAGCTGAACATAGACCCTCATCAGTAATTCTAATTTTGCCCTTTGCCTTGTGATCTTTGCTTCGCCCTTTGCCTTGTGATCTTCATTGCCTTTTAAAGCATATGATCTTTGTGACCTACTCCCTGTTCATACACCCCCTCCCCTTTTAAAGTCCTTAATAAAAACCTGCTGGTTTTGCGGCTCAGGCAGACATCACGGACCTACCGATAGGTGACGTCACCCCCGGAGGCCCAGCTGTAAAATTCCTCTCTTTGTACTCTTTCTCTTTATTTCTCAGACCTGCCGACACTTAGGGAAAATAGAAAGAACGTACGTTGAAATATTGGGGGCTGGTTCCCCCAATATCAGTCCCACTGTTGAACCCATTTCTCCACAGTTGAGAATATCCACATGTCCAAAGCCTATGTCCCCCTGCCCAGAATGAGGCTGGACCAGCTCTGTGAATTTTTACTTCTTATCTCCATACATTCCAACCTTGCACAGGCTGTAGACACCATAACAATTAAGCTGATTTTGGTTTAAGCCTGTAAAATAGTAACTTTTGTGTAACAGGAGGGTTTTTTGTTGTTGTTGTTGTTCTGTTTTTTACTTTAGAGACAGGGTCTCACTATGTTGACCAGGGTAGTCTTGAACTCCTGACCTCAAGCGACCTCCCACCTCAGCCTTCCAGAGTGCTGGGATTATAGGCATGAGCCACCATGCCCAGCTTTTTTTTTTTTTGAGACGGAGTCTCGCTCTGTTGCCCAGGCTGGCGTGCAGTGGTGCGATCTCGGCTCACTGCAAGCTCCACCTCCCGGGTTCACACCATTCTCCCGCCTCAGCCTCCTGAGTAGCTGGGACTACAGGTGCCCGCCACCACGCCCAGCTGATTTTTTGTATTTTTAATAGAGATGGGGTTTCACCGTGTTAGCCAGGATGGTCTCGATGTCGTGACCTCGTGATCCGCCCACCTTGGCTTCCCAAAGTGCTAGGATTACAGGCGTGAGCCATGATGCCCGACCATTTATTGTATTTTTAGTAGAGACAGGGTTTCACCATGTTGGCCAGGATGATCTCGAACTCCAGACCTCGTGATCCGCCCGCCTCGGCCTCCCAAAGTGCTGGGATTACAGGCATGAGCCACCGTGTCTGCCCTTTTTTTTTCTTTCTTTGTTTTTTTTAGAGACAGGGTCTTTCTTTGTGTCTCTTGGGCTGGCATGCAGTGGCACCATCATAGCTCACTGCAGCCTTGAACTCCTGGGCTCAACCAATCCTCCTGCTTCAATCTCCCAAGTAGCGCCGCCATGTCCAGCTAACTTTTTTTAATTTTGTAGAGATGGGGGTCTTGCTTTGTGGCCTAGGCTGGTTTGAGCTCCTAAGCTTGAGTGATCCACCCACCTTGGCCTCCCAAAGTGCTGGCAGTACAGGCATGAGCTGTGATGCCCTGCCTGTAATAGGAATCTTCATGAGTGTTTTCCTCACACTCAGAGTTCTGGGGACACTTCCGTGTTACCCTGTACCCCACCTGTCCTATCTTCTCCAAAAAAGGCATAGACTGGGTTTGTGATAAAATACCCACCTATATCTGTAAATGAACATCAAAGTAAAGATGGGAAACTATTCAGATACGGGGGAGAAAGGTGTATCTGCCAACAGGGAGGAGACTGACTGTTCCTCAGCATAAGGCTAGACTGATTTCTGAGCTTCCTAGCAGACCAGGCACAGAAGAAAACACGTGGAATGGTTTTATTTATTTAATTTTTTTTTTTTTTAGATGGAGTCTCGCTCTGTCACCCAGGTTGGAGTGCAGTGGCTTGATCTCAGCTCACTGCAACCTCCACCTCCTGGGTTCCAGCAATTCTCCCTGCCTCAGCCTCCCAAGTAGCTGGGATTACAGGAATCTGCCACCATGCCCAGCTAATGTTTGCATTTTTTAGTAGAGACAGGGTTTCACCATGTTGGCTAGGCTGGTCTTGAACTCCTGACCTCAGGTGATCTGCCCACCTCGGCCTCCCGAAGTGCTGGGATTACAGGTGTGACCCACTGCGCCTGGCAGAATGGTTTGATTTAAATTATGTTGTTGATTCACATATCAGGAGTTTGTTTGTTTGTTTGTTTGTTTGTTTTTTGAGATTAAAGTCTTGCTCTGTTGCCCAGGCTGGAATGCAGTGGCACAATCTTGGCTCACTGCAACTTCTGCCTCTGGGGTTCAAGTGATCCTCCTGCCTTACCTTCCCAAGTAGCTGAGATTACTGGCATATGCCACCACGCCTGCCTAATTTTTGTATTTTTAGTAGAGACGGGATTTCACCATGTTGGCCAGTCTGGTCTCGAACTCCCGACCTCAAGTGGTCTGTCCACCTCAGCCTCCCAAAGTGCTGGGATTACAGGTGTGAGCCACCACGCCCAGCTGACATCAGGAGTTTTAAAGAGAAATCACAAACTAGGTGGGCACAAGGGACCTGGTTGTTCCTGGGGAGTTGTATCAGCAAACAGGTTTGAAGTTTGCACTTTGGACACGTTACTGTGAAAAAAAGAAACTAATTCTCATTTTGTGTGAAGGAGCCTGATAGACACAGGATCTGCTTCAGTGAGGAATTGTGAGTGATCTTCCCCTGCACAAGGCCAATAGAGTGCAAGGTTTCCACAGTTCAATTCAACAAACGTTTATTGAGTACCTATTATGTGCCGGACACAGTGTTAGGCCTTAGTGATACAATATTGTGTAGGGTATGGTCCCATCCCTCAAGGAACTCACAGTCTAGTGGGGGAAAGAAGTGAGCAACAGCTCTGCAGCTGGACCCAGAGGAACGCCAGGAATCAACTGTGGTGGGTGCTCCAGTAAGTCTTCCTGGAGAATGTTACCCCCAAGCCAAGCCTTGAAAAAGGATCTCAGGTCCAGTCTGCTCACCAACCCTCACCATCTAACAAAGTGGTCCTGGGTTTTCAAAACTCTTGCACTCAAAATAGGGTCACAGTGTTCAGACATATGCAGTCCCAGATCACCCCCGACCATCAGATGAGAAAAACCCAACAATCTGGTCTCCTTTCCTGCAGCAAAGCACTTGGTGGTCAGAAGGGTTGGGGGTGAAGGTTTATGGGATCTGCTGGACAGCTGGTGAGGCATACAGACACTTCTGATTGTTATCTTTCTCCCAAATCAAATGCTAAAGGTACTAAAACCATGCTGACTGCATGAACCATTCCCTGGGGACTGGTAGGGCATTCCATTCCTCCCCACATTTGGGAGTCCAAACCGGGGTGGAGGGGTAAGAAGTAAAAGGTCTGGGTCAAGTGCTGCCCATCAACTTGTTCACGACCAGGTACCCTTCAGTTTCCTTATTTGTAAGAGGAGAGTGCTAGTCGAGGAGGTCCTGGGCTCTGGTCGTTGATTCTGTCCTGTCAAAGTGAGAGTGGCTGGAATGGGATTGGTATATGGGTGCTCCTATCCAGCTGAGGTTCCTTTCTGAGCTCTCAGGCAGCAAATTAAAAAATAATAATAATAATTACCAGGTGAGATGGCTCACAGCTGTAGTCCCAAGCACTTTGGGAGGCCGAGGCGGGTGGATCACCTGAGGTCAGGAGTTCGAGACCAGCCTGGCCAACACGATGAAACCCGTCTCTATTAAAAATACAAAAATTAGCCGGGTGTGGTGGTGGGCACTTGTAATCCCAGCTACTCGGGAGGCTGAGGCAGAAGAATCGCTTAAACCCGGGAAGCAGAGATTGCAGTGAACCAAGATCACTCCACTGCACTCCACCCTGGGTGACAGAGTGAGACTCCATCTCAAAAAAATAAAAAATGAAAAATAAAAATAAAACGAATAATAATAATAAGGCGTCTGAAAAAACTCTTGAAGTTAGGAAACCTGGATTTGATTTTCATCTCTGTAACTGACCTGCCGTGTGACCTTGTGAAAGGCGTGTCCCCTCTCTGGGGGTGTCAGTGGACTAATTCCCGGGTTAGCTGTGGGGGGAGATGATCACTGGCATTTAACGGTAAGGTGGGGCTTCAGAAGTCCATCTACTGCGAAGCAAGAGAAAACTCCACAGAACACACGACTGAAACGAGTGGGAAGCCAGATGTGTCACGGACGTAGGGAGGGGAAGATGAAGGTCCCAGCAAAATCCCGGGAACATACCTGTCAAAGGGTCAGCGAGAAAACCAGTCCCTTGGCTGGTTGAAAGGAACACTTGATTCTTTGTCAGAAAGCAGCCTTGCGCTTCTAAGGGGTCTGCTGTCTGAAAGAAGCCTTCGAGGCTCGCAGACCTGGGGAAGAACTCAACCTGCCTTCAGCCCATGGGGACTGGGGCCGGCGCGGCTTTCTGGAATCGAACGGAACGAGGCGACCAGGCGCGGCGGCGGCAGCCAATGAGGGAGCCTCCTGATGAGGTCATGCAGTTCCTGGGCGCTTCATTGGCGGATCCTTCGCGGGGCCGCGGCGGGGGCCGCAGGGCGGGGCGAGGCGGGGCGAGGCGGGGCGGAGGCGGTGCCTGCCAGAGCCCGGACCTAAAACCGCGGTTCGATTTCCCTTATTTCCTCCCAGCGCTTATTTCTCCTGAGCGCGATGGGTCAGGCCCTTCTCAAGAGAGCAGTGAAAATACCCAGAAAAAAGAGCTCTTACTCACTCCAGAGACTGGGTTTACTTATTTTGGGTGAGCCCTCATTTTCTTTAGTAAAAGTGGAGGGTTGTTTAGTTTTGTTTCAATCCAGGCCAAACGCACTATTAACTCTAACCATTTAGCAACACTGAGAGAATGTCCATTGGTAGCCTTTTATTTGCCCATTGTGGTCCTCTAACCCACTGTGTTGGGAGCACCGAACACCAGCTTTGTTCCACAGACGTGGAAACAGACCCAGGCGACTTGCCCAGGGTTATGTGGCCATTCAGTGGGACAGTGGGGGAACAGAGAACTAAGCTCTTGGTCCCTGCTGCATGCCCAGGGGACCCACTCTCATGACCCTGGGTCACAGCCCAGGGCTCCCCACAAGGAAAGGCAGTCAAGTCAACCTTGCTGCTTCCTGTTGCAAGCTTTTGATACATCAGTTTCATTTTCAAAATACTGCCCAGAGTAGTCTATGGTCAGCAGAAAGATGCTGACAGCACTGTCTATTCTAGGAAGTTATTTTCGAATGAACTACAGTGTGAGGGACGGTTGGAATGTCCCTGATGCTGAAGGAGCCTGGCAGCTATTACGCTCGTCCTCAGCCCACCAGGCCTTCCTTTTTAAGAGGTATCTAGGAACTTGCGTAATGCCTCTGTTTTGTTGCAGTCTAAGGGCGCTGACCTTTTGCCCAGAGAGAAGCAGAGTTTTAAGTGATGTGTACAGAACACTCTTCTAAGGATGAGACCCTGGCACTTGGCCTGGGCCCTCAAATATGCGTTGAATGACTGATACAGCCTGAATGCCTGTTATCAGACTCAGAGATTGTGTGGGCCAGGGAAGGCAGGCAGCAGAGAGAGTGCGGGCAGGCCAGGCCCGGTGGCTCACACCTGTAATCCCAGCACTCTGGGAGGCCGAGGTGGGCAGATCACTTGAGCTCAGGAGTTCAAGACTAGCCTGGGCAACATGGCAAAACCCTGTCTCTATTTTTATTTAGAAAGAAAGAAAGAGAGTGAGAGAGAGAGAGACAAAGAAAGAGAAAGAAAGAAAGAAAGAAAAGAAAGAAAGAAAGAAAGAGAAAGAAAGAAAGAGGAAAGAGCAGAGTTAGATGGCCTCACTCGTGGGAGGATGCCATCTGTCATCTGGGATCTTTATCTCCTTTCCTGTATTTGAGGAATCCCCCACCAGAGACACTGAAAATGCCAGGCACTCACTGTGCCAGACTCCCTTGTTTCTACAGTGAGGGGTGGGGGACCTCAACCCTGCCAGGCAGACGCCACTCAGAAAGCAGGTGCAGGAGCGTGGGCAGCCTCAGCCTGATTCGGAGGCATCCCAGGTGGCAGCTGCTCTGGCAGGCCATGTGAGTGGGGCTGGGGTGCACTTGGGTATCTGTGCCCAGCAGTGGTGGCAGCACTTTTCCTCCCTGCCAGACCAGTCCTGAGGAGGATGTCCAGCCTCCCAGCCTGGGTCCCTTCCTCCCAGAATGTGTGCACCTGATGTGATGAATTCCACTTCTACCTAAATCAGCCAGAGCTGGTTTCTGTGGTTTCTAGCAGAGAACTGGACTGCTGGAGGCTTCCTGTAGGAGGGACAGGCACTGGCTAGGCAAGAAAGGATGGGCGCCCAGGTAGAAAAAATGGCACCAGGCTAAGGGTGGGGAGGAGACGGAGGACGGAGAGGCATTGTGGTACCATTTTCCTTCAGACCAAGTCACAAGTTTCAGAATTGTGTGGAAGGAAGCAAGTCACATTGCTGGGTTGGGTATCCTCCAGCCTCTCACAGGAGTTATAAAGGGTCCTAGGAGTCATGATTGGGCTGGAGGGGTTTCCTGCAGGTCTGCTTTTTCCCCTTTGCTCCTTCCTTCCTTCCTTCTTTTTTTTCTTCAGACAGAGTCTTGCTCTTATCACCCAGGCTAGAGTGCAATGCCGAGATCTCAGCTCACTGCAACCTCAGCCTCCTAGGTTCAAGCGATTCTCCTGCCTCAGCCTCCTGAGTAGCTGGGATTACAGGTGCCTGCCACCACGCCTGACTGATTTTTATATTTTTAGAGACAGAGTTTCCCCATGTTGGGCAGGCTGGTCTCAAACTCCTGACCTCAGACGATCCGCCTGCCTCAGCCTCCCAAAGTGCTGGGATCTGAGCCTTTTACTCAAGAAACTTGGGCTTTTCTTCCCCAGTGGGAAGGGAGGTTAGGTTTAAGAGAGGAGATCAGGCTCCTGGTAGCCTTTTACTAGGCGGGCTTCTCTGATTTTATTAGGAAGCCTCAGTGTGCTCCCCAATAGGTAAGTCCTTCACCTAAAGTACGATTTTAACTTGGGGTGAAGACTTTCTTTTTAGAATGAAAGATGAGGCTTAAAATGCCCCTTTCCCCAGCCCCAACGCAGCCCTTGCATTTCCACCTTTGATGGGCGAACTCACTCCAGTGGGGCTGGCCCTTTGCCGCTCTGTGTTCATTGACATGGGTGTTGGGAGGACGCTATTCCCTGAGCCACCCTTTCCCAGGTGGGGAAACTCTGGTGGTGCTGGGGGCCTGGGGATGAGCTGCCTTCTTTGGAACAGAGTTTGAGAGAGCAAGGAGGGCTCAGGAGCCTGGGGATGGAGGTGAGGTAGGGAAAGCCTCCAAAAGGCGGGCAGGGGCTGGCATCCCGGACCGGCGCTTCCCACCCCTCTTCTCAGGCCTCCTCCCCAGCAAAGGTGCCAGACGCCCCAGGCTGTCGCCTTTCCCCCATGGGGCAGTAGGAGCTCTCTAAACCTCAGACTTCCACAGACCTGCCTCAGATGGACCCCCAAGAAAGGAGGAAGCCAGCTCTCAGGGACTGAGCTGCAGGCCCAACATCTCCTCCCTACCCCAGGCTCAAACCATGAATGCCGCACAGCGCTGCGTGCATGTCCACGAGGACGCGCCCAGCAGGCATCTGCCAGCACAGCGGGCTTTCACAGCACAGTCTGGACAGAAGCTGACGAGGACATAGCTCTCCGACAGCACTTGCCATTCTGGGTGCACAACCCAGCGCCCCGCCCCTGCTGCCTTTGCGGACCATTCACTCTGGGCGTCAGCTTCTCCCTGATCCCTTCCTGGTGGGCTTAGAGTCCCAGGTGCCACAGTTTGTGCCTCGGCGCTCCTTGCATCCCCCAGGGCGCCCATCACCCATGGGCTGGGCCTCAGCAGGCCCTCAACAGGCACCTGTCAGTTCACCTGTCCATTCAGTGACCCCCCAAAGGAGGGAGAAGAAACATCCCTGCCGAACGCCACCACCCTCTGCCCCAGGCTCACCTCCTCCCCAGGAGGAAGGACTGGTTGGGGTTTCCAGCTTTTCCTTTCATCATTTTGTCTTACACTTTGTGCCATTCCTGTCATGAGCACCCACAGTTCCTCTTCTGGCAGAGGTATTTGGGTATTCATTTGCTTCTCCAAACAGACTAGGAGTCTCAGAAAGGCCAGGCCTGGGTCCTGGCCATGTCACCATCTCCCACATCATCTGGTGCGTCGTTGGCAGGCCACATGGTTTTTGAATGAAGGCGCAGTCATAGAGTGGAGCTGTCATGCTGAGAGGCCGCCCACCCCTACGACACTCGGGAAGTATGTGTGTGTTGGAATGTGTGATTTTAAAAAAAGTTGTCTGAGAGATAGATCCCATAGCATGCGGTTCCCAATTTAAAGCACAGAATTCGGAAGTTAGTAGTATATTTACAGACATGTGCAACCATCACTACAGTCCACTTAGGAGCACTTTTTTCTAAATGCTCCCAAAAAAGAGACTCCATGCCCATTAACAATCACTCCCTATTTCCCCTCATGATAATATATATATACACACACACACACACTATACATATATATATATATATTCATCCACAGTTCCTGATTCATAACTCCCAAAGCCCTCTTTGACCTTCTCCTACCCTCCTTTTACCTGCCACAGAGGGTCCTGCCTCATACCTTGGAGAAAAGAATGCTACACAGAGAGGGAAAAAAGAATTGGAACAGATGGCCAGGTGCAGTGGCTCACACCTGTAATCCCAGCACTTTGGGAGGCCAAGGCAGGCGGATCACGAGGTCAGGAGATCAAAACCAGCCTGGCTAACACGGTGAAACCCCGTCTCTACTAAAACATACAAAAAAAATTAGCCCGGCGTGGTGGCGGGCGCCTGTAGTCCCAGCTACTCGGGAGGCTGAGGCAGGAGAATGGCGTGAACCCGGGAGGCAGAGCTTGCAATGAGCCAAGATCACGCCACTGCACTCCAGCCTGGGCGACAGAGCGAGACTCTGTCTCAAAAAAAAGAAAAAAGAACCCCAAGAGGATTGGGCTGGAGAGCTCTAGACAGCTGACCACAAGGAGGTTTCTGGAGGCAGGTGCACCTGCGGGGGGCATGGAAGCTCCATACCCCTTCCCACGTGCCTCACCCTATGCATCTCTTCATCTGTATCTTTACAATATCTTTTATAATCAACTGGTAAACCTAAGTTTTCCCTCGAGTTCTGTGAGCAGCTCTAGCAAATTAATTCAACCCAAAGAGGGGGTTGTGAGACCCCCCAGCTTAAAGCCGGTTGGTCAGAAGTTCCAGAGGCCTGGACTTGTGACTGGTGTCTGCAGGAAGAGGCAGTCTTAGGGACTGAGCCCTCTACCTGTGGGAACTGACCCTAGCTCCACACAGGTAGTATCAGACCCAGCTGGTGCCTACTGCTTGTTGGTAGGGAAACCGCCCCCCTTGGTCACAGAAGTCTGTGTTGATTGTTGTGGCATGAAAACAAAAGAAATACAGGTTTGAGTTTTTCCAAAACATCCCCTACCCACCGGCCCTAGGATTTTCTGTCTCCATGGATTTACCTGTTCCCGCCATTTCACATACATGGAATCATACAACATGAGGTCTTTTATAACTGACTTCTTTGACTTAACACAATGTTTTCAAGGTTCCTCCATGTGGTAGCCTGTACCAGCACTTCATCCAACTTTATGGCCAATAATATTCCATTGCGTGGGTGCCACATCCACTCATCCACTCATCAGTAGATAGGCATCAGCCTGATTCCACTCTTTGGCTATTGTGATGCTGCTATGTGCATTTTTGTACAAGTTTTTGTGTAGACGTACATTTCCATTTCACTTAGGTGTAGAAGTAGGAGTAGAATTGCTAGGTCATGCTGGTAACTCTATGTTTAACCTTTGGAAGAACTAGTAAACCGTTTTCTAAAACAGCTGCATCGGCCGGGTGCGGTGGCTCCCGCCTGTAATCCCAGCACTTTGGGAGGCCGAGCCAGGTGGATCACGAGGTCAGGAGATCGAGACTATCCTGGCTAACACGGTGAAACCCCGTCTCTACTAAAAACACAAAAAATTAGCCGGGCGTGGTGGCGGGCGCTTGTAGTCCCAGCTCCTCGGGAGGCTGAGGCAGGAGAATGGCGTGAACCTGGGAGGCGGAGCTTTCAGTGAGCCAAGATAGCACCATTGCACTCTGGCCCGGGCGACAGAGCGAGACTCCATCTCAAAAACAAACAAACAAACAAACAAACAAACAAAAATGTGCATCATTTTACGTCTCACCACCAATGTATGAGGTTTCCATTTCTCCCCATCCTCCACATCTCCCTTTTGTTTCTTTTTCATATCTGTCATTTTGAGGCTAGCCATCCCAGTGTATGTGAAGTGGCATTTCACTGTGGTTTTGATTTGCATTTCTTTGATAACTAATGATGTTGAGCAACTTTTCAGGTGCTTATTGGCTATTTGTCCATCTTTGAAGAATTCTGATTCTTTGCTCATTTTTAAATTGGGTTACTTGGTTTTTTTTTTTTCTTTCATTATTGAGTTGTAAGAATTATTTATGGCTGGGCGCGGTGGCTCACACCTGTAATCCCAGCACTTTGGGAGGCTGAGGTGGGCGGATCACCTGAGGTCAGGAGATCGAGACCAGCCTGGCCAACATGGTGAAAACCCATCTCTACTAAAAATACAAAAAATTAGCCAGACATGATGGCAGGCGCCTGTACTCCCAGCTACTCAGGAGGCTGAGGCAGGAGAATCGCTTGAACCCAGGAGGCAGAGGTTGCAGTGAGCCGAGATTGCGCCACCTCACTCCAGCCTGGGTGTGACAGAGCAAGACTCCATCTCAAAACAAACAAACAAACAAACAAAAAAGTTATTTATATATTCTAGATACACGTATCTTATCAGATATATAATTTGCAAGTATTTCTTCCATTCTGTGCATTTTCACTGTATTGACAGTGTTCCTTGAGGTGCAAATTTTTTTCTTTTTTTTTTTTTGAGATGGAATCTCGCCCTGTTGCCCAGGCTAAAGTGCCATGGCACGATTTTGACTCACTGCAGCCACCGCCTCCCGGGTTCAAGCAATTCTCCCGCCTCAGCCTCCTGAGTAGCTGGGATTACAGGCACCTGCCACCATGTCCAGCTAATTTTTGTATTATTACTAGAGATGGGGTTTTTCACCATTTTGGCCAGGCTAGTCTTGAACTCCTGACCTCAAATGATCCTCCCGCTTCAGCATCCCAAAGTGCTGGGATTACAGGCATGAGCTACCACACCTGGCTGCAAATGTTTTTGATGAAGTTCGATTTATCTAATTTGTTCTTTTGCCACCTGTGTTTTGGGTGGTGTACTTAAGAAACCATTGTGTAATCTGAGGTCGTGAAGATTTATAGCTATGTCTTATTCTAATAATTTTGCAGCTCTAGCTCTTCGGATGAGGTCTGTGATCCGTTTTGAATTAATTTTTTGTATATGGTATGAGGTGGGGGTCCAAATTTACTCTTTTTTTTGAGATGGAGTCTCGCTCTGTTGCCCAGGCTGGAGTGCAGTGGCACAATCTCAGCTCACTGCGAGCTCCGCCTCCCGGGTTCATGCCATTCTCCTGCCTCAGCCTCCCCAGTAGCTGGGACTACAGGTGCCCGCCACCACACCCGGCTAATTGTTTTGTATTTTTTTAGTAGAGACGGGGTTTCTACTAAAAACGGGGTTTCTACTGGCTTACAGGCGTGAGCCACTGCACCTGGCCGAAATTTACTCTTTTACATGTGGATATCTGGTTGTTCCAGCACGATTTATTGAAAAGACGATTCTTTCCCTTATTGAATAATGTTGGCGCTCTTGTCAAAAACCAATTTACCATAACTGTATGGGTTTATTTCTGAACCTGAATTTTATTCCATTGACTTATATGGCTATCCTTATGTCAGTATCACACTGTCTTGATTATTGTAGTTTTGCAGTAACTTTCAGAATTGGAAAATGTGAGGTCTTAGTTTTGTTCTTCTTTTATAAGATTGTTTTGATTTGGGGGGGCTCCCTTTTATTTCCATATTAAAATTCAGATCTGTCAATGTCAGCGAAAAGAGCAGGGATTTTGATTGGGCTTGTGTTTGAATCTGTAGATCCATTTGAGGAGTACTGCCATTTTAAGACTATGAAGTCTTGGCCGGGTACGGTGGCTCACACCTGTAATCCCAGCACTTTGGGAGGCCGAGGCAGGCGGATCATGAGGTCAGGAGATCAAGACCACCCTGGCTAACACGGTGAAACTCCGTCTCTACTAAGAAAAATACAAAAAAAATTAGCCGGATGTGGTGGCGGGCGCCTGTAGTCCCGACTACTCAGGAGGCTGAGGCAGGAGAATGGTGTAAACCCAGGAGGTGGAGCTTGCAGTGAGCCGAGATCGCGCCACTGCACTCCAGCCTGGGCGACAGAGCGAGACTCCTTCCTGAGGTGGAAAGTGGGGAGGGCCGGGAGAGGCCCTGAGGCTTTATCCTCCCAGCACTGGGGCACCACACAGGGGGTTGCAGTGGGAATGATCAGATTGGAATTTTTATTTATTTTTCAGATTTAAATTTTTAGATGGTCATTGAGGTGATCCAGCCTCTAAAATCCCTGATCAAGGTCTAACGCAGAAGCCCTGGCCCCCACTCTGGGAACCCGGGTCCAGGAGCGCCTTTGGGGTGGCTTGTTGTTCTCCTCTGCGGTCAGATCAGGGGCCCCCGTGTAGAAACCACAGCCCAAGCTACTTCCATTTACTTAGCAGCAGGGGAGTTTCCTTGGCTCCCAGAGGCACCCTGGGCTGGCCCTTGGGCCCTCTCTGAGATGGAGACCCTGGATGCCAGGGCACACGGAGGCATTTCTGGGCTGACGGGCTCTGAACTTGTGCCTGGGAAGGGGAAGTTTTCCCACAAGCCTTCTCTCTTCCTCTCCAAAAACTCAGGAAGCTACAGAGCCACCTTCTGACAAGGAAGGAGAGCTTGGTCAGCAGGGCCCAGCTGCGAGGGCAAAGGCGTGCCCAGCTATGAGGGTGGAGGGGTGCCCAGCTGTGAGGCTGGAGGGGTGCCCAGCCGTGAGGGCAGAGGGGTGCCCTGTGAGGGCAGAGGGGTGCCCAGCTATGAGGGTGGAGGGGTGCCCTGTGAGGGTGGAGGAGTGCCCAGCTGTGAGTGCAGAGGGGTGCCCAGCTGTGAGGGTGGAGGGGTGCCCAGCTGTGAGGGCGGAGGGGTGCCCACCTGTGAGGGCAGAAGGGTGCCCAGCTATGAGGGTGGAGGGGTGCCCAGCTGTGAGGCCGGAGGGGTGCCCAGCTGTGAGGGTGGAGGGGTGCCCAGCTGTGAGGGCGGAGGGGTGCCCAGCTGTGAGGGTGGAGGGGTGCCCAGTTGTGAGTGTGGAGGGGTGCCCAGCTGTGAGGCCGGAGGGGTACCCAGCTGTGAGGGTGGAGGGGTGCCCAGCTGTGAGGGTGGAGGGGTGCCCAGCTGTGAGGGTGGAGGGGTGCCCAGCTGTGAGTGTGGAGGGGTGCCCAGCTGTGAGGGCAGAGGGGTGCCCAGCATGGGCAACTTCACCTTCATGATTAGCATTTGCACAGTGTGAGGGGTGCTGCTGAGCAGACAGAATCAGTTGAGACACCCACTCCTCTGTCAAGAAGCTGGGTTCTAGATCACCATACTCCTCCTGTGGGGCCTGTTTATTTGGGGTGTCTGTGTGCAAGGCTAGGAATGACGTCTCTGTCTTTCTCTAAGAAAAATTTCTAAATTAAAAAAGAAAGCCAAATACCACAATATGTCCAGGGTTGAGCCATCTCTGAGGGTCTTTTCTGCAGAATACAAGTAAGTCACTCTACAGTTCTGAGCCTCAGTTTTCTTGCTTGCAAAATATTTTTCAACCAGAAAATATCTCAGTGTAAGAGTGCCTGGACACCCCATGTTCCCTGGCGGCACCCCATCTCCGGCAGCAGCCAACTGTGCAATGTCCCCAGGAAACATCCACCTTCTAAAGGGCAGTCATCAGGGAACAGAGTTTTGTGTGGTTGAAGTTGTTCTTCAAGTACCTTTGGAATGAAAACTATGGTATCATGATGCATGAGTTGGCCAATTATTCTTCCCGACTCCTGAAAGTAGTTCAAGTTTGGTCTTTAGTTATTCAACACAGAAGCAGCACGATATGTTTATCTGTTCGAACAGAGGTTTTGATTTCACAGATGAAAGAGAAACGCTTGTTACTTCACATGCGGACTGCGAGATGTAGACTGACTGGCTTGCCCCTGATGGAAGACTTCTCAGAGAACATATATGGCCCCTAATTATAGTGGGCACGTCATCGCTTGAAAGTAAAGTGTGCTGGGCCGGTGGTAACCCCAGCACTTTGTGAGGCCGAGGTGGGCGGATCACCTGAGGTCAGGAGTTCGAGACCAGCTGGGCCAACTTGGCAAAACCCCATCTCTACTAAAAATACAAACAATAGCCAGGTGTGGTGGCGCACGCCTGTAATCCCAGCTACTCAGGAGGCTGAGGCAGGAGAACTGCTTCAACCCGGGAGGAAGAGGCTGCAGTGAGCCAAGATCGCACCACTGCACTCCAGCCTGGGTGCTGGGCGACAGAGCGAGACTCCGTCTCAAATAAATAAATAAATAAATAGAAGGTAAGGTGCACCATTGATTGGGAGACAACACGCAGGCTTTGACTGAGGCGGGGACTTGTGTTCTTTCCAGCTGTGAAGGGGACAGGCTGTGTGCTCCAGCATCAACAGACTAATGACGTCAACACAAACTTGCTGCAGTTTCCATGCCTTTCTTCCTCCAAGATGGAAATTAATACCTGGCCTCTACTGAGCCCCTTTTCAAACTTTATCTCAGAAGAAAACCTTCACTTTCAGATGCCATGCCTTAACAGAATATGGCCAATTATTCCTTTACCCTGCATCACCACAGAGCAACACCCGGCACAGGGTGGGTGAAGGAGGGGTCAGAAACACAAAGCCAGTCTGAAATATTTAACTCTTTCCACTTTACCCTAGAGCACCAAGATGTTCTGAATGCTTTCAGTACTTTGGAAAGCTCTGCGCTTCCATTTTTTGTCTCTCGGATTTGATCAAACTCAATTCCATAAGCATTTATTATGCAGCTACCAAGTGTTTGGGATGGCGCTGACCTCCCCTGTCCACCACCAAAGGAAACAAAAGTGGAGGAAAATGTCCCTGTCCTGGAGTTTGGGATCTGCTGGAAGACGAATGTCTTGTTAAAAAGCCAGACAAGGGGCTGGGCACGGTGGCTCACACCTGTAATCCCAACACTTTGGGAGGCCGAGGTGGGTGGATCACCTGAGGTCAGGAGTTTGAGACTAATCTGGCCAACATGGTGAAACCCCGTCTCTACTAAAAATAAAAATAAAATAAAAATAAAAATTAGCCGGTCGTGGTGGTGGGTGCCTGTAATCCCAGCTACTTGGGAGCCTGAGGCACGAGAATCTCTTGAACCCGGGAGGCAGAGGTTGCAGTGAACCGAGAATATGCCATTGCACTCCAGCCTGGGTGACGAGAGTGAAACTCATCTCAAAAAAAAAAGGCAGACAAGGAACAGGCAGACCAGAAGCCCTGGGGGAGCGGTCACTGATTTTGCTTCTGCCCAGCGTCCAGTCTCCTGCCCTCGGCTTCTGCTCCCACTTTGCTTTGGAGAAATGACCTCAAACTAGCACATGATAAGTACCCGTCAAGGAGGAGGATGCACTGCCTTCCTCTAGTCAAGGCTGAGCATGTGACCCAGCCAGGCAGTTAGAACCCTTCCTCCCTGATATTTCAGTCTAGCCGGGAGAGACCTAGGGATGAAGGAAAAAGAAACTCAAACTGAAACACAGTCACTCACACGCTCCCCTGCCCACTCACGCCGGATTAGATGTGTTCAGCACTGAGGACCAGATGAAACATCCATTTACTTTCCTTTCCCAGGCCCCAAGGGCCACCCAGGCCCTGCCCCTTCCAAGTCTGGGCTTTGTGCCTTCGGTCATTTGCCTCTCCCACTTCCTGTTGTCCATTCCCTTTTTGCTTAAGTTACTCAGTTAACTTTTTGCTTAAGTTACTTTTTGCTTAAGTTACTTAAGTTAGTTTTTGTTGCTTTTGAACAAAGAACCTGAGGGAGACATCTGGTAAATGATTTTTATATCAATTGGAGTTGGAAAAGATTTGGGAGGCTAAGAGAACTGCCCAGAGCCCAGACCCAGGCGGAGAAATGCTGGCCCTGGGGCGGAGAGCACAGAGAACAGAAGCAGTACTGCTCCCAGTGTGCAGAGCACAGAAACCTATCTTTGTTGTCTTGGTTGGATGAACAGAGATCTTAATATCTCCTTTTTTTTTTTCTTTCCAGGGTCTTGCTTTGTTACTTAGGCTGGAGTGCAGTGGTGTGATCATGGCTCACTGCAGCCTCAACCTCCTGGGCTCAAGTTATCCTCCCACTTTAGCCTCCCGAGAAGCTGAGCCTGTAAATGTGTGCCACCACATCTGGCTAATTTTTGTGTTTTTTGTAGAGATGGAGTTTGGCCGTGTCGCTCAGGCTTTAATATCTCTTTGAAATGGTTTGGATGTTTGTCCCCTCCAAACCTCATGTTGAAATGTGATCCCCAGTGTGGGAGGTGGGGGCCTAGAGGGAGATGTGTAGGTCATGGGGAGGATCCCTCATGAATGGCTTGGCCACTCCTTGGTGATGAGCGAGTCTCACTCTGTTAGTTCATGTGACAGCTGGTTGTTTAAAAGAGCCTGGCACCTCCTCTCCCTCTTTCTCCTTTGCCCCCCTCTCCATTTGACACACCTACTCCCCCTTCGTCTTCTGCTGCGATTTCTTTTTTTTCTTTTGAGACAGAGTCTCACTCTGTCGCCCAGGCTGAAGAGCAATGGTGAGATCTCGGCTCACTGCAACCTCCACCTCCCGGGTTCAAGTGATTCTCGTGCCTCAGCCTCCCGAGTAGCTGGGATTACAGGCAGCCACCATCATGCCTGGCTAATTTTTGTATTTTTAGTAGAGTTGGAGTTTCACCATATTGCCCAGGCTGGTCTCAAACTCCTGACCTCAGGTTATCCACCCACCTCAGCCTCCCAAAGTGCTGGTATTACAGGCATGAGCCACAGTGCCCAGCCTCTGCTGTGATTATAAGCTTCCTGAGATCCTCATCAGAAGCTAAGCATACTTCATGTATAGCTTGCACAACTGTGAGCCAAATAAACCTCTTTTCTATATAAATTACCTAGCTTCAGTATTCCTTTATAGAAACACAAAATAGACTAACATACCCTCCCTTGCTCTTCACTGATGTTTAATAACTCACTGCTCAGGGTAGGCCTGTGGACAAATTCAGTTTCACAGGTCATCACTCATTCTGCCAGGCCCACGCGCCCCAAAGGCCTGATGGATGGCAGGAGTGAGCATACACAGCCCCTCAAACTGAACTTTGTACAACCTGCCCTCTCACCCCGCAGATCATCTGGGTTAAATTTTCTTTTTTTTTTTTTTTTTTGAGACAGAGTCTTGCTCTGTTGCTCAGGCTGGAGTGCAGTGGCTCGATCTCGGCTCACTGCAAACTCTGCCTCCTGGGTTCAAGCAATTCTCTGCCTCAGCCTCCTGAGTAGCTGGGATTACAAGCACCCGCCACCACACCTGGCTAATTTTTTTTGTATTTTTAGTAGAGACGGGGTTTCACCATCTTGGCCAGTCTGGTCTTGAACTCCTGACCTCGTGATCCACCTGCCTCGGCCTCCCAAAGTACTGGGATTACAGGCATGAGCCACCGTGCCTGGCCATCTGGGTTAAAATTTTAATCCTTGGGCAGCCTCCTCTCACCCTTCAGTGTGCTAGAGTGCACTGTCTCCCTTATGAGTTGTTTAGGGAATGTTTCTAGCCTGAGTGGAATCACGGCAGGCGAATCTGCGGTGTGAGGCTCTGACTGTGGCTCTGCTCCTCTCCTCCAGGTTATGCAACCAAGGATGGGCTGCTATTTGCTGGTGGGACTAGGCTTGTACTTAGGTTGTACTTTTTTTGAGAGACAGGGTCTCGCTCTGTCACGCAGGCTGGAGTGCTGTGGCGCGAACTTGGCTCACTGCAACCTCTGCCTCCCAGGTTCAAGCGATTCCCCTGCCTCAGCCTCCCGAGGATCTGGGATTATAGCTGCGTGCCACCGTGCCAGGCTGATTTTTGTATTTTTAGTAGAGACGGGGTTTCACCATGTTGGCCAGGCTGGTCTCAAACTCCTGAGCTCAAGTGATCCACCCGCCTTGGCCTCCCAAAGTGCTGGGATTACAGGCATGCGCCACCACACCCAGCCTATGCTGTCCTTTAAAAAATCATTATGAAATATTTCATACATGCAAAAGGGCATAAGGATACTATCATGAACACCTGCATGCTACCACTATGCTGAACAAATGAAGCATTAGAAATGCAGTTGGTGGGCCGGGCACGGGGGCTCACGCCTGTAATCCCAGCACTTTGGGAGGCTGAGATGGGCGGATCACAAGGTCAGGAGTTCGAGACCAGCGTGGCCAACATGGTGAAACCCCATCTCTACTAAAAATAGAAAAATTAGCTGGGCGTGGTGGCACACATGTGTAATCCCACCTGCTTGGGAGGCTGAGGCAGGAGAATCGCTTGAACCTGGGAGGCGGAGGTTGCAGTGAGCTGAGATGGCGCCACTGCACTCCAGCCTGGGCAACAGAGTGAGACTGTGTCTCAAAAAAAAAAAAAAGAAAAGAAATGCAGTTGGCGCTCCTGTGTGAATCCCTGTTTAAAGAGCCTCACTCTGTTAACTGGAGCTTTGCAGAACTTGTTCATATGCTTAGGGTCAACAGCAATTCAAGGTGGGCCAAGAGTATACATGGCTTCCATGTCTGATCAGATAAGACACCAGAGAGTTGCTAGGTTTTTCAAATTGCTAGCAATTACTATCCCTATCACCATGCTTTTTTAAAATTAAATTAAATTAATTTTTTTTTTTGAGACAGAGTCTCGCTCTGTTGCCCACGCTGGAGAGCAGTGGCGTGATCTCGGCTCACTGCAAACTCCACCTCCTGGCTTCACACCATTCTCCTGCCTCAGCCTCCCGAGTAGCTGGGACTACAGGTGCCCGCCACCACGCCTGGCTAATTTTTTTGTATTTTTAGTAGAGACGGGGTTTCACCATGTTAGCCAGGATAGTCTCGATCTCCTGACCTCATCATCCACCCATCTTGGCCTCCCAAAGTGCTGGGATTACAGGCGTGAGCCACCGCACCCGGCATCACCATGCTTTTCTGCAACCAAAATAGGTCACCTGCAGCAACGTGGGAAGCCTTGTACATTGAGCTGAGGATTTTTTCAGTCTACTGCGCCTCCTTCTCGTCCTAATAATAACCACACTGTAGAGGTGGGGGGAGCTCTTGAGGCCCAAATTGTGAAGTACTGCCCAGGCCTGCGCCTTCCCCTCTGCCCACATCTCATGCAGGGCCACCATGCCTGACGTCTGCAGCACATGCCGACGCTTCCTGTTCTAGGCTGCCTTTCAAAGCTTTGTTGCGTACAACTGGCTTTACACCCTCCCACAGTCTTGGCAGCCTATTAATAACTACTATGCTTTTGGAGCATCCCAACTGTATAGACACTTTCTATAGACTCTACAGTATAAAGAATTACCCCAGAGAATGTTCCAGTCTTCTGCAGCCTTAGGAACTGTTACAGAGAAAAACTGACTGAAGGATAACATTACCCCTGTTTTACAGATAAGGACACTGAGGACCAGAGAGGTTTGATGCTCTAATGATTGGCACTCGGGCAGCACTGAGAGGTGGGAGCAGACCTGCTGAGCAGGTGGGACGTTGAGGCAGAGGCTTCCCCTGGGTCTTCCTTCCACCACAGGCTGCTTCTGGCTTCTGGCCAGGCTGGTCTATCTACTATTTTGGTTGTTTTTTAGCCACTTGTACTTGAACCAATGGAGGGACCCAGGGTGACCTTAATCTGTTTCCTGTGAGTTTTTCTAATTTTAATTTTTTTTTTTTGAGACGGAGTCTTGATCTATTACACAGGCTGGAGTGCAGTGGCATGATCTCAGCTCACTGCAACCTCCGCCTCCCAGGTTCAAGCAAGTCTCCTGCCTCAGCCTCCTGAGTAGGTGGGATTACAGGTGTCCACCACCACACCCGGCTAATTTTTGTATTTTTAATAGAGACGGGGTTTCACTATGTTGGCCAGGCTGGTCTCAAATTCCTGACCTCAGGTGATCCGCTCGCCTTGGCCTCCTAAAGTGCTGGGATTACAGGTGTGAGCCACCGCGCCTGATCTTAATTTTTTTTTTTGAGACAGGGTCTCACTTTGTCGCCCAGGCTGGAGTGCAGTCATGTGATCTCGGCTCACTGCAACCTCCACCTCCCGGGTTCAAGCGAATCTCCTGCCTCAGCCTCCTGAGCAGCTGGGATTACAGGTGCCCGCCACAACACCTGGCTAATTTTTGTATTTTTAGTAGAGACGGGGTTTCACCATATTGGTCAGGCTGGTTTCGAGCTCCTGACCTCAAGTGATCTGCCCATCTTGGCCTCCCAAAGTGCTGGGATTACAGGCATGAGCCACTGCACCTGGTCTAATTTTTGATTTTTTTTTAAGAGATGGGGTCTCTCTCTGTCACCTGGGCTGGAGTGCAGTGGTGTGATCATAGCTCACTGCAGTCTCAACCTCCTGGATTCAACAGATCCTCCACATTCAGCCTCCCGAGTAGCTGGGATTACAGGTGTGTGCCACCACACCCAGCCACTTGTGAGCTCTTGATGCACTCATCAGCACCAGTTAGAGCCTCAAACAGCCACAAAGACACAAACTGGGAAGGACTGACTGGTGGTTTGGCTCCGCTGTACCATCTGGAATGATAATACAAGTCGGATAGAATCAACACTGATATTTACTACAACACCCAGGGGTGCTTTATGTACATTATTTTTACAAAAATGAGATTCTTGACTCAATCTGAGTATGTGGCTCACCATCCTTTGCCACATCCTGCAGAGAAAGTCCACATGCAGATGGGGTAGCAGCCAGCCAGAGCTATCCCTGTGGTGATCAGTGGTCCAAGGCTAGCCCCTCCCCCCACACCTCTACACGGTAGCTTAGTCCACTGCATTTGATGGCCTCTGGTTTTACCCTGGGGATTACTTCTTCTCTGTCTTATAAATAGCCAAACGTTTGCCCTGGTTAGCTGGTAATCCGTGGGGCTGACTCTGAGATGTCAGCATTACACCCACCTGAGTTTAAGCTCAGCATAGGACACAACACAGCATAGGTGACCAAAGTTAAAGAAACACAAAATGGGCCAGACGAAGTGGCTCACCTGTATTCCCAGCAATTTGGGAGGCTGAGGCAGAAGGATCACTTGAGCCCAGGAGTTCGAGATCAGCCTAGAAAACATGGTGAGACCTTGTTGCTACAAAAAAAAAAAAAAAAAAAAAAATTAGCCAGGTGTGGTGGCACACGCCTATGGTCCCAGTTACTCAGGAAGCTAAGGCAAGAGATCGCTTGAGCCCAGGAGTTCAAGGCTGCAGTGAGCCATGATTGTGCCACTGTACTCCAGCTTGGGTGACAAAATGAGACCCATGATCTCGGCTCATGGCAACCTCCGACTCCTGGGTTCAAGTGATTCTCCTGTCTCAGCCTCCCGAGTAGCTGGGATTACAGGTGTGCACCACCACGCCCAGCTAATTTTTGTATTTTTAGTAGAGAAGGGGTTTCACCTTGTTGGCCAGGCTGGTCTCGAACTCCTGAGCTCAAGTTATCCACCCGCCTCAGCCTTCCAAAGTGCCAGGATTACAGGTGTGAGCCACCACACCCGGTCTACTGTGTCATTTTATGTCAGGGACTTGAGCATCCTCGGATTTTGGTGTCCTCAGATCTTGGTGTGCTGGAGCCCATGGATCCTGAGAGACAACTGTATTTTCATCACCTCCAGAAGAAACCCTGTGTCCTTTAGCTATCCTCCCATAGTCTCCCAAACTTCCCAGTCCTAGACAACCATGAATCTAGTTTCTGTCTTGGCCTGGGAACAACGGCATGTTTCCCTGAGTGACGCCTCAGCTTTAGGACTGAGTGCTCGGTGCAAGGGTTCACAGTAGCCTCTGGTCTCCCTGGTTTGCCTCTCCCAGCATGGAAACTCTGCCTCAGGAGCCAGGACAGGCCATCAGGGTGCCAGTATTCACATCCCAGGATGGGGCCCGGGTAGGGCCTCCATCCCACAAGGGGGCAGGAGGATGAAGGGAGCCCCCAACTCTCGCCTGTCCCTGCCCAGAACTTAGCCTCAGCAATAGGAACTGGGGGCAGGAGGAGAAACGCTGGCATGCTGCTTCTCTTGGGAAGGCAGCCCTCCCACTGGGTGCTGGGGAAGACAGAGCCCTGTGCCCTTGGCTGCTCCGTTCTGGAGTGGAGTTTCTGTCTTGCTGCGCTGGAGGTCAGAAGTCCAAAAATCAGTCTCATTGGTCAAAGTCAAGGCATCAGCAGGGCTGGCTCTTCTTGGAAGGGCTTGGGGAGAATCCATTTCCTTGTCCTTTCCAGCTTCCACAGACCAGCTATGTCCTAGATTCATGGCTCCTTCCTGCACCCTCATGGCCAGTGGTGTGGCATCTCCTCTCCTCTCTGAGCTCCTGCTTCCCTCTTAGAAAGACATTTGTGATGACATTGGGCCTCATCCAGATTGGCCAGGGTCGTCTCCCCATCTCCAGATCCTTACCTTAATCCCATCTGCAAGGTTCCTTTCGCCACGTAAGCTAACATAGCCACAGGTTCTGGGGATTAGGACATGGATGTCTTTGAGGGGGACCATTATTCTGGTGGAAAGTAGGAGAGAGACAAAGTGGTAGCCTCCAGCTGAGAGGCAGATGAGTCTAATTCCCATCTTGGCTCATCCGCAGACCCAGCCAGGAGCAGCACAGGATGTTTCCTGTCCTGTGGGACTGCCTCTCCCCAAAACCCCCTCACCACCCTGTTGGAGTTCCATCTTCACCCACGTTGTCAGCAGAGACTCTTGCTTTGGGTCTCCCCGAGCCTGGATAACAATAACTCCTATTTATGAACACCTACTGTGTGCCAGAAATGGTTGGGCTAGAAGGTTTCCAGCACTGTCTTGAAGCCACGTAAGTACTCTTCAAGAAGACAGTATTGTTCTCATTTTAGAGAAGAAGAATCCAAGGGTTAGGAGTGTGACTTGCCTACCTCATGTGGTCAGAAAAAATGGATGAGTAAGGATCTGTGGTGGTTTAAAAACATGTCCACAGATTTTTTGGTGCTCCACCCTTCCATAGACCAAGCCTCATTCTCCTCCTCCCAAGGGTGGTTGTAACTGGTCGTTGGCTTCTAGAGAATGTAGAGATGAGTGCAGAATCTGGCAGAGATGACGGCCTGTGGTGTCTGAGAGTAAGACATCAAAGGAACTGTAGCTCCCTCCTCGTCTTCTCTCTCAGATCATTAGCCTGGGGGAGCCGAGTGCCCTATTGCAAGGGCAGCCCTGTGGAGAAGCCCACCTTGCAAGCTTCCTGCCATGTGAGCCAAGTTGGAAGCGGATCTGCCAGCCCCAGTCAAGCCTTCCAATGATGGCAACCTTGGCCAACATCCTCACCTTGACTGCAACCCATGAGAGCCTCTGAGCCAGAACCATCCAGCTAGGCTGCTTCCGAATTCATGACCTACCAGAACTGTGAAATACTGAATGGTTATGGTTTTAAGCCACTATTTTGGGGGTTATCTGTTGTGCAGCAATAGATAGGTAATATAGCATCTGAGTCTGTGCTTATTCTGCCAACAGATGCCACCTCCAAAACGATCAAGTTAGGTCATGATGTCTTTGGAAGGCTGGGAGAAGCTGACGTGGAGGGATAGAAGGTGGGAGAGTTTCTGAGGATAAAGAGTGAAGGACAAGTGGCTCAGGGAGTGGGGGCAGGAGGGTGGGCTGAGGAATGACTGGGCACCAGAAGACTGGGTACCAGAAGACTGGGTGGGTGGCAGCCAAGGGGACTGAGGAATCAGCTACCAAGAACCGTGGGAATGGAGACCTAGGCGTGCCCTCCCTCAATCATCTGCTCCGGGGCTCATTTTCTGGAACCCTCGAAGGATGGGGGCTTGATGAAGGGAGGCATGCATGGGTCCTAGGGGAAAAGACCTTTCAGAACACTAAATGGGCGAGTGGCTTCCTTCTCCTTTTAAGCCGTCCTTCAGGGCAGTTCAGAAAACGCTGCATTCAGTTATCCACACACGGTTTTCATTCAAGCATAAGTTGATGTGAGTCTTCTAAGATGTAAATTCACTGATACAGATTGTTGTGCTTCTTTAACACTCTCACTTATTTCCAAGATCCAACATACCTACCCCCACGCCCCGAAAAGCAAGCAAACAAACAAACAAACAAACCACAAGTCCAAGTCAGATATCAGGCATTTGTACATTGACAGGTTTATTCTTAAAGCTTGAACAAATACATCTTTACACACACACAAGTTGGTAAAAAGTAAGCCCTTACTGCTTTGTTAAAAATAAAACCCACACATAAAGCTTTCCGGTCAAATTCCCGAAACATGAAAACATCACATTTCTACAATACATCTGCTTTTTTGATTCATGTGTGTTTTCAACACAACTCAACAACTCATTCCGATCTACCCAAACAAAGAGAAAACTAACTTCAAGACCATGAAGGGAAAAAAAATACATGCCTCTTATAACTGTTAAAGACAAGTAGCTATAGAATTCTGAAAATTCTCAATAAATAGTTACCAGTATAAAAATGCTTAACTCCATATAGCTCACCTTTAATCAAAGGCAGTACCAGTTATCACTATAATGAAGCACTCAAAGAACATCGAAATAACTTCATTTCTATAGCAACGAAGGGAACATGGAACATTAGCCCTCCTAAACAATTCCAGAAGAGGGAAGTTCATTATAAATTAATACTTGGAAGATTCTAGCCCAGCTAGAATAGATTTTTAAAAACTACAATAAAGTATATAAATATGAAATTCAGAAAAGCAGATAAAGAAAAGCTGTCAATAACACAGGTGGCAGCAAGCAAAAATATCATTCCCTCTGGGGGGAATTAATGCTAGATTAACATGAATAAAATAATGGAAAATGACATAAAATGAAGATACAAAATAAAATTGATCCTTGATGTGAGAATAACTGTATTCCTTGCATGTTCAGAATGTCCTTATGTTCTTCTAGAGACTTAGAAAAAAAAAGCCATGCAAATAAAATTCTCATTACATGCCAGCTGAGTGACTTGCAAAGGTTTGCCCCAGAAGGGCTTTTTAAAGAGGCTAAAGACATTCTAATTGCCATCCAAATTGATGTTTACACCAAAATAAGAAGAAATCATCTACTCCCAAAGCAAATCCTATCTATGGACTTCATAGAATCCCTTATACTTTGTAACATTTTCTGCTTCCTTCTTAAAAACCTAGGGGGAAGGTGAGCTCCTGGGACATAAATACGCAGGGAAAGAACCTCATTAAGCCAGGCAGAGGATGGCAAAGATCAACAAAAGAAAAGAGTCCACCGCACTCCAGCCTGGGCAACAGAGCAAAGCCGCATCTCTAAAAAGTAATAGTAAATAAAAGGAAAAAGATGCAAGCAAATTTCTGCAAATAGAAGCGTTCACCCCACAGATGAGAAAAGAGGACTCAGTCGTAACCAGGGGAGCCCGCGCAGGCACCTTGGTGGTCTGAATCTAATAGATGCCACTCTCAAATTCTGAGGAGGATGAATTAGCTACTGCTTATCAGGCAACTAACAGAGCCGGCAACAGAAAGGTTACAAGGCCACCTTTGCAACCAGCCCTTTGAAACTGGAAACAAAGTTTTGGCCAGAGATGAACACGCACCCATATGTCTGAAGACAAAAGTTTTTTAAGAGGGCACGGACTCCGGATCTTTTATCTTATGAATAGATCCACTTTGGTTGGTAATTCTTCTGCCTGACAGGCTGCCTTGGGCTACTACACAGCTGATGTGAGTGGACAGCAAAGAGCTGTGTAAACCTGTCTAAAACAGTGCACTTGGTGGCTACATACGGCTAATTGCTGCTAGTGTTTAGAGTCTGTGGCTGACTCATCTCAGTACGGTGACCTGGACTGCAGCAAGATCGGGCACAGCTTCCCTTAGGTGGGAAAAAGAAGGAATACCATGGAGGCGTGTGTGGATGTGTGCGCACACAGGAGAGAGTCGGGGCTGGTGGGGAGGCAGAGAGAGAGAAAGGGAAGGCCAAAAGGAAAGTTAAAGGGATTTACTTTATTGATGCTAATGTAGCGGTCAGCTAACAATAACAAGCTACTACTATTATTTCCCAAAGATGGAACAAAGGGTGACATTACCCGTTGATGCTAGATGATGTCCTCAAACCTGACGTAGTAAAGGAAAATCAACACATTGTCTCACCGCTTTCTTACCTGGCAGCTGGCACCACATTAGAATCTCCATGGCCGTGCATGGTGGCTCATGCCTGTAATCCCAGCACTTTGGGAGGCCCAGGTGGCAGGATCGTTTGAGCCCAGCCTGGGCAACACTGTGAGACCCCACCTATATTTAAAACAAAGGAATCCCCAGTCTCTTTGAAGTAATGTGCCTTAGAAGGAAAGTTTCAGGACACTCTGGCACTTTTTTTCTAGTCTGGGAAGGGATCTGTGGGCTTTCTACAAGGGAGCAAACAACCTCAATTCTTTCCTCTGGGATCCCGTCAGCTTCCCCTTCCCCAGAGGTCCTGACATTGCTTACCAGCCATTGACCTGAAATGAACTGCTTCAACGCGTTCTGAAGGACCTTTAAATAAGAGATGGTAATAAATCCAGCTGCTACAGAATGACAAGAAGAACAGTCATGATTGTAGTCAGTTTTAAAAATAGACATTCTTTCCCTTCTTGCTCCCTCCCATAAATACTAAATGGAAGAAGACACAAATAGAAAGAGAAGAAAGTATTTTTAAACTATTAAGAAAACAACCTAATCAATGTGGGAAACCATACAAAAAAAAAAAAAAAAGTTACATAACCAGGCCTTTTCAATAAGGATGGAATTCAATAAAAAACTTAAAATGCTTACATCTTCTGAAATAACCCATGATTAGCTCCAAGTTTTAGAAAGTTCTTGAACAAAAGGTACACATCAAAGTAGTGAGGTAGCAGCCCCCACTTTCCCAAAAAGTTTTCAGGAAAAGGCTGCACAAGCACCTGTTGGTGAGGTCACCAGGAAGGAATCTGCTTCCGGCAGGAAATTGCACTGGGTGAGCTCTAAGGCTCCTAAACTCTAAGATTCTCGTATGTGCTGAAAACACTGCTATGACGACAGTTTGATCTGATCATCTATGCATTCCTCTGAAATAAATGAAGTCAATTCAAATAAGACATTCTACAAATTAGCCAAGCACAATGATATATTTTAAACCCACACTCAGACCGACAGTGGACACCATAAATTTTTACTAGAATAATAGCCATAAATATAAAAAATCTACTTAATTTTATACTTTGTTAGTTCCTACTTCAAAATGCTAGTCAATATTCACTACAGAGAAGTGGGTAAAGATACTTTTATTTTATTTTTATTTTTTTTTGAGACAGAGTCTCACTCTGCCCCCCAGGCTGGAGTGCAGTGGCGTGATCTCGGCTCACTGCAAGCTCCGCCTCCCGGGTTCATGCCATTCTCCTGCCTCAGCCTCCTGAGTAGCTGGGACTACAGGCGCTCATCACCATGCCTGGCTAATTTTTTTGTACTTTTAGTAGAGACGGGGTTTCACCGTGTTAGCCAGGATGGTCTTGATCTCCTGACCTCGTGATCCACCCTCCTCAGCCTCCCAAAGTGCTGGGATTACAGGAGTGAGCCACCGCACCTGGCCTGGTAAAGATACTTTTAAAATTAAATTGCTATATAACAGAAAGTCTTCATTATTAAATATCATTCTACCCATCTTTGGAATCAGTGTACCTTATGGATTTTTTTTATCCTCTTTAATCGATCCCTCAGTATGCTGGTGAGACAGGGAGGCACAGGTTATCCCCATTTTACAGATGAAGAAATGGAGGCAAAGGGAGGCTGAGTGATTTGCTCAGGGTCACCAAGTCTGCAGCTAAGCTGGAAATAAAGTACCAAACTGCCTTTTCCACAAAATCCTCAGTAATACTCAGAGAGAGTGTCATATCTAGTACATTTTACTCTTCACTTAAAACCAAGGGTTCAGGGAAAAAGGAAGGAATTAAGTGAGCTCTTTGGGCAACCTTGTTTTCTTCTAGAGGATGAAGGTATTTCTCTTTAGATGCTGGTAGATATCTAAAAACCATTCAGTTTTTACTGATAAAGCTGGGCACAGGCCAAGGCAGACATGAATGACAGGCTTTATCTTTCATGGCTCAGTTCTCACAAGAGGCTCGCTGTACAAGGTCCAACTTTGCATCTAACTTCAACACACAGCCTTCCCAATCATCTCACAGCGTTTATTTGAACAAAAAAGACAGAATTTAATATATTCGTTGATCTAAAGAAATAAACAGTATTATTCAGTAATAGTCCTAGTATATAAAGACGTGGCATTCATCTACAGCGAAGACAAATTATCGGTATCTTTTCTTTAAGAAATCACTTGTTTTTTTTTTTTGTTTTTTTTTTTTAAGACGGAGTCTCGCTCTGTCTCCCAGGCTGGAGTGCAGTGGTGTGGTGTGATCTTGGCTCACTGCAAGTTCTGCTTCCCGGGTTCACGCAATTCTCCTGCCTCAGCCTCCCAAGTACCTGGGACTACAGGTGCCCACCACCATGCCTGGCTAATTTTTTGTATTTTTATTAGAGACGGGGTTTCACCATGTTAGCCGCGATGGTCTCGACCTTGTGATCTGCCCTCCTCAGCCTCCCAACACTTCTTTGTTTAAAAAATGGAAATTTCTTCTAAAATGGTTTTTCAAAGCTATGGCTCATAAGGAAATAACTAATTTTCAATGTCTAAATACCTTAAAAAGAAGCATATATGTAAGTATTAGTCCAATCATGTGAAACCCAATAAAACAAGATTTGATTTGAAAACATTTTCAATGAAAAGTGCAAAGGTTAAGGGAAAAACAGCATCTGATATGTGCACCCTATTGTAAAGAATTGGTATTTAATGCTGCAATGGAGTACTAACCACTAAATTTCCAGTTTGCCACATGAAAGGCATACTTACAACTTTTATTTTATCCACATTAAAAGTATTTGTCTTTAAACAAAAATAAATTCCAGTTAGCCTTTGCTGGGAGAAACTTTTTTTTGAGACAGAGTCTTGCTCTGTCGCCCAGGCTGGAGTGCAGTGGCGCGATCTCGGCTCACTACAAGCTCCGCCTCCCGGGTTCATGCCATTCTCCTGTCTCAGCCTCCCCAGTAGCTGGGACTACAGGCGCCTGCCACCACGCCCGGCTAATTTTTGTTGTATTTTTAGTAGAGACAGGGTTTCACCATGTTAGCCAGGATGGTCTCGATCTCCTGACCTTGTGATCCGCCCGCCTCGGCCTCCCAAAGTGCTGGGATTACAGGCATGAACCACCGTGCCCGGCCTGGGAGAAACATTTTTAAGTGTGCAAAGCAGTCACAATGAAAAAAGCCCCGGATGTTAGCAAAAAGAGTGAATGTGTTTGCTGTTCTATAAATAAAATGAGTTCACTATAAAAAAAAATTGTTATGATGCTTTACTTAATTTGCCCATTTCTCAACATAGGCTTTGAAAAATTCCTCTAAATGAAACAACTTTATAAGGGATGAAGATGTCATAATGATATTTTCCACTGTAGAAACTTCTTAGGTTATCACTCAAAAAACAAAACAAAAGCCAAAACCTAGCAGAAACAAATGACTAATCAAACTAAAATTTCAAAGAGTAGATTCATCAAACTAAGATCTCCCATTAAGACATCAACAATGAAGTGGCTAATAAAAAAGTAAGCATCACATTTATGATGTCTAGATAAAAGTCAACCAAATAAATAAGATGCATCCCTTAAGTAACAACAATTAAAAAAAAACAAAAACAAAACAAAGCATCAATGGATGTTTTAAATACCTAAAATTTAGGTTGGGCACAGTGGCTCACGCCTGTAATCCCAGCACTTTGGGAGGCCGAGGCAGGCAGATCATCAGGGCAGGAGTTCGAGACCAGCCTGACCAACATGGTGAAACCCCATCTCTACTAAAAATACAAAAAAAAAAAAAAAAAAAAAAAAAAACCCTAAAATTTAACACTCTGAAGTCTCTATATTAAATCAAAATCGTAACCATCTTGAAATCTAAATTAAAATAATCCTGGAGCTCTGGAATGTTATTCCCTCTTAAAGCTGTATTAGGTCTTTAGGAAATCAATGTGGTGTTACTAGTTTATGTGTATCCCATTATTCATTTTAAAAAGAAACGAACACAAATATTTCACACCCTTTTTCTTGATTAATCATTTATACCAGAGAAAACTCTGTATATACCAGTACAGGTGGGGGATTACTGGCAGGGCAGATAGTCGATTTAAGGAGTGAGGGGCAGTCTTATTAATCTGGTATTGTAAGCCCCCAATACATGTGTGTATACACATACATAAACACACACCTATGTAATTTTCACAAGACCAAACTATTAAAGTACCTAGAAAATAGAATATTTTTTCCTCTAAACTAAGATATCTGTTTATATAGACTATTGATGCAAACTAATTTTAAGTAATTATAGTGCAAGGAGCCTGATGTATGAAGATTTGACATTGTAATTTATAATTCCTAAATAATTATTAAATGATTAATGTTTAATCATTAATCATTTAATAATAAATGGCTACCAGATTTAGAACAAAACTTACTGTAGCCATTATAATCTGCTAACGTTTGAAAAACTTAACATGAAATCAGCACAGAAACTGTTTTTAGAAATAGCCTACATAATGAAGATTATGTATTATATAGTCACAAATTTTTATTTTAGATTTCACAATGTACACTTGTCTCAAGTAAGTCTATTTAACTAGAATTTTTAAAGACTTGCGATTTTGCTAAATGTATCATCATTAGAAAAAGTTTTCTGGATGTGTGTATGAGCAGGGTTTGATTATTCTGACATCAGAAAGCCAACACTAGATTCCACAGCAAGGACACTGGAATTTAAAAATCTGGAATACTTTAACAGTAGACTTTACTCAAATATCTAAAAGACGTATCCGACTCACTCAGTAAAAAATATACTATACTTACTACAAATACATTATCTTCTAACCCCATTCTTATTTTTAAAAATATGTACAACTAGACTAATGATGCCAAATACTTACACAAGTTCATGCATTTTAGGTGTGCTTTATTCAAAATATATTATTAAAAAATGTCAATACCTAGTTACTTCAAAAAATACCTTCAAAATGTTTACCATTCAAAACATATAAAAAGCACTGACTTTATTGTACTGCAATATAAATTCTTCACATAAGGATTTTATGTAAAACACTCTGCAGTTAGAAACAATCTTATTTACATTTGCTATAAAAGTATTTTGAAGTTTTAAAAGTCTAATCGATTTTTTTCAATACATTTCATCTCTTTGCTTTGCCAGGAACAAAGTTTCAAGTGATATCTCCATCAGCGAATAAAAAGATGTATAAGTTCACTCATATTGATAAAACTTTTGCATTCAAATGAATACAGATTATCTAGGATAAAGATATTTCAAATGTATATGATGGGACTAAGGGAGACATAGCTTCTGACTACTTAGTAAAATGGCAAAATCATGAATGGCATTAATTTTCTGCTATTTTAAAGGTATTATGTTTGATGAAAAGACAATTGCTATAAATGACTTTATGAATAGATATTTCAGCTAACTGCACAAATGAGCCTGCTTCTGAGACAAAGTTAACATAGGTAAGATGAGAGAGATTTTAGAAAAGTGCTCACCAAAGAAAAACTGAACTCAAACAAAGGCCTGGTACTTACATTATTTTTTATTTTTCATTTTTTTGAGACGGAGTTTCACTCTGTCGCTTAGGCTGGAGTGCAATGGCGTGATCTCGGCTCACTGCAACCTCTGCTTCCTGGGTTCAAGAGAGTATCCTGCCTCAGCCTCCCAAGTAGCTGGGCCCACAGGCACCCACCACCATGCCCAGCTGATTTTTGTATTTTTTTTTTTGTATTTTTTTTTTGAGACAGAGTCTTGCTCTGTTGTCCAGGCTGGAGTGCAGTGGCGCGATCTCGGCTCACTGCAAGCTCTGCCTCCTAGGTTCACGCCATTCTTCTGCCTCAGCCTCCTGAGCAGCTGGGACTACAGTCATCCGCCACCACACCAGGCTAATTTTTTGTATTTTTAGTAAAGACGGGGTTTCACCGTGTTAGCCAGGATGGTCTCGATCTCCTGACCTCGTGATCCGCCCGCCTCAGCCTCCCAAAGTGCTGGGATTACAGGCGTGAGTAGAGACAGCGTTTCGCCATGTTGGCCAGGCTGCTCTCAAACTCCTGACCTCACGTGATCCACCCGCCTTGGCCTCCCAAAAGGCCGGTGCTCCCATTATTACAATGACTCCCAAAGTAAGAAATTAAACTTTAGGGCAAAGATACAAGTAATGATAAGCTGGATATGATTACCATGGAAACATACAGCACTTTGACATCTGTCCGAGCACTACCCAATAATGGGAAAAGTATGATTCCCAAGGAGGTTCCCTTTCTCTGTTAAGCTGGAACTTTGGTGTTTCCTGTAAGAGACAAGTTTACTTTGTCCCCAAGAGCTTAATCTCTGGTTAGGAAAGATTTTCCAACCATAAAATAACTATGCTTCAGAGTTGATGCCAAAGAAAGGGGGGCAGGATGGCATTCTCTGAATAGCCAGGTGTTAGTACTGACTTCCTCAAACTAGCTACAGCCTTTCTAGCTATGCGTGATTTTTTTTTTTTTGAGACGGAGTTTCACTCTTGTTGCCCAGGCTGGAGTGCAATGGTGCGATCTAGGCTCACTGCAACCTCTGCCTCCCGGGTTAAAGTGATTCTCCTGCCTCAGCCTCTCGAGTAGCTGGGATTACAGGCATGCACTACCACGCCCGGCTAATTTTTGTATTTTATTAGAGATGGAGTTTCTCCATGTTGGTCAGGCTGGTCTCCAACTCCTGACCTCAGGTGATCCACCCGTCTCGGCCTCCCAGAGTGCTGGGATCACAGGCGTGAGCCACTGTGCACGGCCTGTGTGTGATTTTTTAAAATATAAGATAAAATTCATTTTAAGTGTACCATTCATTGTTTTTTACTACATTTACAATGTCTCGCAACCATTACCACTACCTAATTCCAGAACATTTTCATCACCCCAAAACCCCATCACCTGTATACATTGTCACTCCCTATTTCCCCCTCCCACCAGCCCCTGAAAAACACTAATCTTTCTGTCTCTATGGATTTTCCCATTCTGGACATTTCATGTAAGTGGAATCATACAATACGTGGCCTTGTGTGTCTGGTTTCTTTACCTTTAACTGGTAGTTCTTCAGCCATTCCAAAGGGGCTACAATTTCGAGAACACCAAGCCACAGGTGCTCAAGATGGCGAATCTGTCCTCCCAGTGCAGCCTAGTTTCTATGGAGCTACCATATATGACAGTGTCCTATTATTGCTGCCTTTTGATCACATGAACAGGGATCATAATCAGAAGTACAAACTGTTATCTCTGGAATACGTCTTTGTAATAAAAAAAAATCCACTGGATAAAGTTTCCCAAGTGGGAAAGAATAACAAAGACAGGAATAGAATTCTTGATCTGACTATAATATTTTAACAGTGACATGTGCCCAGATTATATTTTTATCTTGGTAACACTGAAATTTATGCTATTCTGGAAGACAAAGACCACCAAGCCATTTTTTGGTATCACGAAGCATTTAATAAGTGCTTAGTTGCATCTGAAATGTTTTTCAAAAACAGAAGTTAAAATGGGAAACCACAGTAGGATGATTCTTCATCAGATTTCATGTCGATATTCATAAAGAGACATAATTTCAGAGCTAAGTTTGTTCTCCATAAATCAGTTCCTGGAGTTTCAACTCAAATTGTCAAATAATTGTGCTCCCGGTGAGATTTTTATCTAACACAGAAACTCATAGTTAGGGAATTGGGCTTGCAAAAGGTAGGCCAAATATTGATGTAGTGTGGGTGAACTGTGAACTGCATTAAGCTCTACAGAGTTTTTTCAAAAGGCTAAAAATATTTATATAAAGAAGATGTAATCATCCAAAAGATTCCAGTCTCTTTTTTCTCACTCCCAACCCCCACACAAGAAAAGTCTATTTTAATTACCACAAGTCCGACTCGGCAACCATTTAGTAGCCTTTCTATAAAAACAGGCTGCAAGTCCCAAAGTGACACAGATCTTATCTTAAATATTGTTATATTGCTTGTGTCTAGAGTAATACCTGGCCTAAAAGAAGTGCTCAAAAACTATTTAATGGACAAAGGAACAAATGAATAAACTGGGTGCCTTCACATATGACCATGTGACAACCAAGTTATCAATGCCAGAAGCCACTGCGGAGAAATCAACAAGGGCGATTAAAAATGATTACCACCAGATTTTTGCTTTTGGCCACAATAGAGTAGCTTGTGATTGGACTAGCCCTCCTACTGAAAACAATGATGAAAGCTATATTAACCCTTTTCCGGTTTAGAAAAAAAAGTACAGCTCACTGCCAGCATTCATTTAATTTTACGTAAACACATTCTTTGAGGCTAAAGCAAATCTGACTGATTTTCAATGTGAAAATAAAATATAAAAACTGTTCTTGATGTTATTTCTAAACAGAACTAGTATCAGAAGCATCTGAATCATCAAAATCATCTATTTTAGAAAAATCGAATTCATTAAATAAATCTCTGTCCAAGAACTGTTCGAGAATGATGTTAACATCACGTGTAGGAATGCTACATTTTCTAGGATTCGACATTTTCAGCGATCGAGAATTATTATACTTTGTAAATGGAAATACCACTACTAAGAACAGAATGCTATAAAGAGAACGATGTCCTTTTTTTCTGAAGTCAATATACTAGAGCTAAACGAAAGTAATAATAAAAGCGAGAGTTCGTGGCAAAGTTATCTTGGGGTAAATACTGCAGCAGCAAGTGCTGCTGGCAAGTATTCTTGGGGTAAACAGGAAAAGGGTTAAGTAGAACATCTTTTATAGGCAACAGGGAGCAAACCAATGCATGGAGAACTTGACGAGCTACAATAAAATAGCTGAAAGGAGGGAAAAAAGGGAAGCACACTGGTGAGCTCTGTGTTCATTTTGATTACTTCTTCAAGGCACTGCAAATTCACAACACAGGGAAATAAATACCTAGCAGCAAGCAGTAATCCCACTTGGTTGAAGAGACAAAAGTTGGAGCTTGGGAAAGTAGCTAGGACTTAAGGGGCAAAATCCCAGAGCGAAGAAACCTCAGGGAAGTGAGCCTGAAATACTGGTACAGTATCTCCTTGAGGTGTCTGCCAATTGCAGACTCCTGTGCAACAAGGTGAGACTTCAAGAAATCCAGCAAAAAGCAGCAGATGGGAGGCTAACGAGCTGAGCAGCTCTTAGTACTGAGGAGGGAAAGGTTGGAATTCAAGGTCACCGAGGTGAAGTGGCCCTGATAAACACCCTAGATTTTCAGATGAGAGCCCAAAGAGGCCATATGCTAGGAGTAAGAGCAAAACTGAAATGTACAAGCCCAACAAAGTCTAAAACCAACCTTCAATAGGATTACAGTGATCTGGCTGTATTTTATCAGACTGCAAGAAGAAAACATAACCATCTTAGAGGAAGATAACATCGTTCAAAGCCCCTACAGTATTTAACACACAATGTATGACATTTCACCAAACTTATAAGGCATGCTAAAAAACAGCACCAAATGACTGACAACAGACAATGGAAACAAACAACCAGTAGTAGTAATTCAGACACTGGATTTCTCAGACAAGAGTTTTAAAATTACTTTGATTAATGTGTTCAAGAATATAGAGGAAAAGACAGAAGATCTGATCAGAGACTTGGCACCTACAAAAAAGTGTCATGGATATTTTAGAATCCAAAATATAAGATATACAACTAAATTTAAAATTGATTAGGCTCAGCAGAACAGGATAAGTTAATTAGGTCAGTAAAAACTATACAGATTGAAGTACAGGGAGAAATTAAGATGGCAAACAAAGGACTATAACAGACATATGGAACATAGTATAACACACAATCCTAGATAACGGGAGAGAGAGAACGGATTGGAAAAAACTATTTGAAGAATGACTGGTTAAGAATTCTAATAAGGAAGGACATCAACCAACAGATTCAGGAAGTTTACCAATCTTAGGATGGATGAAGCTGGAAACCATCATTCTCAGCAAACTATCAAAAGATCAGAAAACTAAACACCGCATGTTCTCACTCATAAGTGGGAGCTGAACAATGAGAACACATGGAAACAGGGAGGGGAACATCACACGCTGGGGCCTGTCGGGGGGTGGGGGGCTAGGGGAGGGATAACATTAGGAGAAATACCTAATTTGGTGACAGGTTGATGGGTGCAGCAAACCACCAGGGCACGTGTATACCTATGTAACAAACCTGCACGTTCTGCACATGTAACCCAGAACTTAAAAGTATAATAAAAAATAAAAACAAAGACGAAGAGAAAATCTTAAAAGTGACCACAGAAAAAAGACACATTACCTTCAAAGGAAATATAACTAATGGCTTTTTCCACAGAACTTAAGGATTGGAATGATATCTTGAAAATGGTGAACCTAGGCTGGGCGCCAGTAGCTCATACCTGTAATCCCAGCACTTTGGGAGGCCGAGGTGGGCAGATCACTTGAGGTCAGGAGTTTGAGACCAGCCTGGCTAATGTGGTGAAGCCCCATCTCTACTAAAAACACAAAAATTAGCCAGGCGTGGTGGTGCATGCCTGTAATCCCAGCTACCTGGGAGGCTGAGACACAAGAATCACTTGAACCTAGGAGGTGGAGGTTGCAGTGAGCCAAGATTGTGCCACTGCACTCCAGCCTGGGTGACAGAATGAGACTTGGTCTCGAAATAAATAAATAAATAAATAAAATGGTGAACCTAGTATTTCATACAAGGCAAAAATATCCTTCAAAAATAAAGGTAACATTGAATTGTATCTGAATGGAATGATTAGATGGGTATATTACATGATACATGAATTTTATCTTAAAAAAATAAAAATACAGAAAAATAAAGGCAAAAGAAAGAAGGTTTCAAAAAACAAAAGCTGAGAGAATTCATTGTCAGAAGACTGGCACTAAAATAAATACTAAAGAGAATTCTCCAGATGAAGAAGAGTAATCCCAGATGGAAGTAAAAAAGGCAGGATGGAAAGAAAAACACCAGAAAACATAAATATGTGAGCAAACAAACAATATAGAGTCTTTTTTTTTTTTTTTTTTTTTTTTTTGAGATGGAGTTTCACTCTTGTTGCCCAATCTGGAGTGCAATGGTGCGATCTTGGCTCACTGCAACCTCCCTCTTCCAGGTTCAAGCGATTCTCCTGCCTCAGCCTCCCAAGTAGCTTGGATTACAGGCATGCACCACCGCTCCTGGCTCATTTTTTGTATTTTTAGTAGAAACGGGGTTTCACCATGTTAGCCAGGCTGGTCTCGAACTCCTGACCTCAGGTGATCCACTGGCCTTGGCCTCGCAAAGTGCTGGGATTACAGGCGTGAGCCACCGTGCCCAGCCAGAGTCTTTAAAATATATAGTAGTAGTACTACTAATAAAAATCATGTCTTATGAAGTCTAAAACACATATATAGAGATAAAACATACATAGAATGTAGAAGTAAAATACATGACAACAATAACACAAAAGGAAGAAGGGGGAATACCTGTAATCTCAGCACTTTGGGAGGCTGAGGTGGGCAGATCACGAGGTCAGGAGATCTAGACTATCCTGGCCAACATGGTGAAACCCCGTCTCTACTAAAAATACAAAAATTAGCTGGGCGTGCTGGCGTGTGTCTGTAATCCCAGCTACTCGGGAGGCTGAGGCAGGAGAATCGCTTGAACCAGGGAATCAGAGGTTGCAGTGAGCCAAGATCGTGCTACTGCACTGCAGCCTGGCGACAAAGACTCCATCTCAAAAAAAAAAAAGAGGGGAAAACAGATTTAAACTGTCATAAAATTCCTGCATTGTTGGGAAGTGGTAATGTACCAATTTAAGGCAGCAAGTCAAAGATACAAGCTGTAATCTTTAAGGTACTAAGTGAATTTCTAAAAATTACTAACGAACTAACATAGGAAGAAACAATGGACAAAAGAAAATATTTGGTTTATCAAAAGAAGACACAATACAGGAACCAAGAGGATATAGGACAAAAATGTAAAAGAAATTGTAAGATGGTAGACTTAAAACCAATAATAATTACATTAACTGTAAGTAGACAAGATATATTCCAATTAATGACAACTTTCCCACAAAGAAAACTTCTCATTCAAGTGGCTTCAATGGTGAATTATTTTAAACAGGAGGAATAATATCAGGTGCAAACTCTTCCAGAGTGTAGAAAAAAAGGGAACACATCTCCAACTTTTTTTTATGAGGCCAGAATAATCTTGATACCAAAACTTGACAAAAATATTAAAGACAGAAAAATTACAGGTCTGTCCTTCTTCTTCTTCTTCTTTTTTAATGCTAGGCTCCTGCTCTGTTGCCCAGGTGGGAGTACAGTGGTACAATCTTGGTTCACTGCAACTTCTGCTTCCTGGACTCAAGTGATTCTCCCACCTCAGCCTCCCAAGTATTTGGTACTACAGGTGTGCACCACCATCCTTGGCTAATTAATCTTTTGTAGAGATGAGGTCTCACTATGTTGCCCAGGCTAGTCTCCAACTCCTGGGCTAAAGCAATCCTTCCTCTTGGCCTCCCAAAGTGTTGGGATTACAGGTGTGAGATACCACACCCAGTCTAGGTCTATCCTTCTTATGATCCAAAAATCTTAGGCAAAATATTAGCAAACTATATCCATTGATATATGAAAAGGGCAATACATCATGAAAATGGAATTTATTCTATTTTCAGCATTTGAAAATTGAAGAATAAAGAAGAAAAAATACAAGATTATCTCAACAGAGGCAGAAAAAGCATTTAGTAAAAACTCTCTGAAAATTAGAAATAAAACAATCTGCTATATGATATCTATAAAAAAATTAAATAAAACATAATATTGGGCTGGGTGAGGTGGCTCATGCCTGTAATCTCAGCACTTTGGGAGGCTGAGGCGGGTGGATCACGAGGTCAGGAATTCGAGGCCAGTCTGGCCAATATGGTGAAACCCCATCTCTACTAATAATACAAAAATTAGCTGAGGGTGGTGGTGCATGCCTGTGGTCCCAGCCACCCGAGAGACTGAGGCAGAAGAATCACTTGAACCTGGGAGGTGGAGGTTGCAGTGAGCTGAGATTGCGCCACTGCACTCCAGCCTGGGTGGCAGAGCGAGACTCCGTCTCAAAAAAAAAAAAAAAAAAAAAAAAAGAAAGAAAAGAAAAAAAAATATATATATAGAATAGAAAAATATTGAATTCTTATTTTGAGTTGAAGAAGTTAAAGGAGTCCATTGTCATTACTTCATTTAGCACGTTATTGGAGGTCCTGGTCAGCTCAATAAGGCAAGAAAAATAAAAATTGAAAAGGCAGAAATGAAACTGTCATTATTTACAGACGATATAACTGTAGACTTAAAGAAATCTAAAATAATATACAGAATTATTAGAATTAAAAAGTGAATTTAGCAAGGTTTCTAAGTGAAAGGGTAATATACCAAAAAAACTATATTTCTATAAACTAATTAAAAACAATTTGATAATAAAGTAAAACTGTCAAAAACCTAGATATAAATCTAACCTCTACATGTAAATCTATAAAACACTGGTGAGACAAATTAAATACCTAAGTAAATAGAGGGATATACCATGTCCATGTATTGGAAAACTCAAAATTGGTAAGATATAATTTCTCCTGAAATTGATTTATACATTCAATGCAATACCAATTAAACCCTAACATTCTCTGCCCCCAAAACTAACAAGGTGATTCTAAAATGTATATGGAAATGCAAAGGATTAAGAATAGCCAAAACTATTAGAACTATTAGATAAAAGTTAGAGGTCTTACACTACCAGATATGAAGACTTCATAAAAATTACAACTCAGCTTTTCAATACATTGTGCTGGGTCAAGTTAATACTCATATGGAAATACATAAACTTTGGCTATTTCACATCATATACAAATATCAGCAGTAGATGGACTGTAAACCTAATGTGGATGGTAAAACAATAAAGCTTTTAGTTTTATTTTTTGAGACAGAGTCTCGTTCTGTTGCCTAGGCTAGAGTGTAGTGGCATGACCTTGGCTCAGTGCAACCTCTGCCTCCTGGGTTCAAGCGATTCTCCTGCCTCAGCCTCCCATGTAGCTGGGATTACAGGCATGCACCACCATGCCTGGCTAATTTTTATATTTTTAGTAGAGATGGGGTTTCACCATGTTGGCCAGGCTGGTCTCCAACTCCTGACCTCCAGTGATCCACCTGGCTTGGCCTCCCAAAGCACTAGGATTACAGGCATGAGCCACCTCACCCGGCCAATAAAGCTTTTAGAAGAATATAAGAATATCTTCATAACCTTGGTGTGAACATTTATTAAATATGACACAAAAGTATTAGCAATTAAATAAAAGACTGGTATATTGGACTTCATAAAATTTTTGGTCATCAAAGGAAAGCACTTAGAAAGTAGAAAAGCAAACTAAAGAGAAGACATTTATGGTAAAATATCAGACAAAACCCTTCATATCCATAAAATATAAAAGACTCCTGCAAGTCAATAAGAAAAAAAGACAACCCAATAAATACGAACAAATGACTTGAACAGGCACTTAATTGAGGATAGCCAAATGACTAATAAAAATATAAAAAGGTGTTCCACATATCACTACTTATCAGGAAAATACACCTTAAAATCTCAGTGAAATACAAAATCACCAGAATGGTTAAAACCACAATCAAATATACACATTTGTCAGAGTGGCTAAACTACTAGGGCTGATGGTACCAAGTACTGATGAGGATGTGGAACAACTAGAACACTTACACATTATTGGTGGGTATGTAAATTGGTACAACCATTGTTGAAAACTATTTGGTAATATCTTCTACAGCTAAATATATATTCATCTTATGACTCAGTAGTTTCACTCCTTTTTTTTGTCTGTTTTTTTGAGACAGGGTCTCACTCTATCGCCCAGGATGGAATGTAGTGGTGCGATCACGGCTCACTGCAGCCAGCTGTTTCACTTTTAAGTGGACACACAAGAGAAATGAGTGTACGTGTCCATTAAAATATATGCACAAGAATGCTTATGGCTGCTTTAAACACAAAAGCTAAAAATTACAAACAACCAAAATATCTATCAGTGGGAGAATGGATAAATTGTGATGTATTTATCTGATGGAATACTACAGAGCAATGAAAAAGAACAAACTACTGTTATTGCTACATGCAACAACATAGATGCATTTCACAGACATAATGCTGATCAAATTAAACCAGACACAAAAACCTATAGACTGGATAATTCCATGTATAGGAATGTCAACAATAGTGACAGAGGTCAGAGTGGTGGTTATGTATGAGACTGACTGGGAGCCTCATCTTGATCTGAATGATGGTTATATGGGCGCATATATATGTAAACATTTATTGAGCTGTATATTTCAGACCTGTGCACTTTACACACCATGTTGCAATAACATTTTAAACAATATGATCACTATCTATATGTAGTTTTAGTGCTCCATTTGGACTGGTCTCTGGCCACTGGATGTCAGTGTTTGGAGCAGTGGGCAGCAGGAAAAGCTGCGGAAGGAGTGGGAAAACAGAGGAGAGAGCTATCACATGGGCTTCCTAGAGAAAAATAAGCACTTTATGAAGCTTATAAGTTCCTTTATGTACACAGTAGACAAAGCCTTTTAAAGAGATTTGTCCACACGGGCACTGAAATAACATTTTTGTAAAGTAGCCTTCTCTATGTTGATTGCAGATGTTTCTATCTCCGAATTGTAAGTCTACTTGCTTTCTCACACAGCATCATTATTTCCTTATTCCTAATAATTTTCATCACAAACATTTCCCAGCTCTGTCCCAATCAAGTTCTTATTTCTCTGAACGGAATTACAATTTATAAATGTAGGTCCACATGCAGATATCTTAATAAGTAGTGAGTGAAATACCAGTGTAGAAATACACAAATGAGTGTGGACACACCATAGAAAAACAGAAAAACAATACGAGAAAAAGTGCATGTACGGAGTACGGGATGAACTGATGCAGTTAAGGAAGACAACTCACAAAGCAACTCATGGCTGGGCAAAGCTGGGAGGCTGAGGTGGGAGGATTGCTTGAGGCCAGGAGTTTGAGACTAGCCTGGGCACCATACTGATACCTTGTAGCTATTAAAAAAAAATTAGCTGGGCATGGTGGCTCATGCCTGTAGTCTACTTAGTCAGCTGCTTAGGAGGCTGAGGTACAAGGATTGCTTGAGCCCAGGAGGTGGAGGTTGCAGTGAGCTGTGATCACGCCACTGCACTCCGGCCTGGGTGACAGAGTGAGACCCTGTCTCACACAAAGGCAACTCATTTGAGCTGAGGCTTGGCTATACTTTTAATTGTCCACATAGAATAGAGGAAAAACAATGTTTTTCATCTTTTTTAATCTTCCATTTACCTTTTAGTAAGACAAATTCTTATCTTTATGTAAAACTGTGGAAGAGCAGTTACATAGATTGTTGCAGCTTAGATTATTTTCAAGAAGTTTAAATTCTACACATAAGGATACATACCATTTTTACCAGCTATACTTTAAAATGCCAGTCTTTAAAAATTCCTCTATGTGTATATGTGGTTTCTTCTTCTTTTCAAAAATTCATGCCTGTGAAGTTTTTAGGAATATTTTTCAAAACTTTAGTACTGAGGCATTAACTGTTTATGTGACACAGCACCTTTAAATTTCTGTTTTTATTCAGCCAAAGAATGAGAATTATTGTACATTGCTAGTATTTATAATTTCAGCAAATAGGGTAGCAGTATAGTACCTAAAATAAACTATTAGGAATAACTGAATGCCTACCACAGCAACAGAGCTTTAATGAGGTTGTCACATACATATCCATTCCAACATAGCAGTGCACATTTCACATGACCAGCCTCTTATGTAGTTAAAAATAAAACTGCAGTTTTAAAATGTCAAGTTCCTCAACCTTACTGGATTTTAAAACAAAGCAAACAAAAGAAACAAGGATTTTCTAATCTATCTATAAGCAGAAATGTCAGAAAATAAAGCTACAGTATTCCATAAAACTTAAAATTTCCTTTTCTAAGTCATGACATTTCTCTTTTGTTCTGTTTTCTTTTTCTTCTAATATTAAGAAAATTTAAAACGTAAATGAAAAAACTGCTTAATGTGGCAAGGAACAAGAATGAAACTAGATTTTTTTTTTTAGTAAAGGGGCAAATTGTATACCACCATATAAATTAAAAGTGTTATGCAATGAGAAACAATAATGGAAACAGCATAATACTACATACTATCCCAGTTTCCTGTGCTCTGAAGAACAGCTGCTATACTAAATACTAACTTATCTGAAGTATTCAATACTTTCTGATAACCCAAGCAGCATTGTATTAATAGTTAGAATACTACTACAAAATGTCCTTCTACCTCTCCCACAAGAAATACACCAGGAAACTTAAGCCTGATGAATAACTACTAAGAATCTTGTCTTTTAATACAAGTCTCCTTCTAGACACAAAATCCTAGCTTTTTGTAATGTGGTTAAAAGGAGTAATGGAAAAGAAATGACTGCCAATAAACATTTCCTATTTTGCACTAGGGTGAAGAAACCAAGACACAAACATTTGGAAGCCACTTTAGTTTCTTACTCCTTTTCACCCTAATAGTAGGAAAATATTAGGCACCTACTTAATTCACAAATTCATGAAACAGGGTGGACAACAGCCTTGAGTAGGGGAAGCATTTGGAATGGTAATCAACTACTTAATTACATAACAGGGAGCTGGGCATACAAAGAAAAGGGCTCAGAAGAAATATCTTGAAAAGTAAGCAATATAGAAGCTGAGGACAGAAGTGAGGCTAATCAAATGTTCTTAGGAAGATGTTGCCCCCCTGAAAATATGCTCCCCCAATAAAACACGTAAATAACTACTCTTAAGGAAAATATTTTCTCTAAAGAATGCCACAATTTGGAGTGAAGTTACTTAACAAAACAGGGAATAAAACCTTTAATGTTGGCTGTAGCAGTTATTTTCTTTGGGTAGATTATACTTAAAATATTTCCTTCATACATACTTCTGTTAAAATTTTTTTTTCCCATTCTTGAGTTTTACAATGTCTCCTATCCAAACTTCAAATTTCATTAGAGCCGGCTACATTTGTTTTAGTGCCAGATACAGGTATCAAGTGATGACAGACACTTACGTGAGGTATACAATCAAAGACTGGAAATTGGGGTATTATCATGTAAGACATTTGAGAGGCCAAAAGTCATATAATTTTAAGATACTTCATGATGTTACAGTAATAATTCATCTATATAACAATTATTTTGACATAAGTGGCATATCAGAATTTAACTTATTTACTTAGATCTTAAGGAATATTAGATGTATTCTCACATGAACACTCAAATCATGCTATTATTATCAGTCACTGGGAGAACAGCCAAAGTAATCAGGCAGTCTAAGGCACATATAGACCCAATAATTTAGAACTTTTCACCATTATGAGGTACCCTGTTTTTAATAAATATGACAATAACAGGCGCTTGAAATGGGGGCAAGGTGAATAAGTATCCAGTAAATTGTATACTTTTATAAAGTAGTGTATTTGAGAACATAAACTGAGATACAAAAGGAATTTCCTTACTTTAAAAAAAGTGACTTCTATCTTAGTAGATTTCTTTAAAATAACTTACCTTATATTTAAAAGTTAGTCATTTACATACTTAAGAAATCAGCAGTAATCTAAAAAAATTAAAAGGCAGTTTTCTTGGGTAATGAACCTGTGACTCCAAGACAGACAACAATGTGGAAATTAACTCAGGAGACTGACTTTCTATTCTAGTAATTCAGTGGTTTCTTACTTTATAAAGGTTTGGAAGAATTAATGAATTTCTTTTTTTCTTAAGACAGGGTCTCGCTCTGTTGCCCAGGCTGGAGTGCAGTGGTGTGATCACAGCTCACTGCAGCCTCGAACTCCTGGGCTCAAGCGATCCTCCACATGTTGGCCTCCTGAGTAACTAGGGCTACAGGCATGAGCCACCATGCTCAGCTAATTTTTATTTTTATTTTTGGAGAGACAGTGTCTCACTATGTTGCCCAGGTTGGTCTCTAACTCCTGGTTTCAAGTGATTCTCCAGTCTTATACTCCCAAAGCACAAGGATTACAGGCCTGAGCCACCACACTCAGCCAATCAATTTCAAAATGCTAATTAACCTCTTTCAGACACAGGATCTGGCAGAGTAATTAGAATAAACTGGTCTTTCTTAACATCTTTCCTCTATTATCTTCCTTTTCTTATTCTTGCCTCTCAATTTGTCATATACAGTTACAAAATATATGAATCAGGATTTATGTTGGCATGAAAATTATACGCAATACAATCAATAAGTGAAGAAGGGAGGGGGTGGTGTGGCTCTAGTCCCAAAGTTAATGTCATAAAGAGAAATAATGTAAGTATTTGTATTTCTTAGATCTTCTTCTATTTTACTCTTAATACCAAAAAAGAGTCCTATCATTTAACATTTTTATATATTTTGTAGTGTTTATTTTTGATGTGACCAAATGAAAGCTTTCTGATTTTTAAAGTGCAATTCACTGTATGTTAATACACAGCCTGCATAGGACCTAACTGCTTCAAACTTGGCATCAAATGCTGTCTTTTTGGTACTTACAAGTAGGGTGTAGATAAAGATATTTGACAAGAGCGCAACAGTGTTTGTTAAGGTCTTTTCAAAAGTCCATTTGAGATTATTCCGGCAGGCTCATCAGTTGACGGCTAGCCTATCTTTCCTTCTTCCTGTTAGTCTGACTGCCTTTTTACCCATTTCATTGCCTGTCGAATCCTCCTCAAGAAGAGGCAAGGGAAATAAATGAAAATGAAACCCATTAATTTC